>NW_012121820.1:3109337-3110474 GCF_000951035.1 Colobus angolensis palliatus | reverse complement strand
TGGATTCAAGCACTTCTGCTTCAGCCTCCCAAGTAGCTGGCATTACAGGCTTGCTCCACCATGCCCGGCTAATTTTTGTATTTTTCATAAAGATGGTGTTTCACCATGTTGGCCAGGCTGATCTTGAACTCCTGACCTTAAGTGATCTGCCCACCTCAGTCTCCCAAAATGCTGGGATTACAGGCCTGAGCTACCACACCCAGCCGTGGGTACTACTTATTACTCCCCTTCCCCAGATGGGGAAAATGAGACACAGAAAGGTGAAGTCACCAACCCCAGAGCTGGTGAGTGGCCAATGTGAGGTTTGAATTCTCGCCTTGCATTTGAACCTGAGAGACCTTCTCTGCCTGTTTTCCCCCATGGCCCTGAGCCTCTCCTTTGCTGTTTTCCTGTTCTGCCCTTCCACCCCCACCCGCGTTCTTTCTCAGCTTGGCCAGTCTCCTGCATGGCCTGTGATGGTGTCCCAGCAGTCCCCACTCCTTGCGGGATTTTTGACTGTGCATTGGCCAGGGCAGGGTAGTGAGGGAGGCCTGGGCTGGGCAGACCCAGGAGAGGCTGGGGAGTGGGCTGGGGAAGCCAGGGGCTTACTGGGCTGCTGGTGTGAGCCCTTCCCAGATGTCTTCCGAGACAGGAAAGAGTTCCATTTTACAGAGAGGAGACCAGAGGCTCCGGGAGGGGATAGTTCCTGTCCCAAGAGCAGCAAGGTTGGGATTTGAATCCAGGCCTGCCTGAGCCCCAAGCTCAGCCACTTTTCTGTCTAGTCGGCTGCTCTGGGGAAGAGACATGGGCAGAACACAATCAGACACCTCTGAGGGCAGGATGCTTGAGCAAAAAAGCTCTGGGCCTTGTCCTTTGCTTGCAGAGTGACCTTGGGTGAGGCACTTAGCCTTGCTGAACCTGGGCTTCCTCACGTGTGAGCACGGAGTACAGGTGTATCAGCCAGTGTCGAGCGAGCGCCCACTGTGAGCCCAAGAAGGTCCCTGACCCCCAGAGCTGTCATTCTGGTGGAGGAGACAATGTGCGGCTAGCAAATTGGCAAGCTTCTTGCAGACTGTGATAAGGGCCCTGAAGAAAATAAAGTGGGGGAAGTGGAGGAGGGTGATTGGGGAGGAACGCTTAGGGAGCCTACCAGGCTGG
>NW_012121820.1:3069547-3108973 GCF_000951035.1 Colobus angolensis palliatus | reverse complement strand
GGGCTACTCATGCAGGGGTGGAGTGGAGAAGGGGAGGATAGGGCGGGGAGGGGGCACAGGGTTCCTCATGCAGGGGAGGGGAGGATGGGGAAGGGGAGCTGGGTAGGCCACATCTTTCATGCAGGGCATTGGAGGCTGGGCGGACTGTGAGGTGACTTTGAGGATGAGAGAGTGGGTGTCCCTGCCAGGTGTGGCACCCAGAAAGGCCTTGACAAGCCTGTGGAGGGAATGAAATAGGCCCCTGGGCCTTCGGGACGAGGTAAAGTGCAGTGGGTAAAGGGCACAGGGAGGCCTGCCTGGGCCCAGGAGACCTCGTAGGCGAGGAGCCTGTGACCCAGGGCCTGGAGCCACGGGGAGCAGTTCATCGGGCAGGAATGAGGGGAGGGCTCACCAGGAGGGGCGCCCGAGGAGCCAGGGCCAGGAGCCAAGAGAGGGAGAGTTCTTTGGGAAGCCCTGACTGCAGGGGAGAGGGCACCAACCCGTGTGGGGAAAGTGGCAAGGCTGGAGAGGGAGGGGTCTTCGGGGTAGGATTGGTGAGGGACGGGGGACAGGCAGAAGACAGGACCTCTGCAGAGGTGTTTGCTTTTTATTTGATTTCCCAAGTAATGCATGATTGTGATGGGAGGATCAGAGACTGCAGAGTATCAATAAAAGAAGAAAATAAAGAGTACTACTCAGAAATAAACCCATTAACACTTGCTGTGTGGTCTTGGGCAAGTTACTTCGCCTTTCTGTGCCTCCGTTTTCTTGTTTATTAAATGGGATAATTAATAGTACCTGCCTCATAAGTTTGTTGTGAAGCTTAAGTGAGATAACACAACAAATTTAAAGCAGTGCCACACACAGTAGATATTAACTGTCATCATTATTCATATCATCATTACCATTTTGCTGGGTTAGAAGCTTAGATGCTAGAATTAGAATGCTGGTGTTCTGAATCCAACATTTTCTTTTTTTTTTTTTTCCCCTCAAGACGAAGTCTTGCTCTGTTATCCAGGCTGGAGCGCAGTGGCATGATCTTGGCTCACTGCAACCACCGTCTCCTGGGTTTAAGCAATTCTCCCGCCTCAACCTCCCAAGTAGCTGGGATTACAGGTACCCGCCACCACGCCCAGCTAATTTTTGTATTTTTGGTAGAGACTGGGTTTCACCATGTTGTACAGGCTGGTGTCGAACTGACCTTGTGATCTGCCAGCCTCAGGCTCCCAAAGTGCTGGGATTATAGGCGTGAGCCACTGTGCCTGGCCCGAATCCACCATTTTCTAGCTCTGTAATTTGAGGCAAGTGAATGCGTCTTGCATTCACTGTAATAAGAAGATAATAAAATTCCTCATAACGTTTTGCAAAGATTTGACAGGTTAACTCACGCAGGGTGAGTTGTTAACTTCCAGAATTTTCATGCCATCTGTATTTTTCCTCATTGTGGCTAAAGTGGTCAATCCAATACTCATTCCCCTCCCTCTTCCTTACCAATGAGATCCTTCTATTTTGTGGGGGCAAGTACCCTACTAAGAGACTACGGTTTTCAGCTTCTCTTGCAGCTAGGGATGACCAGTGAGATTAAATAGAAGTGGTAGGTGGAGCTTCTGGGAAAGCTCTTTAAAGGGGATTGACTTGGCTGTGAGGCACATTCCCTTTTTTGTTCCTTCTCTGCCACACCCCAGCCCCTGCTTCTTTCTACTTCCTGCCTGGAACTCAGATGTGATGGCCGGAGCTCCAGGGACCATCCTGAATCATGAGACAAACTCTGAAGCATGGAAACCACATGCTGAGGTTGGTGAATCTGAAAGACAAAAGGCACTGGGGTTCTTGATGGTGGTGGAATAGCCATACCAGTCTTTACCTGCTTTGCTCTGGGCTTGTTTACATGAGAGAAAAAGAAATCTCTGCTTACTGAGGTCTCTGCCATTTGGGCTTCCTGTTACTTCACTGAGTCTATTTCTAACTGATACATTTGCCAGAACGGAATCAACTTGTGTGAGCTGTTTCACGACCTGCATTTTTTAGTGATGGACCAGTGCTTCCTTGTTACAGACATGAGTGCAGAAATACACGCTTTGCTCAGGAAAAATAATTTCCATCAGATGTGGTGGAAGAATTTCTTTTTATTCATTTTAATTACAGAAGTAATGCACAAAGACCTCCTGTCATGAAAATATCTTGCCTGTCCTCAAGTGTCTCTCTTGTGACTCTGAAATGTCATTGTGCCTCAGCTTAGGCTTGAACCAAGCCCTTGAAATGGACAGAAATTTCTCTGCTGACCTCAATGAACTCCGCATTTTGTAGCCCCAGCCTGCATATGTGATCCACTGAGGGACTCCTCCGTTTGGAAACAGAGAGGGTCAGGCCCTGCTGCAGCTCACAGAGCCTGTTGGCAACTGCGTTGGGACCAGATGCCCCATGCCACCCTGAATAACCCTTCTGACCCACGCTGCCCGCCACCACCTGCTCCGCTGAGGCCTTGGCCTGCCGGGGCTGGGAGGCACCTTTGCCAGCCTTCCTGGGGCCAGCCCAGCTGAGATCTCTGTGAGGTGAGTCTGGAGGCCAGGGAGCTGGGCTGGGTGAGCTTTTATTTTTATACCTGTCATCAGATCCCTGCCCCAGCCCTGGGGCCCTGGCAGGGACAGGGGTGGCCAAGGAGGAGGAAGACTCCTCAGAGAGGCTGGTGGGTGGGAGTCAGCAGGCTGTGGAGGAGAGAGAACTGGGGTGGGGGTCAGGGCAGCCTGGTGCACCTGACTCCAGCCAGGCCTCAGTCCTCTCATGCCACATGGCACCAGTCATCAAGCTCACCCCTCTTGTGGGGTGGTGAGGGACAAAGGGACAACAGGGACGCTTTCCTGCCTTTATTCTTGCAGGTCAGGTGCAGAGCTAATTATGCTTTCCAGTTCTTAGGACATGATTGTCATCAGTCCTTGCAAAGCCTGCATTGCACTTTGGTCTGTTTTCCCGTGCATCATGTTTTTTTCTGTCTTTCTTAGTGAAATATACACACACAGCAATGTGCAGACAACACAGATATACAGCTCTGTGAATCTTGCTGCTGTTGACCCACCAATGTCCAGATCAAGAAGACATCACTCCAGCACCCCTGAAGCCTTTTGTGTCCCTTCTGGCCACCGCTCTTCCACACCTAAGGGTAATCATTATTCCGATTTCTAACAGCAAGCATTCATTTTGCCTGTTTCTATGCTTTTGTAGAAATGAAATCGCACAATAGATACTGTTTATGTCTGGCTTCTTTTATTCAGTATTGTAACTAACATTCATTCAAGTTATTGTGTGTATCAGTATTTATGCCTTTTTATTACTGAGCAAAATGACATTATATGGACACACCACAATAGAGTTACCCATTCGATCCCTCATGGACATTCAGGCTGTTGCCAGTTTTGAGCTCTTTAGAAATGGGCTGAGATGAATATTTGAGGGGACATGTCTTTTTTTTTTTTTTTTTTTCTTGAGACAGAGTTGTGCTGTCACCCAGGCTGGAGTGCAGTGGTGCAATATTGGCTCACTGCAACCTCTGCCTCCCAGGTTCATGCTCAGCCTCCCGAGTAGCTGGGATTACAGGTGCCCACCACCACACCCGGCTAATTTTTTTGTAATTTTAGTAGAGATGGGCTTCCACCATGTTTGCCAGGCTGGTCTTGAATTGCTGACTTCAGGTCATCCACTCGCCTTGGCCTCCCAAACTGCTGGGATTACAGGTGTGAGTCACCGTGCCCGGCGAGGGTCTTTTGATGAACATATTCACATATTTCACTTAGAAGTGGCTTGGTAAGCCATCAGAAATCTAAAAGTATGTGTTTTAATTCCTGTTAATAGTATTCAAACTTAGCTTTCATTCTGTTTTTTACTTTTTTACTGTGTATTTTAAAAAATTTTTAGTTTGAGAAATATCTCAAATTGGTAGAAAAGTTATAAATACAATACAAAGAACATTTTCTCTTGAATTATTTGAGAATAAATTGCTGACTTATTGCCCTATCACCCGTTAATGTTTTGATACATAGTTTCTATAAACCAGGGCATTTTCCTAGATAGCTACAATATAACCATCATAATCAGGAAATTAGCAGGATACACCGTGACTATCTACCAAGACCCTTTCAGGTTTCACCAGTTGCCCTGATAACATCCCAAACCCAGTTTGGGATCATACTTTGTGTTTATTTTTAATTTTATTTTATTTTGAGACAGGGTCTCACTCTGTCACCCAGGCTGGAGTGCAGTGGTATGATCACAGCTCACTGTGGCCTCAACCACCTGGGCTCAAGCGATCCTCCCACTTCAGCCTCCTGAATAGCTAGGACTACAGACATGTGCCACCCTGCCCAGCAAATTTTTGTATTTTTTGTAGATATGGGGTTTCACTATATTGCCCAGGCTGGTCTGGAACTCCTGGGCTCAATCAGTTCTCCCACCTTGGCTTCCTAGAGTGTTGGGATTACAGGCATGAGCCACCGCACCTGGCCTACATGTTGTGTTTAGTTGCCACATCTCTTTAGTTGCCTTGATGGTAGAACAGTTCCTTAGTCTTTCCTTGACCTTCATGACCTTGACACTTTTGAAGATACAGGGCAGCTGTTGTACAGCATTACAGCATGTCTTTCCCTGTGGGTTTGTCTGATGCTTCATTGTGGTGAGATTCAGGTTCTGCAACTCAGGCAGAAAAAAATCAAAGAAACGATGTTATGTTCTTCTCCTTGTCCCATCGCTGATGGTGCACTCTTTGATAACTTGATTGAGGAGATATCTGCCAGACTTCACATCTGTAGGGTTACTTTCCCTGCTCTTTGTAGTTAATAAGCATTTGAGAGGAGGCATGTTGAAACTGTGTAAATATCTTGAATGTCATCAAACTTTCAAATATTCATTTATTTCTATTAGTATAGATTCATAGTTTTCTATTTTATTCAGTGGGTTGTGATATATCATCATCATCATCATTGTTAACTTATTTATATGCTTAAATTGTCCCAGATTTGGCTCCTGGGAGCCACTTTTAACTAGCTTCTGTGTCACCATCATTCTTTGAGCATTTCCTTACTTTCTGGCACAGTGAGATATCATAAGCTCATCAGGTATTTTTTCTGCCCAAGCTCTGGAATCAGCCACTTCTCCAAGGAGCCCTGGTTCCTTTTAGTAGAGAACGGAATTTAGAAGCCAAAATCTCAGGACAAAGTGCTCATTGCTCCTGGGGTGTCTGTACTCCCTGACTCTCTTGGTGGACAGAGTTAAGGACTGTATATATGTATATATAGAGACACATATTTACATCTGTGTTATGTACGTATCTAACTATTATCTGTCTATAATCTATCATCTATTTAGAAAAATATGTGTGTACACTGATAACTGCAATTCCCATTCAGTATCACACAGTTTATTCTATTTTTCTCTCTTTCCATATTTGAAACTCTCTTTTCCATCAGTGAGAAAATTGGCTTCCATTATTCTTAATATATTTGTTTATTTGACCCATCCCCTATATGTAACCAGTTTGCTGTCACTGCCCCGCCCACCTCTGTTCCATGATTGATCACCCTCTTCATCCTGTTCAGTCTCTGGCCTCACACTATGCCACCCTTCTTATGGATGACCTCAGATCAACTCCATCATGGCCTCTATACATTTATCATTTCAATTTGAATACATAATATGTGCTTATTGTTCAAAATTCAATGTGAATGGATGTGCAATGAAAAGTCTGTCTCCCTCCCACTCCTGCCCTCACATCCCCAGGTCCCTCTCCCAGAGGTTACTGAAGTTTCCAGCAGCTTTTTCTTATTTCTTTTTTTTTTGTAAATTATACTTTAGCTTTTTCTTATTTCAAATGGTCTATGTGAGTGCACCCAAACACACACACACACACAAACGCACAATATTTATGCACATTGTAGCACGTTTTTTACACTGACCTGTGCTTTGCTTTTCTCACTCAACAGTATATCTTGGAGCTTGTTCATATCAGTACCATAGAGCTACCACATTCCTTTTAATAGTTGTGTAATATTCCATTACATGGATGTACCATAATTATTTAATCAGTCTCTTTCTGATGGACATTTAGGTTGTTTCCAGTCTTTTTCTATTTCACACAATGCTGCAACAATCGTATCTAATAGGTCACATTTTACATGAGTGCAGCATATATTCCTGGAAGAATATGCTTTAGAGATGCCTCCAGGTTGCTCTGTGTCCCTATAATTCGTTGCTTTTTATGCTGATGCATAACATTCCTCTGTATGTATCTGCCACATTTTAAGGAACCACTGCCCTTGTGGTGGACAGTGATGTTACCTCTAAATTCCCACAGCCATAAACACTGTTCTGACAAGCATTGTTGAATGTACCTCTGTCACAGGGTAGGTTGTGTGGATACTGAAATGGAGTTTTGGGGTGCAAGATGTTTGTGGGGAGTCAACACCTGAGAAAGGAGGGGGTGCAAGCAGGACTGGGCAGATGAAGTCATCCAGCAGTGATGCAGGCCTGCAGAGCCCTGAGCAGTCTTGGGAGCACTGGAGAGGGTCTCGCTTGTTGGGTGCCCTGTGTTGGGGCAAATGGCCAGACTTCTTTTTTTTTTGAGACGGAGTCTCACTCTGGCCCCCCGGGCTGGAGTGCAGTGGCCGGATCTCAGCTCACTGCAAGCTCCGCCTCCCGGGTTCACGCCATTCTCCTGCCTCAGCCTCCCGAGTAGCTGGGACTACAGGCGCCCGCCACCTCGCCCGGCTAGTTTTTTGTATTTTTTAGTAGAGATGGGGTTTCACAGTGTTAGCCAGGATGGTCTCGATCTCCTGACCTCGTGATCCGCCCGTCTCGGCCTCCCAAAGTGCTGGGATTATAGGCTTGAGCCACTGCGCCCGGCCTGGCCAGACTTTTATACCCTGCCTTGGTCTGTCTGGTTTTCGGGCTGCCCTGGGAAGGATGGCTGGGCCAAGATGGCTCTCTGCAGCTGGAGCAGCTGTTGGTGGCTAGAGGTCATCACCTCATCATACTCCCTGCAGCTGATCCTCCCCTGAAGGAGACCAAGGTGGCATGTCTTTGTGTTCATCAGCCCCTAATGGTCTTCTCAGAGTGCCCCTGGTGTATTTACCCAGGAGCAGGATTGCAGGGTCTTAATGTCACTGATAGGGCCAGATATCTCTGGTCTCAGCCACCCCACAGGGATCAAAGATTTGCATTTTTGAGGTAGTGAGATTGTGATCAAGGAATGAACTGAAGCTGACTCTCCAAGGCCCCCTGCCCTATGCCAGGCAGTTCCTCCTCATCGCCCCCACGTTCCTTCATGATCTCCCTGTAGGGCTCATGAGCTGGATGGGTGTGAGTCCAGATCTCAGCTTGGTCACTTAGATGTTTGACCTGGAGTTAGTGACCTCTTCTTTCCGAGCCTTAGTTTCCTCAACTATGCAATAGGTCTTGTCACATCCTTGACTTTTGTGCATTGTGGGTCTTGGTGGAAAGTAAGCCCTTGGTACATGACAGACCATGTATCGGGAACACAGTGTCGCCTCTGCCGTATCCCTGCAAATATATATCAGACGCAGAGACTGAATCTAATCACAGGAGACATCCGAGAGATCTAAAGTGAGGAGCACTTTGGGAGGCCAAGGTGGGTGGATCAGAAGGTTGAGAGATCAAGACTTGGCCAACATGGCGAAACCGTCTCTACTAAAAATACAAAAAATAGCTGGATGTGGTGGCAGGTGCCTGTAGTCTCAGCTTCTTGGGAGGCTGAGGCAGGAGAATTGCTTGAACCTGGGAGACGGAGGTTGCAGTGAGCTGAGATCGCACCATAGCACTCCAGCCTGGCAACACAGCGAGACTCTGTCTCAAAAAAAAAAAAAAAAAATAGCTGGCCGAGGTGGCGGGCGCCTGTAGTCCCAGCTACTCGGGAGGCTGAGACCAGAGAAACCCTTGAACCTGGGAGACGGAGGTTGCAGTGAGCCGAGATCGCACCACAGCACTCCAGCCTGGCAACACAGCGAGACTCTGTCTCAAAAAAAAAAAAAAAAAATAGCTGGCCTGCATCCTCGAACATGCTAAGGTCATGTGGGTCAAGGAGAGACTGAGGAAGGAACTGTTTCAGGCTAAAAGAGCTACATGTGATCCTGGCACATGATAGGGTCCCCATCACATTAGGGTCCCCAGGTTTTTTGTGTTTCTAAGGCTGGAGCTCGGGCTACCTCAGGCTCAGGATTGGGGACAGTTCCCCTTAAGCAATGAGAAGGAGATGCCTCCAGGTGTGGTGGTGCGCACCTGTAATCCCAGCTACTCGGGAGGCTGAGGCAGGAGAATAGCTTGAACCCAGGAGGTGGAGGTTGGACGAGCCGAGATCACACCACTGCACTCCAATCTGGGCGACAGAGCAGGACTCTGTCTCAAAAAAAACAAAAAACAAAAAACAAAAACCTTCAGGATATCTTCCAGCTATATTGTTTATATTTTGCCCCAGTTTGTCTTTTCCCCCATTTATATCTTTTTCTTTTGCCTGAATTATTTGAGAGGCAGATGTAGACATGACATCACTTTATCCCTAAACCCTCCAGGCGTGAGCCACCGTGCCCAGCCCATGCACACTATAGATTAATGTTAAAAGCATTATGCTGAGAGAAAGAAACCAGACACAAAAGACGACTTTCTGTGTGATTCCTCTGATATGAAGTTCAAGAACAGGCAAGATGAATCTAGAAGGCACAAAAGTGGTTCCTTCTGTGGGGTAGAGGAGTCATTGCCTGCAGTGGGGCATGAGGAAGACGTCTGCGATCGGCAGAATTCCTGTGTCTTGCCCCAGGTGGTAGTTCCACGAATTTATCCACATATAAGAATTCAGGCCGGGAACAGTGGCCCACACCTATAATCCCAGCACTTTGGGAGGCCAAGGTAGGAGCATCACTTGAGCCCAGGAGCTCCAGACCAGCCTGGGAAATGTAGGCAGACACAGTCTCTACAAAAAATAAAGAATATTAGCTAGATATAGTGGCGTACCCCTGTAGTCCCAGTTACTCAGGAGGCTGAGGTGGGAGGATCGCTTGAACCCAAGAAGTCGAGGCTGTAGTGAGCCATGGTTGTGCCACTGCACTCCAGCCTGAGTGACAGAGCAAGACCCTATCTCAACAACAACAACAAAGAGTTCATTGAGCTGTCCGTTTATGCGCTTTACTGTACATATGTTAAACACAGCATCAAAGTAGAAACCTAAAATCAGTGAACTAATCCTACACATTGAACATAGAAGAGTCAGGTGGGCAGGGAGTAGGGACTGGGGTGAAAGGGCATAAATAAATACAACCAGAGGGCAGCCTGTATGGACAATCATGATAGCATGTTGCGAATTGAGGCATCAGATAACTTCACCCTGGACACCTGAGGTTCAAAAAGAAAAGCCAAAAAAGACCTGGAGCTCAGAGAGGGAGAGTACCTTGCCTGAGGTCACACAGCTGATGGGTGGCCGAGGCAGGATTTGAACCTGGGTCTGAGGAACCCCAGAGTGTGCTCCTTGCCCAGTGCTCTGGCCTGTACTCTCCGGGCTGGACAGCTCTGCTGTGCTCCCAGAGGCTCCCTAGGGCCTGGCAGGGGATGGCGAAACCACCGCTTGGCAAAGACCATTGCAGCCCAGAGCTCACAGCTCCAAGTCAGGAGGGGAGTCAGTGGAACAAAGGTTGGCTCCCATCCCTGGAGCCTTCCCTCCCGGCCTGGGGTGGCTCTGCCACCCTCCGTGCACCTCCCACTAGCCTTTGCCTTCCTTCCTGGGCCAGCGTGTAGACTCTGGAGCCCTGCAGGGTTGGGTGTGAATCCCAGTTCTGCCTCTTTCTGGCCCTGCAACCTGAGGAGAGTGGCCCATTTTGTACCTCTGTTTCCACTTCCAGAGCCTGCCCATGACAGCATTTACCTAATAGCATTGGTGAGCAAAGTCGAGGAGTCAAAGGTGTGCAGAACTCAACACCATGCCGGCATGTGCTAATTGTCCAGTAGCTGCTATTGCTGTTGTTGATGTTACTGCTCCTTGGGAGCGGGGAGCCCCTGTTGCTCTAAGGCCTTACAAACACCAACATGTGAAAACAACTGGCATGGAATGGAAAGTTCTGGAGAAAGGAGCTTTCTGACTGCCTGAAGGTTATCAGAAAACGTTCTCTGCTGGCTTTTGTGGAAGCTCTTGGTAAGCTACGGTAGAACCAGGTGGCTTCATGGGAGTACCATCTAGGCAATTCCACAGAGCCCCTTGTTCAGAAGGGCCCCCACTTGGTTTACAGGTCTGCTGTTGTCATCTTGAAATTCTCTCTCTCTCTCTTTTTTTAGATAGGGTCTTGTTCTGTTGTCCAGGCTGGAGTGCAGTGGTGTGATCATGACTCACTGTAGCCTCAACCTCCCAGGCTCAAGTGATCCTCCCACCTCAGCCTCCTGATTATCTGGGATTACATGCACATGCCACCATGCCCGGGTAATTTTTATTTATTTTTATTTTTTGAGACAGAGTCTTGCTCTGTTGCCCAGGCTGGAGTGCAGTGGTGCCATCTCTGCTCACTGCAACCTCCACTTCCTGGTCTCAAGCAATTCTCTTGCCTCCTGAGTAGCTGGGATTTCAGGCATCCACCACCATACCCAGCTAATTATATATACATATATATTATACATATAGTATATTATGTATTATATACATGTAATATACATGTATATATCTGTGTATATATATCTGTATATAATATATACTTTTTTTTGAGACAGAGTCTCTGTCACCAGGCTGGAGTGCAGTGGCAAGATCTCAGCTCACTGCAACCTCCACCTCCTGGGTTTCTAAGTGATTCTCCTGCCTCAGCCTCCCGAATAACTGGGACTACAGGCGAGCACCACCACACCATTAATTTTTGTGTTTTTAGTAGAGACAGGGTTTTACCACGTTGGCCAGGATGATCTCAATCTCTTGACCTCGTGATCCACCCGCCTTGTCCTCCCAAAGTGCTGGAATTATAGGTGTGAGCCACCGCGCCTGGACAATTTTTATATTTTTAGTATAGATGGGGTTTCACCATGTTGGCCAGGCTGGGTCTTGAACTCCTGACCTCAAATAATCTGCCCACCTTGGCCTCCCAAAGTGTTGGGTTATAGGCATGAGCCACTGTGCATGGCAATTTTTATTTTTATTTATATTTATTTATTTTGAGATGGAGTTTTGTTCTTCTTTTCCAGGCTGGAGTGCAATGGTATGGTCTTGGCTCACTGCAACCTCTGCCTCCCAGGTTCAAGTGATTCTCCTGTCTCAGCCTCCCAAGTAGCTGGGATTACAGGCACCTGCCACCATGCCTGGCTAATTTTTTATGTTTTTAGTAGAGATGAGGTTTCACCATGTTGGCCAGGCTGGTCTTGAACTCCTGACCTCAGGCAGTCCGCCTGCCTCAGCTTCCCAAAGCTCTGGGGTGGGAGGCATAAGCCACTGCACCCGAGCCCAGCAATTTTTAAAATTTTATTTTTTGTAGAGATCGGTGGGGGCGGGGGTGGTCTCTCTATGTTGCTCTGGCTGGTCTTGAACTCTTGGGCTCAAACAACTCTCCTGCCTCAGTCTCCCACAGTGTTGGCATTACAAGCACGAGCTGCCGCACCTGGCCTTGAAATTCTTAATGATTTGAGAACGAGGGCCCTGCATCTTGATGTGGCCAGTCCTGGGCAGTACTGTGGCATCTGGCATGGTCACCCAGCACTTTCACCTGGGTTGTCTCCTGAGTGTTCAGGAACATTCTTTGAGGGCAGGTGTCCCCATCGTTAATCTCACTGACTTCAGTTTCCTTACCTGGGAAATGGGAGGAAGTGCATTGCTCCAGGTCACAGAGAAACAATGGATGAACCTTGGTCTTCTGGCTCTCAGATTCTATCAGTGGGAAACTTGGGCAAATAAGGGCTAGGCATGCTTATGTGTGTGCCCCTGGAGCACACAGTAGGTTCTCAGTAGATACAACTTGCTCTTTGATTCCCTGGCTGGCCTCTCTTTTTGCCCTAATTTTTTTTTTTATTAAAAAAAATTTTTTTTTTTTTTTTTTTTTTTTTTTTTTTTTTTTTTTTTTTTTTTTGAGACAGAGTCTCGCTCTGTCGCCCAGGCTGGAGTGCAGTGGCCGGATCTCAGCTCACTGCAAGCTCCGCCTCCCGGGTTCACACCATTCTCCTGCCTCAGCCTCCCAAGTAGCTGGGACTACAGGCGCCCGCCAACACGCCCGGCTAATTTTTTGTATTTTTAGTAGAAACGGGGTTTCACCGTGTTAGCCAGGATGGTCTCGATCTCCTGACCTTGTGATCCGCCCGTCTCGGCCTCCCAAAGTGCTGGGATTACAGGCTTGAGCCACCGCGCCCGGCCCAAAAAAAATTTTTTTAAGAGACAGGGAGACAGGGCATTAGAGGAAAGAGCTAATACATCCTGGGCTTAATACCCAGGTGATGGATTGATGGGTACAGCAAACCACCATGTTACATAGGCACATGTTTACCTATGTAACAAACCTGCACATCCTGCACATGTACCCCGGAACTTAATAAATAGATAAATAAATAAATGAATAAAGAGACTGAGTCTTGCTATGTTGCCCAGGCTGGAGTACAGTGGCACAATCATAGCTCTTTGTAGCCTCAAACTCCTGGGCTCAAGTGATCCTCCTGCTTGATCTCAAAGTGCTGGGATTATAGGCATGAACCACCGTGGCTGGCTGTCTTTTTGCCTTTTTACTAAGAAATTTTGATTTAAATTGATAATAGTAATACATGCATCCATTCTCTTAACACATGATAACATTTCCATTCAAGCTGAGGTTGGTTCTGGACCACCTGCCCAGGGCTGGCTCCTTTTCACCCTGTCAGTGTGGTTTTCTAATTTTGGGGTTTGAACTTCCAGATCTTTGTGTATGCATTTCTTTCATCTCTGTGTCAATGTGTCTTTCCCTTCCTTCCTTTCTTTCCGTTGTACCTTTTAAAATGTGAACTTTTACAGAAGTATAAGCGGGATACAGAAGATATATTTTCACCACCCGAACACACCAGTGTGAGCAGCACTTGGATAAAAAAGCAGAACTTTTTTTTTTTTCTTTTTTTGAGACAGGGTCTCACTCTGTCGCCACAGACTGGAGTGCAGGGGCGAGATCTCAGCTCACCACAACCTCTGCCTCCCAGGCTCAAGCGATTCTCCTGCCTCAGCCTCCTGAGTAGCTGGGATTACAGGCGTGCACCACTACTGCCCAGCTAATTTTTGTATTTTTAGTAGAGACAGGGTTTCACCATGTTGGCCAAGCTGGTCTTGAACTCCTAACTTCAGATGATCCACCTGCCTTGGCCTCCCAAAGTGCTGGGATTACAGGCGTGAACTACCACGCCTGACCTGAAACAGAACATTTTTAATCACTGGAAAATCTTTGTCTAGGACAACTGCTCTCCTGACTTCTAACAGACTACAATGTTTTGCCTGTTCTACCACTTCATATCAATGGAATCATTCAGAGTATTTGCTTTTGTGTCTGGCTTCTTTTGCTCAGCTAAACTTTTAAGGTTCCTCTGTGCAGTGCTGTACAGCTTCATTCTCACTACTGCATCGTGTTCCACTGAGTGACTGCACCACAGCCCAGTTTACCGTTGGTAGACAGTTGGGTTATTTCAAGGTTTTGCTTGTTGTGAATAAAGCTGCCATGGACATTCTTGTTTGTGTCTTTTTTTCTCTTTTTTCTTTTCTTTTTTTTTCTTTTTTGTTTTTTTTTAAAATGAGATGGGGTCCTGCTCTGTTGCCCAGGCTGGAGTGCAGTGGTGCTATCACAGCTGGCTGTAGCCTCGAACTCCTGGTCCCAAGTGATCCTCTCATCTCAGCCTCCCGAGTAGCTGAGATGCAGTGAGCCACTGCACCCAGCTCTTGTTTGTGTCTTTTGGTGGATGCCAGCTCTCATTTCTTCTATCAAGTTCATACCCGGAGCATCATCACTGGACACAGCATTCATGTGTGTTGAGCTTCCGCATATTTCCAAACAGTTTCCAAGGTATTTCACTCCTGTCCTCCATATTTCTGGCCCATCTCTCTCCTTTTTTTTTTTTTTTTTTTTTTAGATGGAGTCTCACTCTGTTGCTCAGGCTGGAGTGAGGTGGCGTCATCTCAGCTCACTGCAACCTCTGCCTCCTGGGTTCAAGCCAAGTGCTGTGCTAAGGCCATGTTCAAGCTATTCTCCTGCCTGAGTATCTGGGACCTACAGGTGTGTGTGTCACCACACCCGGCTAATTTTTTTTTTTTTTTGTATTTTTAGTAGAGATGGGGTTTTGCTATGGTATCCAGGCTGGTCTCTAACTCCTGACTTCAAGTGATCTGCCCGCCTCGGCCTCCCAAAGTGCTGGGATTACAGGCACGAGCCACCACCCCTGGCCCTACCTCTCTCCTTGATTCTGAGTACACCTAGAGAGGTCAGTCTTTTTAACATGAGCTATTTGGGCAGTAATACCTCATTGTGGTTTCATTTGCATTTCTGGATGATGGTTCTTTTTAATGCCTTGGTGACCTCACACCAGCTATCTCACTGGGACTTGTTCCTGTCCTTCCGTGACGTTCTTGAGAGCTGTCCACATGGTGCCTTTGCCAGTTTCCTCCTTTGGAAGGTGGCGAGGTCTTCCTACTTGATGAGGATGTCTCCTGTGACTTTGCCTCTGCCCCGGATTTCTAGTCCATCTGTCCCCTTGAGTCTGAGTCCTTTCTGTAAGTGGGGACTCCTTGATATCCACACACTTGGTGCCTGGTAAATAATCGGCTAGTAAATGGACTAATGGAAGCAAAAAGGAGGAAAAACAAGAAAAACGTCCTCCCCCCAAACCACAATTTGGTTAATTGGGGGGTTCCATTAGGGTGATTTTTGGTCAATTGGAGTTTGCTTGTGAAACCTATAAAAGCATGGACAATCAAACATAAGGTAGCAACACGCACTGAGCCCAGCACTTTCCAGAGAATTATCACACTGTGGATGTCACAGAGATGTTGGGAGGGTCTAGCTGGCCAGTGGGATCAGCTACCCCTCAGGCCTGTGATATTTTCCTGAGGTTCCACAACCAGGAAGCGGCTGAGTGAGGTCCTAGACCAAGGGCCTCTGATCCTACTTGCCACGATGTTTCCATCTTGTTCTGTGCTGTGTCTGCATCTCACAGCCTGGCACACAAAAGACTCTCAAAGATGTGCTCCAGGAAATGACGTCGATGAGCACACACCACATGCCAGGTGCTGTACTAAGCCTGGGGATACAAAAGAAAACAAGGTGGCCCCAAGCCCCGTCTTCATGGCAGGTCCATTATTAGGGTGGGGGATACAGGTGGTCTGATGATGAGTGCTAGGGAGAAAAATAAAGGGAGAGGAGTGTGTGTGTGTGTGTGTGTGTGTGTGTGTATGCATGCAAGAGGGAGAGAATCAGAGAGAGTGTGTGAGTGTGAGGAAGAGAAAGATGTTTAATTTAACCACAGAGGTCAGGGAACGCCTGGCTGAGGGAAGGTGCTATTGGGCGGGGTGGAGCTGGGGAGCCATGAGGTCTCTGGGGAAAGAGGGAATGGCATGGCAAGCACAAAAGCTCTGAGATGGGACCATGCTGTCTATGTTCAAGGGACCGCAAGGAGGCCAGGAGGGGAGGGGCTGTTGTGAGTGATGAGGAGAGAAGTAGGATGGGAGCTGGGAGGTGGTGTGTGTATGTGGCAGGGGTGGGTGGGGTTCTGAGCAGGGCAGGGATATGACCTGACTTCTTTGTCCTGGGGTTACAGGGTGGGTGATGTCGGCCAAGGGGAGGAGAGAACGAAATGAAACAATTGGTGGAAAGTATGCAGCCTGTGGTCTGGTACACAGTAAGCACTCAATAAGTAGCAGAGTATTTTTTTTTTTTTGTCACAGGGCCTTGCTCTGTTGCTTAGGGTGGAGTGCAGAGGCACAATCATGGCACATTGAAGCTGCTACCTCCTGGGCTCAAGTGATCCTCCTGCCTTGACCTCCCAAAATGCTGGGATTACAGATATGAGCCACCGCACCTGGCTGGCGTGACTTGCTAAGTTTTAATGGGATTCCTGGTGGGTTGGGTGATACCCAAGGGGATCTGTCTACTTGGTACTCACCCCATGGAGGGCTCAGTGACCCCAGATGAGCTGGAGGTGGGGAGGTGGACTGCAGTGGGGCAGGGTGGGCAGGTGAGTGGGAGGAGGAACTGGTTGGTGGCAGGCACACAGTGTCCCGACCAGGAGGGCAGGCCTTTCCAGGCTCCCCACCAGCTCCCCTCAATCCCTGTGTGTGGTCCACAGGCAGGACCCCCATTTGGGCTCTGTTTATATGTGATTACAATCTGTGGTCTGTCTCTCCCATAGGTGCTAAGTTCCCTGAATGGGAACCCATCTGTTGGGCACATAGCAGGTGCCCAGTGACTACTGGATGGAGGGTGAAGGGTGGGTGACTTTGTCTATGAGCAGAGAGATGGGTAGACAGACGGATGGATGTTTAGATGGCTGGGTGGTGGTGTGAGCAGCACTCAGATGGAGGAGAGATGGATGGGTGGGTAGGTGGGTGGGTGGATAATTGGATGGGTGGATAGATGAATGGACCAGTAGCTGACCGGAGCCTGGCCCAGGGTGGGGTAGAATTCAGTAGAAAACTTCTGGCCCAAGAGTTAGAAGATGGGGGTTCGAGTCCAGTCTTGCCACTGAGTAATAACAAGGTCTGTGGAAACCTGGGCTTGTCCTATTGTCTCTCTTTGCCTCTGTTTCCCCATTATTGGTTTTTCAACTTCATTATTCCTTTTACTGTATTGGATAGATCCCCTTTTATTCAACCCTTGGATGTTTCTGAAGCCTCACTGCATGAACAGAGTGAAGGGGAGCTGCAGAGGAGACAGGGTGCAGGGCCCAGCCCTGGGCAGCCCCCAGGAGTCCTGTAAGCCAGGGGCACAGCTTGAACACTTAGCCTGACTGTTCACCATTTTGCCACAGCTCCCTCCTCTGAGTCTTTCCTCTCCAGGGTTCCTCCAGTGAAGCCTCTGCTTCCAGTGGTTTGGAGCCGGCCCAGAAATCTGCAATGTTAACAAGCCTGCCTCATCATTCTGAGTTTATTTCTGGTTAAGACTCACCGACACCTTCTAGGACTACTGGATCCTACAGTTCAGCAGTACCATGTGTGTGCGTGTGTGCATGTGTGTGAGCATGTTTGCACGTGTGTGGGGGACATGGGGTGGGTGGATGGGTGAAAGGACATTTTCTGTGTTTAATGTGAGATTTTATGTATTAAAACAAGACTGGAAGCAACTGCAGTGTTCATGAGTGGGGCTGGTTAAGTGCCATGAGGCCAGTCTGCTCCACTCCTTGGAGGATCCTGCAGGCATTACAAATAAGGGAAAATGTTCTGATAAGACAAGATCTCCAAGACATCATTACATGAAACAGCAGGTGCAAACAGTGCCTATTGTTTCGCCACTTCTGTTAAACATACATGCAAGAGAAGTGTGGGTATTTGTGGACAATTCTGGAAGAACACACAAGAAACGGAGACCAGGGTGGTCCCTGGGGAGGGAAACTGCGGGGCTGGGGGTAGGAGGGAGAATGATGGCATTTTCTGAATCCCTGCCGGAGTCCTACGTTTGAATTCTGCCTGTGATCAGCTGCGTGGCCCTAAGCCAGCGGTGAGCACTCTCTGAGCCTGGTTTCCCCATGTGAAAATGGGGCTGTGCTGGCAGCATGGGGCTGGGCTGGCGTGCAGGGCCCAGGCACTCTGCTCCTGTTTTGGCTTCTGTTTCCCAGGAGGCTCCTGGTCAGGCCTCATCTTCTAGCAGCCCCACTTGGCCCAGGGAGGGTGGGTCCCCAGGGAGGGGGTGGCCCAGTCCAGGGTGGGGCTGAGCTGGAAAAACCGGCAGGTTGGGAGCAGTCTGTGCAGGCACCATCTTCACTCCCCAGCCTGGAGGCTGCGGGGACACTCACTCCCACCCCACGCCCCTGGGAGGCTGGGACCAGAGAGAGAGAGACAGAAAGAGAAAGAGACAGGTAACGAGAGAGATACAGAGAAGGGGAGAGACAAGAAAGGAAAGAGAGGGAGACATTCAGTGGCAGAGATTCAGGCTGAGAGAGACAAAGATTCAGAGTCAGGAGGAAGGGGCGGTAGAGCTGGGGTGGGGGTGGGGACAAGGTTGCCTCTGGCCAGGTGCCTGGGGTTGGCCGAGGCATGGGGGCACTGGGGGGCGGTGGGTGGGGATGTCCATACACCCACTGGCCGTGGGACAGGAGTGCAGGGAGCTGGAGCACCCCCGTCAGGACATCTCCCACACCTCTGAGCTCCAGCTACAGGCCTCAGTGCTCCTGGGAATCCTCCGGGGCCTCTCACTTCTTGCCCTTCCAGGCCTCCCTGGGGATGTGAACCTGGCGGCTGCCTCTCCAGGGGGCCCTCCCAGAGCAGAGCTGGGAGGGTCTAAAGTGCAATCGAGCTAATTAGTGTTAGGCACTGAGATAATCGCAGCTTGGAATGTTCCTTAGGAGGTCCTGGTGGGGGCAGGCAGCCCGGGGGCCATGAGGGTGCCTGGGATTGGCCCAGTAAGTCTGCTGGCTCCTAGAACCCTGAGTATTGGAATGGGAGATTCAGGAATCCTGGGTCTTAGGGCTTGCAGTCTCTCAGTCCTCTCCAGGCCATCCTGTGTAGCAGCCAAAGTGACCCACTGGACTCCATTCTGACCATGTCCACCCCAGCCCCTGCCTGAGGCCTTCAGTGGCTCCCCATGGCCCTTAAACTGAAATCCACATGCCTCACCTCAGCCTAGGGGAGGCTGGTGATCTGCTCTTGCTCCTACCTCATCGCTCTGACTTATTTCTATTTCTAGAACATTCCATACTTGGCCCACCTCAGGACCTTTGCATATGCTGTGTCCCCTAGCACGCCCCCTCATCCAAGAGCTCTCAGGCCTCAGGTAGGTGTGGAAGTGTCCTTGTAGCATGGTGGAAAGTGTTGGCAAGTGAGGCCTTGAGCCGTTTCTAGGGCATTGATCCCATGGTGCCTCAGTTTCCTTCTTGTGAAGCAGGTACAATAAGAGTTTCTACTTCACGGGGATACTGTCCAGAGCTCACAGAAGGCAACTGATCACTGCCACTATTATCGCCTCCTAAAGTCTCGCCTTACCCATCTCCACCTCTCTGTGCCTCCTGCCCCACCTGGCCAGGGTGATTAACCCGAGTGAGTGCAGCAGCCTCCGACTGCTCTCCTGCTCCCAGTCTCAGCCCTATATATATTCTCCACGTGCTGCCAGACAGAGCCTAAAAAACACGGGCTGGCCAAGCGCAGTGGCTCATGCCTGTAATCCCAACACTTTGGGAGGCTGAGGCAGGCGGATCACCTGAGGCCAGGAGTTTGAGACCACCCTGGCCAAGATGGTGAAACCCCATCTCTTCTAAAACTACAAAAATTAGCCAGGTGTGATGGCACATGCCTGTAGTCCCAGCTACTTGGGAGGCTGAAGCACGAGAATTGCTTGAACCCAGCAGGCGGAGGTTGCAGTGAGCCGAGATCACGCCATTGCACTCCAGCCTGGGGGACAGAGCGAGACCTTATCTAAACAAACAAACAAAAAAACATGAGCTAGCTCATGCTCCCCCACTGCTCCACAGCCTCCAGGGCTCCTACTGCCTGCAGAATAAAGATTGGCCTCCTTATCCTGACCCACAGGTGCTGCACGGTGGCAGCCCCCTCCTCTGATCTCTGGCCACTCTCACTGTCACTTGCTCTGCTAGAGCCACCTTGGTTTTCTTTCCGGTGCACCCAGTTCCCACCTGCCGCAGGGCCTTGGCACACTCTGCATTCTCTACTGGAACACCTTCCTTTCTCCTCTTCACCTAGTTAATGCCAGATCTCAGATCAGGTGGACCTCTGGTAGCAGGTGCTATGGGGACCCCCCCGGAGCCTCTTCGATGGTCTCTGCACCCATCTCCCTGCTGCCACGCAGTGCTGGCTGCTGTGGGCTCCCAGCTGGGGCCCCTTAAAGCTGGAGTCCTGCCTCACTGAACAGGAGCTGCCTCCCATCCCCCAAACAGGTGGACACAGCTAGTGACCAATGAGACCAGGACTCAGGTCTCTTACTTTGAGGTGGGACCAACATGGTGGTGCAATTCACGTTCCAGAGCTCCCCGGGGGATCAGGCTAAGTGAGACTCAGCAGAGGCCATGTCCTGGCTTAGTTCCCGTCCTGCCCTGTCCTGCTTCTTTTCCCCTTCTCCCAAAAGCATGTCCTCAGTGAATCACGTGCATGCCAGTCCCCAAGTCAGGCTCCGCTTCTGGGCAACCTGAACTGAACTAAGATGCCTTCCCTGCCTCCCTGTCCCCCTTTCTGGTCTCTTCTCCGTGGATCTCTCCTTGCAGTCCTGACTATGGCCTGCACTTGCTTGGATGATTATTTGATTGAAATCTGTCCCCGACTCCAGAATGTAAGGCAGGGATCAGGTTCCTTCTGTGTTCCCAGTGCCCATCGTGGGCTTGGCATGTAGTAGGTGCTCAATCCATATTTGTTGAATGACTGAATGAATCATAGCTGGGTGAGTCAGAGCTGGGCACTGTCAAGGCCCCAGGTTCTTCCCATCTCATGTTTCTGCCGTCTCCACTCAGCCCAGCTCCTCATGGTGCCACAATGGCTGCCAAAGCTCCTGCCATCTCTTCCTCATACAGCCAAGCAGGAAAGGCCCTCACATGTCCTGTTAAGAATGAAGAAAGCATTCTCAGAAGCCCCGTGGCAGACTTCCCCATCTCACTGGCCACAGATGCATTCCATGTCCAGCCTCAGTCAATTGCTGCAAGTGGGTCTAATCAGCGTTTGTGCCCCTGAGTGCTGTGGGTGGAGTCCACCCACACCCGCTGAGGGGGGATCTGTAGACCCCTGAACTTGGGTCATTTTGACTATTCCTGGGGCTGTGGGTCCCCCACCTGTTCTTCCTCCCTGGGGAGCCCTTGGGTGGTGGAGGTGAGAAGGGGGCGGTGCTGGGTGAGGGTTTCAAGCAAATGAGGCGGCCAGACACCTTCACCTCAGTAAACATTTACAGAGCCAGGAATGCAGAGGAGGTGGCAGGCCCAGCAGATGAGTGTGTGGGGAAGACACCACCTGGGCCAGAGGCACAGATAGTGAGACAGAGAGACACGGGGATGGATAGAAAGACACAGAAAGACACCCTGAAAATGCTGATGTGAGAGACACAGAGGGAAAGAGAGAGGCTGAGAGATAAAGAGGGGACAGACCCAGAGATGGAGGCTTTGCCAGGCAAGCTTTTGCGTCAGGCCTGGAGCAGGCAGAGGCCCTCTTCTAGTGGGCGTGGCGACCGCACCTTGTTCTCTTTGGTTGACTGTTCCAGGCAAGCCCCTTTTCCAGCCTGGGCCTTGGTTCCTCCTGTGTCAAATGGGGCTGTGTCCACACACTGGGCCTAACATGGACCTGTGGCCTCCTGTGACCCAGAAACAGCCTTGTGTGGTGGGAGGGAATTGTCACCCCCAGTGGAAGGGGGAGGCAGTGCCCAGGGGCACAGCGAGAGGGTGGAGGAGGGATCTGAACCGTGAAGTGAGTGTTTCTAAAGCCTGTGTCCTGTCTGTGCCCCACGGGGCCAGTGTGGGGCCGGGAGGGTGAGGGTGGGGCATGGGGGTACCCTCAGGGGTGGTGCTGGCCTCCAGATCTGTGTGCCAGTAATGAGTGTTCTGGTCATAAGAGTGGCTGCTGGGTTTTGAATGCTACCCAGGTACCAGGCACCAACCCCACGAGGGAGGTGTTGCTTAATTTCTATGTAGTTTGGACTTCCCATTTACAGACGAGGAAACCACTTCTCAGCGTGGCAGTGACTTCCTAACAACAGGGTGTAGACTTTGGGGTCGGAAAGGTCTGGGTCCGAGTCCCCGCTGCTCCATCCCTGACAGGCTGGGGGACCTAGGCAGTCACTTCCTCCTCCTGAGCATCAGTTTCCCCATTTGTAAAGTGGGGAAATAAGTTTAAGGGTGACATGGGGATTGGATGAGATGCTGCCAGTTGATCCCTCAAAGTAGCTGGAAGCACATTCCCTATAGCTTCTGGGCCCCCTCCAGGCCAGAGAATGGGCTCTGAAAGGTGCAAACGGAGGGAAGCACTGGCTGAACGTTAACCGGGCCTTTGGATACCAGCTTTTAAGTAATTTAAAATAATTCCTTGAATGGCTCTCCTTATTTATTTTTATTTATTTTTTTAAGGGAAAGAGCTGAGGTCCAGGCAGGGGAGAGGACTTGCCTAAGGTCATTGGCCAGGCGGAGGGTCGGAGGTTTGAACCCTGTGGGCCCTGAGGCTCTCTGTGCCACCCATGGTGGCTCAGGCCTGGATGGGCTGTTTGCCACTCAA
Organism: Colobus angolensis palliatus; assembly: GCF_000951035.1. NCBI lineage: Eukaryota > Metazoa > Chordata > Mammalia > Primates > Cercopithecidae > Colobus > Colobus angolensis. Next base: position 3,086,634 of record NW_012121820.1, on the reverse strand, counting down.
TCCTCATGGGTTGAGAAGATGCCCATGGCCTGGCCTGATAGCCCTCTGGCCTGGCATCAGCTACAATCACCAGTTGGGGCAGTTGCAAAATCCCTCACCCTTTGCCTGTCGATAAAGGGCGCCCATTGCAAAACCCAGCGGAGAAATTATTAAGGGTTGTGTCATCCTGTGGTCAAGCCCTGGGTGCCCCTTTCCTGCCCGGAAGCCTGGGTAGGGCTGACTGCTCACTCTCTCCCTCCATGGCCCTGACCCAAGACAGAATGGGGTGGGGGTCAGCAGGGGGCTTGCAGGGAATGCGGACGACAGACCCCAGCACTGGGGCCGTCATAGCCCCTGCTTCTTAGGAAATGGGCAGCTCCATCCTTCTGGGCGCTCAGGCCCAAACCTCGGGTGGTCCCTTCATTTCCTCTCTTGCCCCGTATTTGATAACTGGCCGGGAAATCCTGTCAGCGCCACCTTTAAAACACATCCAGAACCTGCATAGGTTTTCCCCTCGGCTTCCACAGCTGAATTCAAGGCCACCATTCTCTCCCCGCAGGGGCTACTGCAGTAGCCTCCTTGCTGGTCTCACCGTTCTCACCGTCATGCCCCACTTCCCCCGTGCAGCCAAAGGGATGCTGTTAGAACCCCACTCAGATCCCGTCTCTCCTCTGTTTAGAGCCTTCCTTGGCTCCTGCTACAGAGCAAAACCCGGGGTCTTTCCCAGGATCACAGGGCCCTGCCTGATCTGACCCCATGGCCTTTCTGACCTCATCCTCCCTTCTCTCTCCCTTGCTCACTCACTCCAGCCACACCGGACCCCTTGCTATTCTTCCAACACACTGGGCACGATCTAACTAGGGCCTTTGCTGTTCCTGCTGCCCGGAATGCTCTTCCTTCAGCTCTTTCACCCAGCTGGATTTGCCACTTTATTCAGATCTCATCGCAATGTCACCTCCTCAGGGAAGCCTTCCCTGGCTCCCTGCTAAACTGTCACCTCCACCATCACTCCAGCCCTTTCATCTTTCTTCCCTACTTGCCATCATGTTATACATCTGTTATTTGTTTGGTCAGTACCTGTCTGTCTCTTTAGAATGTCACCTTCCACAGTGCAGGGACTGCTGTCTGTGGTGATCATGATGCTTTCTGAGCACTCAGCACAGGGCCCCGCACACAGTAGGTGCTCCACAAAGATGTATTCAATCAGCGAATGGGCAGGCAGGAGGGGTGGCTGTTGGTCCAGATCATGCTTCGGCAAACATCACAAGTGTCCTTTCTCTGGCTGATAGCTGGAGGTTGGTGCCCAGAACAGGTTGCTGCGGAGACAGCTTCCCTAACCACCCTGTCAAGTAGCCCCAACTGCCCAAGTCACACCGATGCCCTCCAGTCCCCTCGCCCCTCACTTCCCACAATCTCAACTTGCTTTGTTTCTGTGTTTATCATGGGCTCCTCCTCCCCTGAGAATGGAGCTCTCTGAGAATAGGGTGACCTCTGTTGGCTCCACTGTCATCCCCCTGAGTGTCCAGTGCAGGGCCCGGCACCCCACAGGATGTGTTTCATGGCAAGCTGAACAGGGTTTGCATCGGATGCCCCATCTGTGGGGCTAGTTCTGCCTGGGAGGGCATTAGGAGGAGATGCTGTGCTTGGACCTGCAAAGTCACAGGGGAGATGGGGCCCACTTGGGCCTTAATTATAACAAATCCCATAATGATGCGGCGTTATAATATGCACACAAAATGTACTAATCTGATATTATATCTGGGTTTTGTACAATAGTTACAATCCGCCGGCCGCAGTTTGCTAATTCATTCTCGACCTATCTCCACGCTCCACCTAGATGACTATCGGCTTCCTTAATTAAGTGGAAGGCAAGCTCTGCAGGCGATGCTTGCAGTCCCAGCACCAACGAGTCCAGCCCGGCCCTCCCATAAGCTGGGATAATAGCTACTCCCACACGGGGCGAGGCTGGTTCTGCCTTCTTCATCGCAACCTCCTGTCCCAGGCTTGGGCGTGACAGGCCTGCTCCAAGGCCTGGTAAGCCACAAACGCCAACCACCAAGGGCTCACACAAGCGGCCTGTGGGCCGGGCTGGCCTCGAGATGTGTTGGGTTTGGTCTGCTTTTACTTCAAGTTAAAATGAGTTGCCAACTCCGAAAAATCAGAATGTTGTACACAAACATCCAGATTCCCTGCTTCTCTTGGGAAATGGGAAGATGCAGGGACTCGGGCTCATAGTTCTGGATGCTGGGGCTGGGGAGTGGCTGTCCCCTCTAGACAGGACATGACCACAGTTGTCTCCTGCCTGTTTCACTTTTATGCCCCTGCCCGACTCTTGTAGGCAGTTGAGTTTGCAATCCCTGCTCTGGGCTTTAAAAATCAGTTACCCCTTGGCAAGATGGAACAATGAGGCTCAGAAGAGGCAAGTGACAATGGTCATTGCACAGCGAGCTGGAACTCAGGTCACAATCATTTAACAGGTCTTTATTGAGCTCCCATTGTATACTAAGCACTGGAGAGAGAAAGACTACAACACACATAGTTCTTGCCTTTTGGGGGGTGACAGTCTGTTGCTCCACAGGCATACCATCCACCCTTATTGCTGGAGGCAATAGGATCTGTTAGAGACAAGTCCTTTATGATCCCTCAAAGTGCTGGAAGCAGACTCCTCATAGCTTCTGGGCCCCGTCCAGGCCAGAGAATGGGCTCTGAAAGGTGTAAAAGGAGTGGAAGCAGCCATCTTGGAAGGAAGCTCTTGGCAAGAGTTCCTACGAGAGGGGGATGTCCCTAATCTCCAACCTGTGCTCCCAGAGAGCAGGAAGGGTGAGCAAGGTGGGCTCAGAAGGGTGGCAGGTGGGGGTGGTGGGGGACAGGAGGGGAACAGAGAAGGCACAGTGGCATCAGCTAGACAGAGCATGGGAACTTTCCCATCCTGGTTGAACCAAAGGTGAATCAATTAGGTCCTTCTAAGACAAGAAGTGGAGGCCAAGATGCTGAAATACCCAAGCTGCCCACCTACAAGTCCAGGAGAAGGGGCTTCACTCAGCCAGTCTGGGAGGAATTGTTTATCCTCTTGCCTTCCCACTCCACAGCACCACCCCTGGCGTGGAGGAGAAAGTGCAGCCTGGAACCTCTGTCCCCAGTACCTCAATGCTGGACCCAGCTTGGGCCATTGCAGGCCAGCTGGCCTTCCAGGAGCCACATCTGAAGAGCATCAAGCAGCCCACATGCTTCGTGGCCAGCTCCCCACTGACGCGGGGGGATGAATAACAGTCCCAGCCATCATGTGCATTTGCTAAAAATAAACTGACATACTTTTTGCATTGGGAAACAATGTGGATTCCAAACATTCTCAAAGGGCAGAGAGGGGAAAAAAGGAAGAATGGAAATCAAGTTTTTGAGCTTAGCAATTAATTAGTGCCTGTAAACAAATGACTCATGATCTTTCCTGGCTATTTTTCTTTCCATTTTGCGTGGATTTTCGCAGGGACTCAGGGAAGAATGCCAAGGGAGCCAAGTTGATAGTCAAGACAGGGCCCAGACGGAACCGTCTTGAAGAGGCATTGGCCAGTTGGAGAGTGTGAGGAAGAGCATCAGGTGGAAGAACACCATGTGTGATGGCTATGAGGACTAAAAGATCTTGGCATGTCCAAGGAACACTGAGGAGGCCCATGTGGCTGGAGTAGAATGGGTGAAAGGATGAGGTCAGATAGATCCACGGGACTTGGAACGTACAGACCCTTAGTGGTGTATTAAGGCATTTATATTTGATCTGGAAGACAGTGGGAGCAATGATAGGGTTTTAAACCAGGAAAGAACATCATCTGATTTATATAATGGTGTCATCTAAAAAATAGATGATCAGGCCAGGCACAGTGGCTTACACTTGTAATCCCAGCACTTTGGGAGGCCGAGGTGGATGGATCACCTGGATCAGGAGTTTGAGACCAGCCTGGTCAACATAGTGAAACCCTGTCTCTACTAAAAATACAAAAATTAGCTGGGCATGGTGGCGGGCACCTGTAATCCCAGCTACTCGGGAGGCTGAGGTAGGAGAATCACTTGAACCCAGGAGGCGGAGGTTGTGGTGAGCAGAGATTGTGCCATTGCACTCCAGCCTGGGCAACAGAGCAAGAATCTGTCTCAAAAAAAAAAAAATCAGAAAAATATATTCTACATGTTCTCTGTTGTTTAGATGCTTCTGATACTTAGATTTCCACAACAAATGATTATCTAGTGGTTATATTTCTTAGGAGTTTACACATGCAACGTCTGTTTCCTCTCCTTAGAACATCAGACCTATGATAACAGGGACCTTGTCGGTCTTGTGTACTTCTGTGTCCTCAGTGCCTAGACCACTGCTTTGCACATAGTAGGAGCTCAGTAAGTGCTTTTCAAGTGAATGAACAGTCTGTGCAAGGTCAGAGGCCTCATCCCACCTTACAGGGCCGGGAGGTCTTCCAAGGCCAGTCTGGATGGTCCCCAGGAGAGGCAGGTTTTATTTAGTTCAAAATAAGAAGAAGGTTTACGGCTGGAACATCGATTCTGCAAGGAATTGAACTCCCTGGTAATGGGGTCATTCCAGCAGGACCCATGCTATCAGTCCCACGATAGCCCTCTCTGATTTAAGACAGTCTCTGTACTGCTCATAGAGTCCACTCAAAGATCTATGAGGTTGGCATGCGGTTATGCCCATTGTGCAGACAGAGAAACTGAGGCTGGAGAGTGGTGACATGCTCAAGATCACATGGTTACAAGTGGAAGAGCCTGGCTTGGAATCCAGATCTGACTATAAAGTCCGTGTTTTTAGCTCCTTCTCTGAGCCATTGACGTGGGTTCCAGTGCCTCCTCCACTGCTTAGATGCCATGTGACCTGGGGCAAGTCACTTTGCTTTTCTGAGCCTCAGTGTTTGGCTCCATTTAATGGGAATGCAGCCCCTTGCCTTGCAGGGCTGCCGGGGGGTGGTGGGGAGGTCTGAGCCAGCATACAGATGTTTGAATCATGTGCATCCCCCTTTTCCCTGCAAATCTGCTTCCTGGGTCCTTCTGCCACTGGCCCCCCTCTTGGGCTGCCGACCTCGCCTTAGGCCAGAAGCTCCTTGGAGTCCACCCTCCAGTTCTCTCCCCCCGCCCACTGGGTGTTGAGTCACTCATGCCATGAGCTCCTTGCCCTCCGCCTGTGTTTTCTTCCTCCTTTTCTTGGTAAAACCACTGCCTTTTCTGATTGCTGAAACTCCTCCTAGGGAGCAGGTGGGTGGCAGGGGAGACCCCATCATCCCACAGAACCGTCTCCACCGCTTCCCCATCCCTCCCACTCTCACCACGCCAGGCTGAGGTCACTGAGCACGAGGCCTGGATGGCAGACATGGTCAAGGTTGGGGGTTTAATTAATCATCAGGGAGTAGGCAGGGCTCTGGCTAGTCCAGGGCCCCTTGTCTGGGTATAGGCTGGTGGGTAGATATTCTGGGAACGATGTTGCTTGCAGCCCATGGCAAACACAAACATGGAAAAGCCCATGGGGATGTGCACTAATGGGGATGGGGTGGCAGAGGCAGGAATGGATCTTGAGAGGCTTCATGGAGGAGGTGTGTCTGGAGCCAGGTTTGTAGAGGGGAGATGAAGGACATGGGTGCTGGGGCCAGCTCCCCTGGGCTTGAATCTCAGCTCTACCCCTTTCCCACTGTGTGAACTTGGTCAGGTTCATGTCCCTCTCTGAACCTCAGTTTCCTCATTTTGAAAATGGAGATGATTGGCTGGGCATGGTGGCTCACGCCTGCAATCCCAGCGCTTTGGAAGGCTGAGGTGGGCAGATCACCTGAGGCCAGAAGTTCGAGACCAGCCTGGCCAATATGGTGAAACCCCCGTCTCTACTTAAATATAAAAATTAGCTGGGCATGGTGGTGCACGCCTGTAGTCCCAGCTACTTGGGTGGCTGAGGCACAAGAATCACTTGAACCCGGAAGACAGAAGTTGCAGTGAGCCGAGATTAGGCCACTGCAGTCCAGCCTGGGTGACAGACTAAGACTCTGTCTCAAAAAAAAAAAGAAAAGAAAAGAAAAGAAAATGGAGATGATAATATTTACATCCCCTTCACAGGGTGTGGTGATGACTGAGAGATGATGCAGATGAAGTATATAGAGCAGGGCCAGACGTATAACTGGTGCACAATACATGCTACCTATTTTCATTCTTACTAGTGGCGTAGTGGAAAGCACTGGAATTTTACCTTCAGACAGAGCTGGGTGTAAATTTCAGTCTTCTACATCTCCCTGTTCTTGAGCAAGCTCCTGGCCTGTTTGAGCCTCAGTGCCCTCACCTGGACTTGGAGATGGTTTCACTTCATGGGGTTTGTGGTGAGAATGAGGCATGAAATTCCCGCAGATTGCTCGGCACAGTGCTGGGCACACAGTAGGCACTCGCTAAGGAGTGGTTGGCATCCACTGGTCTATAGCCCAGTGGTTAAGGGAAGGGTTTGTGTATCAGACAGACTGGGGTCTGAGTCCTGGCTCTGCCCCCATGCGCTGCCGTGAGGATTATATAGAGCTCTAGATGAAAAGTGCACAGTTTGGTGCCTGGCACCTAACAGATGTGTGGGCAGTGGGAATAAAATCAGAATCTTTGTAACTCTGAAGACCAGTGTTAGGCCACCCCAACACCCTGGGTGGGAAGGTGACTTTCTTCCATTGAAAGGTAGGGAAGGTTCTGGCCCTTTCGTGGTAAGGAAACAGTCTCAGAGAGGCGAGATCACTAGTCTGAGGTGGGCACCTGGGTCTGCTTGTCTCTAGAGCTTGTCTTTCCAAAAGGGGAAATCTCTGGGTTGGGGGTGTCCCAGGGGCCCCTTGAGTGTCACTGTGCATGCTGTTGGAACAGCCTTTTGTTTTTTTAAGAGGGTCTTACTCTGTCACCCAGGCTGGAGTGCAGTGGCACAACCACAGCTCACTGCCTCCTCAACTTCCTGGGCTCAAGTGATCCTCCTACCTCAGCCTCCCAAGTAGCTTGGGACTGCAAGCCTGCATTATCCACCTGGCTAATGTTTAATTTAACTTTTTGTAGAGACATGGTCTTGCTATGCTGCCCAGGCTGGTCTTGATCAGTGATCCTCCTGCCTTGGCCTCCCACAGTGCTGGGATTACAGGCGTGAGCCTCCACACCCTGCCTGGAACAGTCTTTTAGTGGTCAGTGAAAGCAGGTGACACATACCGTGAAGACGGCAACTCGTGGCATGAGGTTCTGGGACGCAGCAGTGTTCAGGGCCTGCCACCCCAGTCTAGGACCAGAGAGTGCCTTTGTCTGTATGGGAGGTGGCTTGGGGTCTTGGGGTTGGGGCAGACCCCAAGAGGCCTGGCTTGAGCCTTTTTCCCTCTATCCAATCAGCCCATAGCACTCTGTCCAATTGTTTATTTCTTATTACTATTGGACGTTTTGAGGCATTTCTTCCAGCTGTCCAGAATCTGAACCTCCTTCCTATGTGTGGAGAATTTTCTGCTGTACAAGGCAGATGTTCTGTCTCCCACAAAGGAGGCTGTGAATATGAGCCTCAGATTCTGCCCCCTGCAGCCAGAGCAAGGACAGTTGACTCGGCTATCCAGGTGCACTGTCCTGGGCCCCTGGGGAGTCCATTCAGGGTCCATCCAGAGGCCTTCATTTATGCAGGTCACATCCTTCTCCTGCTCAGAATCCTCCCATAGCTCCCCATTGCCCTCAGGATAAGACTTCAACTCCTGCCCGTGTCCCGCAAGATTTGACATGATGGAGCCCCACTGACCTCCCCTCCTCTCCCTTTCACCCCTCCAACCACAGGAACTTCCCTCAGCTAAAGCCAATATGCCTGAGCTGGTACCTGCTTCAGGGCCTGTGCGTTTGTTGTTCCTTCTTTTACTGTCTCTCATTTCACAGGTGAGGAAATAGGGCTGGAGGAGGGGCAAAGGAAACAGGGTGTGGTGGAAGAATTCCAGCTGAGGCTGGGCTGGCCTTGGCCTCGGCCTTAGCCTTATGCTAATCACAATCCACGCCAGAGACTGCCTCCTCCAAAACAGATCCTTTTTGGAGACAGATCCGCCTCCTTGCCTCTGTTCAGCCTGACTTAGGCATTCACTCGGGTGGGTGTGTGTGGAGGTGGCATTGCCCCCACAGGGGTGGAAATTAATTCCTGTGGGGTAAAAAACATCTTAATGTTTTTATGTATAAAGTGAAAATAGGCCGGGTGTGGTGGCTCACGCCTGTAATCCCAGCACTCTGGGAGGCCGAGGCGGGTGGATCATTTGAGGTCAGGAGTTCAAGACCAGCCTAGCCAGCATGGTGAAACCCTGTCTCTACTAAAAATACAAAAATTAGCTGGGCAGTAGTGGCGCATGCCTGTAATCACAGCTTCTCCGGAGGCTAAGGCAGGAGAATCTCTTGAATCCGGGAGGCGGAGGTTGTGGTGAGCCGAGATCGCACCACTGCATTCCAGTCTGAGTGACAGAGTGAGACCCTGTCTCAAATAAATAAATAAATAAATAAATAAACAAATAGCAAAGATATACATGCAAAACACAAACAGATATACAGAATATCTCTGGCATTAACATTTCATAAGGGGGCAATTAGGAAGAAAAGTTTCTAAAATACTCTGTAGGAGGCAATTCAAAAAATTGAGCCAGGTGCAGTGGGTCATGCTTGTAATCCTAGCACTTTTGGGAGACAAAGGTGGGAGGATCGCTTGAACCCAGGAGATGGAGACCAGCCTGGGCAACATGGGGAGACCCCACCTCTAGAAAAAATTTAAAAAATTAGCCGGGCATGGTGGTGCATTCCTGTGGTCCCAGCTACTCAAAACTCAGGAGGCTGAAGTTGGAGGATGACTTGAGCTCAGGAAGTTGAGGCTGCAGTGAGCAGAGACCGTGTCTCAAAAGAAAAAAAAAAAAAGAGAGAGAGAGAAACACTGGTTTAACTCAACGCAGTTCAGTTCCGTTTAAAACTCACCTTGGTCAGCCACGATGGCTCACGCCTATAATCCCAACAGTTGAGGAAGCTGAAGGGGGTGGATCATGAGAACAGGAGTTCAAGACCAACCTGACCAAGATGGTGAAACCCCATCTCTACTAAAAATACAGAAATTAGCTGGGTGTGGTGGCAGGCATCTATAATCCCAGCTACTTTGGAGGCTGAGGCAGGAGAATCGCTTGAACTTGGGAGGCGGAGGTTGCAGTGAGTGGAGATCGTGCCACTGTACTCCAGCCTGGGCAACAGAGCAAGACTCCATCGCAAAACAAACAAAACAAACAAACAAAAACTCACCTTAACTTGATTTGGATCCACTCAACACCTCAACTGAATTCAACTCAACAGAACTCCACTCATCGTGTTTAGTTGAACTTGATTCAGCTTAATGTGTCTCCACTCAACCCTCCTTTACTCAGTTTGACACAACCCAGCTCATCAGTGCAACTGACACCAGCCCTGCACCCCTCCGCTCAGCAGAGCGCAGTTCAGGTGAAAACTCACCTCAACCTGACTCAACCCAACTAACTCCGCTTAACTCACCTCACCTCCGCTCAGCTCAGCTGACCTCAGTTCACCTCAGTTTACTTCACCTCAGTGCCACTCACTGCAATCCCACCCACCTCAGCTCAGCTCAAGTCAATCCTGCTCTGTTAAATGCTCAGTTCAGCTCCACTCAGCTCCTCAACACACCTCATCTCAACTTCTACAACAAATTTTCTTTTTTTTTTTTTTGAGATGGAGTTTCGCTCTTGTTGCCCGGGCTGGAGGGCAATGGCTCAATCTTGGCTCACTGCAACCACCTCCCGGGTTCAAGTGATTCTTCTGCCTCAGCCTCCCGAGTAGTTGGGATTACAGGTATGTGCCACCACGCCCGTCTAATTTGTATTTTTAGTAGAGACGGGGTTTCTCCATGTTGGTCAGGCTGGTCTCGAACTCCCTCGAACTGCCCTCCTCAGCCTCCCAAAGTGCTGGGATTACAGGTGTGAGCCACCACACCCGGCCAAGTTTTTATTTATTTGTTATCTTTTTAGAGATAGGGTCTTGCTCTGTCACCCAGGTTGGAGTGCAATGGCAAGACCATAGCTCACTGTAGCCTCATCTTCCTGGGTTCAAGGAATCCTCCTGCCTCAGCTTCTTGAGTAGCTGGGACTACAAGTGCATGCCACCATGCCTGGTTAATTTTTGATTTTATTTTTTGTAGGGATAGGGTCTCACTATATTGTCCAGGCTGGCCTCTAAACTCCTGGCCTCAAGTGATTCTCCTGCCTTGGCCTCCTCCCACAGTGCTGGGATTACAGGCTTGAGCCACTGCACCTGGCTAAAGTCAGTTTAAGTCAACTGTATTCACTCGACTCACCTTGACTGTCTCAACTCACTGTAGAACCTCACTGTAATCGCCACCTGCCTTCCCCAGACAGCATCCAAGCTTTACAGAAAAGGAGCTGGCCTCCGTGTGTTCCCAGTCTAGCTGGGGACCCTGACATGTCCTTTCAGCAGGTGCTATCATGTGAGAAGCACAGGGCACTGAATGAGCAGCCTGTGGCAGCCCCAGAAAGCCCCAGATGGTTCCCCACAGAAGGAAGAGTCAGCGCAGGCAGAACAGTGGGAGGAAGGGTGATCTGGGCAGAGGGAACGGCACGTGCAAAGTGGCCGAGGCAGGGTGGATGGAACCCTCTGAGACCCAGAGGTTGCTCCAGCTGAGGGAGGAGTGGAGGTGTAAGGGTGGCCGGGGGAACAGGCCCAATCCCCCAGGGAGGACCCGGCCTGGACAGGGGGAGACACTGCAGTACTGAGCAGAGAAGTGTCATTTGGCTGCTGGGGAACGCACAGAGCTGAGAGGTGAGACTGGGCTTATTGTGTAGGGACAGAGCCGAGAAATCCAGCACTTGGGGGATGGTGGGGGACAGACAGGTGGAGAGCTTAAGGAGAGAGTTCAGGAAATTAACCATAAAATGACCAGAAATTGAGTACTTATTTTGGTCCAGGCCTTGCTTCCTTGCCTTACAGGTATTAACGAATTTAATCCTCACAACGATTCCATGAGGAAGGTATTATTATCAACCCAATTTTGTAGAAAAAGAAACTGAGGCCCAGAGAGGCCAAGATGTCCTAAGGAGCAGAGCTAGGACCTGAACACAGGCTTTGGTGCTCCAGAGGCCCAGGGGCAGCTGGGCATCCTATGCAAAATGCCCATGGCAGGTGCCTCCTGGAGGCCGGCCCCTGTCCCCCAGCACACAGTAGCTGCTCAGGGCCTTCTTTCTCTGTGTTTGTGGGGATTTAAATCATCATCACCACCGAGTTGGGAGTGCCCGTCCACTATTCAGAGGGAGAAACTGAGGCCCAAGGAAGGATTTGAGCCTCAGGTGGGAACATATTCTACAGACAGGCAGGTGGTATCATCAGGGTCTTCAGCTATTGGGATTTTTGTTTTTGTTTTTGTTTTGAGAGAGAATCTCGGTCTGTTGCCCAGGCTGGAGTGCAATGGCACAATCTCGGCTCACTGCAACCTCCGCCTCCCAGGTACAAGCAATTCTCCTGCCTCAGCCTCCCGAGTAGCTGGGACTACAGGCATGTGCCGCCATGCCTGGCTAATTTTTGTATTTTTAGTGGGGGCGGGGTTTCACCATGTTGGCCAAGCTGGTCTCAAACTCCTGGCCTCAAGTGATCCACCCACCTGGGCCTCCAGAAGTGCTGGGCAGTGGAATACAGCAGGGAGCAAGTGTTACAGGTGTGGGCCACCACGCCCAGTCGCCATTGGGATTTGGATTCAGCATGTGTGCATTGAATGGCCCCATACGCTGCTCCGGGGAGAGGATCCCACCCTGGTCCCTCCAGTGCTGAGAATTCTCCCGTGGCTGCCCTCTGTCCCAAGAATGCAATCTGGGCTCCTCACTGTGCCCCAAGAAGCTCTGCTGGGTCTGCCCCAGTCTCTCCTGCCTCTCTGGCCTCACCTCCCATGACTCTGCCTTCTTGCCCCTGCACCAGCCTCCTCCAGCACCAGTTTCCCACCCCAGGACCTTTGTATGTGCTGTCCCTCTGCCTGGGACACTCTCCTCATGACAGCCCATCTCCTCCGTGGGTCCTCAACTCTAAAGTTGCCTCACTTCCTCAGTGTGGCCTCCCCAAGCACCTGAGCTGAAGCCCCCCCAGTTTTTACATACCACATCACCCCATTATTTTGCTTTTATTTTTTAATATTCTGCTTCCTTGCGGGAACTTTCCTGTCTATTTCCTGCCTCCTGCAGGGGACAGAGCTATTCTAGGCAGGATCCCCGTGGGTCTTGTTCCCTGCTGTGTCCCACAGCCCAGCACACAGTAGGTGCTTAATAAACATTTGTGGAATGAATGAATGAAGGAATGAGTGAAGGAATGGATGGAAAGAGTTTAAGAATGTAGGTGCGGAGAGGAGGACTGGCAGGCCTGGCCCAGTCTGGGGCTGAGGCCTCCTCTTCTGGGTCTCCCTGCCCGGAGGAGGGGCCCCTGCCAGGGCAGAAGGGTGGGTGTGGGGGGCAGTGAGCAGGGCTGGGCGAGGCTTCTCTGTTCCACTGTTTTCATCCTCTCGGTAATTATGGGCTCAGACACTCCTTGATGCTTTCCCAGAATAATAGCCGGGCCTGTTATCAGCAGCATCTCTGGGACCTTCTCACAAACAGTCATTAATCAAGTCTCACTGCCACCCTGCCCTCCCTCTCGGTGGAAGCCGAGGCACAGAGAGGTAAAGCCATTTTCCTAGTGCCACACAGCTGACACAGGGAGGATGGGCTGTTTTTCCCTGAACCCTACGGTGCAGGGTGGGGTCCCTTCTCCCTGTTCTACATGGGAGAAATCTCTGCGCCTGCCATGACTGGGGGGCCCTGCCCCCAATTTCAGGCCCCCAGCCCTCCTTGAGGCCTCAGGGGCCTCCCAAGGTGGCCTCTTAATCATTGCCGGTTAATTAAGGAGGTGAAGAAGCTCCCCGGGGCTCAGGCAGGCCTGCCCAGGGAGAGAGGTGGCAGGGCCCAGACTCCATGTCACATCGAGGCCCCTGTTCCCCAGCCTGAGTCTGGCACCAGCATTGTGGCTCTGTGGTGCCTACTGCCGGACCTGGGGGTCTCTAGGGGAGGTGTGGGGCCTCCGATGGGGCCATAGAGTTCCACTGCTGGGGCAGTGCCCCCTCCCCTTCTTCGGGGGTGTGTGGGAGGTGTTGGCATCACTTAATGAGGCCTCCGTGGCTGCCAAGGAGAGCTGGAGGAGTTGAAACAGGTTCTGGGTGAGGTGAGTTTCGTGGGCTGGGCAGAATCCGTGGCTCTGTGCCATGTGGGTGCTCCCCAGGGCGGTTGCGGGGGGCAGGTGTGGGACCCCCACCTGGCCCCTGTGTCCAGCCCTGTGCTCTGATGGGTGGGAGCAAAGGAAGCTTGGGAGGGGATTGTGGAGATGACAGAGGATGACGGACAGGAAGGGAGATTCACGTCCCACCCTCCTAGGTCCCCCATTGCCCAGCCTGTGGGGACCACACCAAGACCCACCATGTTGGCAGCATCTGGGGCTCCGGAGACATTGCTCATCTATGCTCTGACACAGACTTGGGCCTTGGTCTTCTGACCTGAGAAATAGGGGTGGTTGGATGGGATAATCTCAGGCTCGGAGCTTTAGTTTCAGAATGATCCATCTAGCAGAGCTGCCTGACTTGCTGTGCAACCTCGGGCAAGGCACTTTGTTCCTCTGGGCCTGTGCAGCTCTGGCTGTGACCCGGTAGTGGTGGGGTGGATGCAGTGATCCTTGTCTCCACTGAGGTTGCCAGTGCTTCGTGAGGGGCACCTAGACTGCTTTCTCCAGGATGCAAGGAAGTCATTCAGTGCACCTCTCCTGGCCCTGGGGAAGCTCCAAGGTTCTGGATTCAGGCCAGGGAGGTTTAGGAGGAAGTTCCCCAAGGCAGGCTGTGGGTCCTGGGGTCGGGAGGACAGCCCTTTTGTGTTGCTAAATCCTCGGGGCCACTGCAGGCTCAGGTGAGGCTGGATCACGGCGGGACCCAGAGCCCATGGGTGCCCTGTGATTCTTTGTCTTTCCCACTTTCTTTTCAAGTCACTTTTATGGACATATAATTTATATACAGCACTATTCACCCTTTTGTGGTGTGCAGTTCTATGAATCTTGAGAAACGTATATAGTTGTATAACCACCAGCATGAGCAAGATACAGAATATTTCCATGTGCCTCCTTTGTTATCAATCCCTTTCCTACTCCCGGCCTCTGGCAACCACCGATCTCCCCCAACTTTTTATTTTGAAAAATTTCAGACTTAGAGAAAAATGGCAAAATTTCACAATGAGCCGCCAAATGTCCCTTCCCCCAGGACATCTGACTGCGAACACCTGGCCCCATGTGCATTCTTGGTCTTCCTCTGTGTGATTTTAGCTGAGCTGTTTGAGAGTAAGTTGCAGACATCCTTACCCTTCACCCTAATTACTTCAGCGTGTGCCTCCGAAGGACAAAGGTGTTCTCCCACATAACCATAGTGCTGAGATCACTCCTGAGAAATTTAGCCTCGATTCAATTACATTACCTAGTCTCTAGGCCATGTTCAAATGACTGGGACTGCTCTAAAGTGCCCTTTATAACCGTTTTACATCTGGGTTTTTTTTTTTTTTCCCCTTTATTTTTCTGGTACCAAGGGTTAGGCCCTGCCTTTGGTGGCATATCTCTTTGGTGTCCTTTTATCTGGGACATGAAACATTCTCCCTGCTCTTGTTTGACTCTTTTGTTTTTTTTTTTTTTTTTTGAGACGGAGTCTCGCTCTGTTGCCCAGACTGGAGTAAAGTGGTGCGATCTCGGCTCACTGCATTGCTTGACTCTTTTTAAAAACCACTCTCGTGGTTTCCTATACCAAGAGTTGCCAGGGGAATTCCCCGGGGGATGTGAGAGCCAGGAAATGGGGGCTGCTGACTTGGGGGGCATGGGATGTTCTTAGGGTTTTTTTTTTTTTCTGAAAAGTCTTGTTGAAAAGTAAAGTGGCAGTAGAAGGAGAGAGAGACTTGGGTTCATTGGCTCAACTTTTAAGAATGCCGAAAATTCAAAGCAAAAGGAGACACTACCCAATTTGCAATTGAGAGGGATCTCTAGCCCTGTGGTTGAGGTTCAAATCCCAGCTCTGCCTCCCCTTGGCTGTGAGCCCTTGGTCAGGTAACTTCGCTTGTAGAGCCTCTGTTTCCTCATCTGGGCGATGAGGATAATAGCAGCCCGTCCACCTTGCCCTGTTGTTGTGAGGAAATGAATCAATGCATATAGTGCGTGAATAGTAGCAACTTCATTTGCTAATTTCCTGATAGTATTTTTAAACATTTCTCTCTATACTTACAGATATATGTGGGATATACTTATAGAGATAGCTCAAAGATATATGTGAATCATGCATTATATAAATTAGGCCATCTTCTTTTTTCTCAATAATTTATCACAAGCATTTTCCTATATCCACAAATGGAACACTTGTGCATCATGTATAAACTTTAACGCATTTTGTCCATAGGTAATACCATGTGGCACCAAATACCAAAGGCACAACAAGCTTGCAGTGAAAAGTCAGTCTCCCTCCTGTGTTTGTCTTCACCCTCTCAACCCCTCACTGTGACAGTCTTTTGTGTTGCTTTTCAGAAGAGTTCTGTGAACATGTGGGCAAAAACATGTATTTTCTTTGTTTTCTTACAGATATCAGAGGACTCTACACACTAGTTCTGTGCCTTGTGATTTTCAGCAACAGTAAATCTTGATGACATCAGTGCATAGAGAGCGCCCTCCTTTTTCAAGGCTGTGTGGCATTCCATGGGGGACACGGAGCAGGATTTAAAGAGCCATTTCCTTAGTGATGGTGGCTTGCAGGCTTTTGCCATGACAAATTGCCACAGAGAGTTTGGTGGAAAGCTTTCTGTGTCCTTGTGCAAGTATATCCATAGAGTACATCCTAGAAGTGGAATTGCTGCGTCAATGGGGATCACAAGGTCAGGAGATCGAGACCATTCTGGCTAACACAGTGAAACCCCGTCTGTACTAAATATACGAAAAAATTAGCCAGGCATGGTGGCAGGTGCCTGTAGTCCCAGCTACTCAGGAGGCTGAGGCAGGAGAATGGCATGAACCCGGGAGGCGGGGCTTGCAGTGAGCCGATATCGCGCCACTGCACTCCAGCCTGGGCGACAGAGTGAGACTCTGTCTCAAAAAAAAGAAAAAGAAAAAGAAAAAAAAGTTATATATATTTTGAATTTTGCCCCACTATCATTTTTATTTTATTTATGATGATTATTATTTTTGAGACAGGGTGTCACTCTGTCACTCTGTTGCCCAGGATGGAATGCAGTGGCATGATCTTGGCTGACTGCAACCTCTGCCTCCTGGGCTCAAACCATCTTCCTACCTCAGCTTCCCAAGTAACTGGACTACAGGTATGTACCATCATGCCCAGCCGATTTTTGTGTTTTTTGTAGAGATGGGATTTTGCCATGTTGCCCAGGCTGGTCTTGAACTCCTGAACTCATGCAATCTGCCCACCTCAGCCTCCCAAAGTGCTGGGATTACAGGCGTGAGCCACTGTGGCCAGCTGAGACCATCATTTGTAATGGCTGCACAGATCCTAGTGTATTTAACAGTACCCTATTGGTGGACATTTAGGTGGTTCCAACTTGCCCTTCCTATAAACAATGCCACAATGAACATCTTTGTGCAGCTGCCTTTGTGTGCAGGACAGTCAGCTTATGGGGAATTCCCGGGATCAATAGGAAGCACCAAGAAGGGGAAACTGAACTGCAGGGGCCAGCATGACCCGAAGGCCTGTGGGTATGGATGGTGGCTGGACTGGCTGGATGGGTATGGATGGTGACTGGACTGGCTGGAGGCTCCTGGGCCCTCCCTGTCCCTGGTGTGGCCAAAGGGTCCTAGAGTACTGGACTCCTCTAGTTCCTCACTGCTCAGGCTGTGACCTGGGAACCACAGCATTGACCCCACCTGGGAGTCTGTTAGAAATTCAGGGTCTGGGTCCTCCCCACCCCAAAACCCTGTTAAATTAGGATCAACATTTTCTTTCTTTTCTTTTCTTTTCTCTTCTTTTCTTTCTTTCTTTCTTTCTTTCTTTCTTTCTTTCTTTCTTTCTTTCTTTC
>NW_012121820.1:2972874-3069444 GCF_000951035.1 Colobus angolensis palliatus | reverse complement strand
CCCTCCCTCCTTTCTTTCTTTCTTTCTTTCTTTCTTTCTTTCTTTCTTTCTTTCTTTCTTTCTTTCTTTCTTTCTTTCTTCCTTTCTTTCTCTCTCTCTTTCTTCTTTCTTTCTCTCTCTCTCTGTCTCTTTCTTTCTGTCTTTTTTTGAGACGGGGTCTGTCTCTGTTGCCCAGGCTGGAGTGCAGTGGCGTGATCTCTGCTCACTGCAACCTCTGCCTCCTGGTTCAAGCGATTCTCCTGCCTCAGCCTCCTGAGTAACTGGGATCACATGTGCACGTCACCATCCCCAGCTAATTTTTGTATTTTTAGTAGAGACAGGGTTTCGCCATGTTGGCCAGGCTGGTCTCAAATTCCTGATCTCTAGTGGTCCACCTGCCTCGGCCTTCCACAGTGCTGGGATTACCGGCATGAGCCACAGCGCCCGGCCTAGGATTGACATTTTTACAAGTCCCCAAGGGATTCGCCAGCACAGCTGAAATTGAGAAGAGCTGCCCTAAAACAAACCTAGACACCCCAAGACTGGAGAGAATGGCTCAGCCTTGGGTCTGGGGCAGGCCTGAGGTCACACCTGGCTTCACCGCCGGCTGGCTGTGTGATGGAAGGCACGCTGGCCAACCTCTGTGCCTCGGTTTGTTCATCTTTAAAACAAGAAATGAGAGGATCCCTCCTCTCACAGGTTGGTTGTGAGAATCAAGCATGATCATTCACAGAAAAGCGTTCAGCACAGTGCCCGCACTTAGCAAATGCTCACTCAACCCTGTGATCTTGATGGTTATGGAGGCTCACGTTATGGAAGGCGATGTGGGAGATATCTGAGTTTTGGTTTCTGCTCTCTCTGTCTCTGTCACTGTCACTCTCCCCATGTCTCTTCAGCCCTGTTGTCTCTTCACATCCGCCTGTTTCTCTCTGTTCCGCCACCGCATGCTTCCTCTGTCTTGGTCTCCTTCTTCCTGTCTCTCAGTGTCTTTGTCCTCATTTCCACCTGGCCATAGGAGCTTTGCAAGCATCTGTGAAAATACTAAGCATCGGGAAAAATGGAGCTAACTACAACGATAAAACGGCAAGCTAAAAATTAACAATACTAGAAAAGCAAAACTATACTATTAAAAAAACTCAAAAACAGCGATAAAAAAATATGTTTTTGGTGGGTCATGGGGCTTTCTCAGCCCATTTGGTGGGTAGCGGCTTGCAGCTGCAGGGCTGCAGGACCCACATGGGGGTTGCCTCTCTTTCCTGTTTTTTTTTTGTGTTGTTGTTGTTTGTTTGTTTTTTTTGAGACAGAGTCTCATTCTGTCACCTAGTCACCTAGGCTAGAGTACAAGAGTACAATCTCGACTCACTGCAACCTCTGACTCCCAGGTTCAAGCAATTCTCCTGCCTCAGCTTCCTGAGTAGCTGGTACTATAGATCTGCGCCACCACACCAGCTAATTTTTGTATTTTTAGTGGAGATGGGGGTTTCACCATGTTGGCCAGGCTGGTCTCGAACTCCTGACCTCAAGTGATCCACTTGCCTTGGCCTCCCAAATTGCTGGGATTACAGGCTTGAGCCACCACGCCCGGCCTCTTTCCTGTTTCTTTGGACCCCGTGCAGCCTTGGACCTAAACAGAGCTGAGTGATTCGGTGGAGATCTGGCCTGAGCTGGTCACTGATCCCCTTCTCTGTCCTTTCCTCACTGCGTGGCCCTGGGAAGGCACAGCCAGTAATCTGTGTTCTTCCAACTCATTTACTAAGCACCTACGACACCAGGCCCTGGGACACAGCACTGAACAAGATAGACACAATCCCTGCCTTTGGTGCTTATGTTCTAAGAGGGTGCGCGTGTGACAGATGGTGTGGATATGAGTGAAGAAACATGCAGAACAATTGTGGATAGTGCTAAGTTGTCGTCGTGTGATAGAGGAAGACAGGCGTGGGGCTGCTTTACCCCGGGGATGAGGGTGGGGATCTGGGAGGACGACTCTGGCCTGAATTTAGAGACTAGAATGATAAGAAGGAGCTGGGCCTGGGAATAGTTGGGAGAAGGACATTCCAGCAGAGGGAACTGCAAGTGCAAAGGCCCTGAGGCCGGGACAAACTTAGGGGTCAGTCATGATTGGAAGATCTTGGAGGAGGAAAAGATCTTAGGAGAAAGACAGTTTTTCTTTGCTGAGTGTCTCAAGTAAGTTACTTACCCTCTCTAAGCCTTAGTTTCCCCCTGTGTGAAATGGGAATGTTAAAGACACAATCCCAAGAGATGAGTGAGTTTTAAATCCAGTGGTGGGCCAGAATTTCTATACTGGAGGGTCTTAGGGGATGGTTGGGCTATGGGGTGGTTTGTCTTGAAATTGTGGGCTTAGCAACACTACTCTTTCTACTTGGGTTACTTGAGTGGCTTTGGGGGGTGACGATGGAGATTATTTGTGGTTGCAAGCGATGCCCCAATTTCCCCATGGCTGAGTCCCTGATTTCAGGAGTTAATAGCCTACAGCGCTGGGCACGGTGCCTAGCACAGAGCAAGTAGACAGGAATGGGGAGGGCATTCCAGGTGGGAGGAAAGGCGTGGAGATGGGAATGTTTAAGGTGTGTTAGGGGAAGAGTGAGGAGACCAGCCTGGCTGGTGGGGACGGGTGAGTGAGAGGCTGGAAAGACGGGTTGAGGCCCAGGATGAGACCTCGAGTGGCGTGCAAAGGAGGGTGGCCTCAGCCGGGAGGCAGAAGGAAGCCACTGTGAGCTCTGGAGCAGGAGAAGCCTTGGAAATGGGCTTTATTTCTGGTTTGATTCTCAACATTTTTAATATTTTACATATTCAAAAAAGTTTAAAGGATAAGAACAGAAGCTTCCACGCAGCTATCACTCAACTGCGTGGAAACGTATGTTCTTCTGTGTTCTTTTCTTCCTTAAAAGGAAACACCCCAATATAGGGGATCCCCCGATATCCCTGCCCAAAGGGATCTCTCTTAGAAGTCACTGCAACCTGTGAGCCGAGATTGCATCACTGCACTCCAGTCTGGGTGACAGAGCAAGACTCCATCTCAAAAAACAAAACAAAACAAACCAAAAAAATAAACAAAAAATAAAACCCAGTCAGTGCAGCCTGGATTTGATGCTCACGATTCCCCTGTGTTTCTTCATCCTTCTCTTGTTGGTTTGATGAAGGTATCCACCTGGTATGATAAGGGTGTAAATTGCACACAGTAAAACACAAATTTTTTTTTTTTTTTTTTTTTGAGACGGAGTCTCGCCCCGTCACCCAGGCTAGAGTGCAGTGGTGTGATTTTGGCTCACTGCAACCTCCGCCTCCTAGATTCAAGCGATTCTTCTGCCTCAGCCTCCTGAGTAGCTGGGACTACAGGCTCGTGCCACCATGCCCAGCTAATTTTTTGTTTGTTTTTTTTTTTAATAGAGACGGGGTTTCACCGTGTTAGCCAGGATGGTCACCATCTCCTGACCTCGAAACACACAAATCTTAATTGTAGTTTAATGGTCATGGGATCACACCAGATCAAGATGAAGAACGTTCCTAGCCTCCAGGGGCTCCCTTCAAAGGTAACTACTGGTCTGATTCCTATCACGATAGATTGGTTTTGCCTGTTACTGAACTTCATATAAGTGAGCCCATTCAGTCTGTGCTCTTTTGTATCAGACACTTTCACTTAACCTCATCCAACAAGGCCTATCCAAGCTTTGTGTCTCTTTTCACGGCTGTGGAGTATTCCATTGTTTAAGTAGACCACAGTTTGTTGAATTACCCTATGATCAACGGAGATGGGCATTGTTTCCTGTTTCCACTATTTTGAATAGTGCTGCTGTGAACCTTCTCTTACACATCCGACAGTAGACATAAGCAGGCATTTCCCTTAGTCTATATCCAGGAATGGAATTGCTAGATGATGAGATATGCACATGTTTGGTTTTTGTAGGTATGGCCAGTTTCCCAAAGCGGTTGTAGGACATCTTTAGAATTTTACACACACACACACACACACGCACACGCACACACACACATGTGGAATCCCTGAGGGATTCGGGGAGCTGCTTTGGGTTGTGGGTGGAGTTGTACAGATGGCGTCCCTTGTACATTTGCTTTTGCATCCTGCTTTTCTTCCGCCTGATGTTCTGTTCGGGAGCTCCGTCCCCGTTGGCGGAGCGGCTTGGGTGCTCTACTGGTTGTCCCTGTGAGCTTTGTCGTGGGGACACACCACAGTGCTCTTCCTCAGGCTCCCAGACATTTAGCTTATTCCTGACTGGGACTCTCTTTCTGGCTTTTCATGAGTATCTGTTATGCGTTGGGTGAGGCCAGCTAGGACGGGCTGAGGTGCAGGGTGGACATTGGGTCTATCGTGGTGGAAGATGGGGATGAGGGGCTGCTGGCACAGATGGTTTCAAGGGACATTTAGGGAACTTGGTTGTGGTGGGGGAAGAAAGAAACAAGACAGGGACCTTGGGGGCCAGAAGCCCAGGTTTAAATCCCTGCTCCCACCTCCTAGCTGTGTGACCTTGGGCATGTGACTTTGCTGCTTGGAGCCTTAGTTTCTTCATCTGTAATTTGGGGACATCAACCCTGCCTGATAAGAAGGTTGTGAGGGTTGAGTGAGCAGAGACATTCAATGAACCTGGATAGGATTCGAACCCCTTTATTAACTGATTGACCTTGGGCAAGTTGTTTTACCTGAACCTCAGTTTCCTCATCTGTAAAATGGGGACAATAATAGTACCTGCTTCCCAGCAATTTTGTGACGATGAAATGAGATTCTGGACATAAAGCACTTACCAGATGCTCAATACCTGGTAGCCTCTTGTTATTATTACCATTGTGGTTGACTTCTCTGCTTTTCCCACCAGAGGGTGGGTGGCTAAACAGCAGGAATTGGTCTTTTGTCCCCACCTTCCTCCTGTGACTCCTACACAGGACAGAGGTGAGGGTCATCTGCATTCAGGGTGTAGACCTCGAGTGAGTCCTGCTCAGCTGGGAGCCTCAGTTCTCTCCTGTAACATGGGCTCATGGCAGTGCCTACCTGACCAGGTGACTTCCCAAGCGGCACACAATCTTGTTGGGGAGAAGAGCCGGTCAGGAGGGACCTGTGAATGGGAGACATTTTCCCAGCAATGTTGTGACTGATGATGCCATCTGGGGGGTCTCCCAGAGAAGGAAGGAGGTGTTGGGCTGGGCCCCTGAGGAAGGAAGCCATGGTGTGGGAGTGTACGAAGGGAGAAGAGGAATGATTCTGGCCTTGCCGACCTCCTGAGGGGAAGTTTTAGCTTCAGGGATGCCGGAGCCCCTTGCTGCAGCAGGAACACTCAGACCACAGTGAGAGGGAGGCTGGAGTCCTGGGTTCCCAACTTGCCGCTGATGTCCTTGTGCTGTGTGACCCTGGGTGCCTATTGCTCTTTCCCTGTGCCTTGGCCTTCGTTTGTTGTGAGAGTCTTAGACCTGCTCTCTCTTCTGCTGGGTTTCCCGGCCCCCGCAGACCCCCTGTCCTGGCCCCTCTGCCCTCATGGAGGCCGAGGCCAGGGCCCAGGGCCAGGGCTGCGCACCTTGACAACCCGCCCACGTCGGGCACAAAGGCCCATTGTTCGGGCCCACGTTGGCGGGGAAGCGGGCGGGGAGCAGCCGCCTTTCACCCAACCAGCTTGTGGTCGGCGGGGACTGAGGAGCGATTCACAGAGGCCCCCGCCCCCTGTCCGGGCACCCAGCCAGGACGCCTCCTGGGCAGGCACCCTTGCCAAGCTGGCCTGTGCTACCCTGAGCTGGGCCTCAGTTTCCCTGGCTGAGAAAAGGGAAGCAGAGCAGCTCTGATAGCAGGGTAGCACTTGCTGTTCGGCCTCACTGCCCTGAGATCCACTGCTCTGTGGCTTCCCCGGGCACAGATCAGCTGCCCCTGACGTGCCGGAGGAGGTCACGGGACCTGGGGCTTTGGGGCCTGACAAGCCTGGGTTTGAATTCCTGCTGGATGATCTTGGGTGAGTCTGCTCGGCTCCCATCTGTAAAAGGGGGCTTAGAGTCCATGATCCTCAGAGGTAAAATGAGAGAAATGACACCTCAGCGTGGCATTCATTCATTCATTCATTTCAAAAGGTGTACTGTGTGTCAACTCTGTACGGGACCAGCTATAGAATGTTCAGGGTCATGTGCAAAATTAAACGTGACAGTCCTTGTTCAAAACTAAGAATTTCAAGAGGTAACAGCATTAATCCAAGCATGGGGCCCTGTGTGAAGGCATGCGTTGCAGGTCTGTGAAGCTCACCCTGCCTGTGTGCCAGCCGTTATCCCAGGCACCAGGACCAGGCACTGGGGCCACACTAATGAGACAGGGAAAAACTTCTGTTCTCATGGAGCTCATAACCTGGCAGGGGGACCTAAAGTCCCTGAACCTTCCCAAGGCCAGGTGCCCCAGGAGGCCTGCTCCTCCTGGGCCTGCTGACCAGGCCAGTGGGGTGAGCGGAGGCGCCCAAGCTTCCTTCAAGGCTCCGATGTCAGTGACCCCCACAACTGTCTGGGCACCCACAATAATAATGGCTTACGTTCGCGTAAGACTCTGCCCGGGTTGATCCAGGAGCCTTTCTCAGATGAACCCAGCATCTTCATGGCAAACCTATGAGGAAGACGAGGCAGCATGGCTCACCCCTTGTACGGATGGAGAAACTGAGGCTCGGGTTCACTGGCCCATTCAGCCAGCAAATGGCAGAGGCAGGATTTGAACCCAGGCTGTCTGGTGCCAGGGTCTTCATCTCCCCATCCCGTCCTCTGTGGATGGGGACAGCGGTAAGCAAGGTGGTTTGTGCTGGCAACAGCGGCCCTGCTGGAGATTGAGGCCGGGAAGGGTGCGGGTGTGCTGGTGGCCCGCCAGCTGCCACCTGGGTTGGCCCTGCTGTGTGGCCCTGAGTCACAGCACTGTGTCCTGGGAAGCTGGCTGTGCTCCGGGCACCCGTGGGGCCTGAGTCAGAGCAGAGCACACCCTACCTTCCTGCCCACCTCCCACCTGGGCCCAGGAACAGGCAGGCCCTCTGAGTGGGTTCCTAGCCAGGAAGTCACTTCTCTGCCCACTGTCAGGGGCAAGAAAGAGGCACCTGTGTGTGACTCCAGAAGCACATTTCTGCTTCCCGTCACTGAGCCCAAACCCACCCTTCCAAGCTACCCTTTGGATGAATTAGCTGGCAGGTAAAGTACTGAGCTCCTCATCACTGGGAGCATTCAAAGTAGGATAGCCTGTCAGGGGTGCTGAGGAGTGTTCCTGAATCAGGTAGGGCCTGTGAGCAAACACTACAAAATCCAAAAGTAGAAAGGGGTATGGGATGAAAGGCAAGTCCTCACTCTCCCCTTCCCCCAGCCTCTGACTCCCCCTCCTTAGAGGCAGCCACTGTTAACCTGCTATTTTGGCCAGAGTTAATTTATGTACATACACACAAATATCTATGCTGTCCTTGCCTCCCTCCCATCCTTCCACACAAATGGTAGCCAATATGTTTCTTACAGTGTTCCGCTCCTCATTTTTTAAAAGATTACTTGACAACTTATCCTGGAGACTATTCTAGATCAGCACACAGGGCTGCCTCAGTCTTCTTACCTAGCCACATGCTATTCTGCCCCCTTCCCTGTTAAAAATCTATAACTCATTTGATTAAAGGAATTTTCAACCCTGAATTCTTCATATTGGGATCTGCACTGTCCTTTGCTCTGGTGGTGGCCTGAGAACATTTTGAAAATTTGGCTGGAGACTATAGGCTCTTTCCACATCTGTGGGGATTTTTGTGTTCTGTTGTTAGTTGAGTAAGGTGAGGGGAGCTTTTCATTCACAGCTCTCCACGCCGGGCAGGCACTGGTAATCTGCTGGTGAGCCCCACGGGCATCAGCTCATCTGCCGATAGTGTGGCCAGGCTGTGGGAGGAGTATGTGGTGGCAGGGAGCCCAGAAGAAAGGGCTTCCTGTATGTGTTTAAGTAAGGGGTTAGTGATGGCTCCTCAGAGGAGGGACTATTTGGGCAGGGCCTTAAGGGATGTATAGGAGTTCCTGTGAGGAGAAGTATGGAGATGGGCTTGCCAGACAGAGGAAACTGCATGATGAGTGAAACTACCTGGTAGATGCAGAAACTCCTACCAGCATCCACTTACTAAATACCTACTAAGTGCCAGGCACTGTGCTACATACTTGACAAGTCATTGCTGCATTTCAGCTCTTCACAGTTGTAGGCTATTACTACTCCCATTTTACAGATAGGTTAGTTGAGGTTCAGAAAAGCCCAGTAATTTGCTCACAGCAACACAGCTACAAATATCGAAGCCTGGGTTTGAACCCAGGCAACTTGGGCTCTTGGCCATTCTACTATCCCACAAGGGTCAAAGGGATAGATGGTGAGGTCCCAAATGCTAGATCTTGACCTTTCGACCTTCCAGCTCAGGTCCTGCTCCTGCTCAGAGGCCCTTAGTTGTTCCCCATCGCTCCAGGACTCATCGGCCTGAGCTGCCCTCTCCCTCCAGCCAGCGTGGGCACTGGGGCAGCGTCAGTCTTTCTGGGTCTGGCTGGGTGTGCTGGTGCTGCAGGACTCCCTAACTCGCTGGGAGGAGCTACACGTGGTACGAATGGAGCCAGGGAGCAATTAGGGGGGCATGTACCCTGGCCTGTCCCCACTGACCGGTTTTGGATGTAGTTGGAGATGGAACTGGCCCTCTAGGCTTTGTCCCCTGGAGGCCTAGGGACTCTGTGTCTCTGTCTTCAGGGCAGTGCTGGCTGTCACTTTGGCCCAGCCCCTCTGGCTTCCTGTGTGAGCAGCCTCTGGACCCAGAGAACTGTTCTCCCATGTACCCTATTGGGCACTGACCCTGGGGCTTTTTAAACCTCATGGATTCCGCAATGTGGGAATTCATCACTCCATTTGGCGGATGAAAAAATGGAGGTTCAGAAAGGTGAAACAACTTGTTCAAGGCCACACAGCGAGGAAAGGGCAGAGCCAGGACAGGAATCCAGACCTCAAGTTTGGCTCAACCACCGTCCACTCCTGCCTCTGCACAAGAGGATTTTCCAATCTGTCTGTTGCTTGGCGGGGGCTTAACCCACCTCCCTCTCTCTCCCTCTCTCCTGGTCTTCAGGAAAGGGGCAATGAGCCCGTTGCCGCGGGGGACGGCGGAGCTTGGATGCTGC
Source organism: Colobus angolensis palliatus (assembly GCF_000951035.1). Taxonomy (NCBI): domain Eukaryota; kingdom Metazoa; phylum Chordata; class Mammalia; order Primates; family Cercopithecidae; genus Colobus; species Colobus angolensis. The sequence goes on along the minus strand of NW_012121820.1, from coordinate 3,060,324 downwards.
ACCCAGGACTGAAAGAGGGACCTGTGGGCGGCCTCTGCCTCTCCCCGCCCTGCGTCAAGACACAGGCCCACATTCCCTCCTGGCTTTTCCCTGAAGGGAGAGAGAATAATAGTTGGTTCAAATGTCAGGCCTGCTCCGTGCTGGTGGGGAGACTGGTTAAGCAGGTCTGCAGGAGGGATGGAGGGAGGAAATTATTAATAATTGCAAAGCAACCAGCCATACTACAGGCCTTGAGTTGTGTCTGCATTTGTCTTTGGAGGTGTGGAGTTGGGGGTGCTGATCCTGGGGACCCAGTCCAGGGGTCGGGGCAGCCTGGGGACCAGCTGCAGCTTCCCAGAAGCCTGTGTGGGTGAGGGAGATGATGGGGGCACAGAGTCAGCCCCCACTCCGCAAGGTGGGACACATCCCGGCCTCCCCACCTTCCACTGACTCAGGGAAGGAAGGATCCACCAACATCCAGGGGAGGGAGGAAAGAGCCTACTACGTACCTTCAGGAAGCTTCTCATTAGGTGATGGATTTAATCCTCACAATAACCAGATGAGGTTGGCCTTGCTATTATTTCCAGTTGACAGTTGGGGAAACTGAGGCACAGAGGGCCTAAGTCTAGGATTTGAATCCAGGAGGTCTGAGTGCAGCTAGATAGTCCTTTGCTGGTATCTCCCTTTTGCTGGGATGGGAGGATCCCCATTCCCTGGGAACAGCCACATCCACTCCCAGAACTTCACCATGATCCCTGCTGCCATCCCCTTGGAGGACAGGAGTTATGAATCTTCTCTGAGCCTCAATTTCCTCATCTATGGAATAGGAACCAGAATTCCTCCCTCCAGGGTCAGAAGGCAGCTAGCTGACAAGGGGAACAGGTAAGGAGGTGAAGTGTCGGTTTGCTGCCTGCTGCCTCCACCTCCCTTCCAGAACCAGTCCCCAGTGACTGTCCCTTCATCAAGACCCTTTCTTTCCTCCCTTCTCGAGCACCCATGGCGAGGACTGACCAACAACCGCAACCATAGTGGCGCTTTGCCGAGTCTTCCTTGAGCTCCCTGTGTGCCTAACGCAGAGCTGATCCCCTCCCCCGGGGCGTTGGAAAAGCCGCTCTGAAATGTCTTGTGAGTGATCAGTTTACACTTCAGCAGGAAAATGAGTAAATGGTGGAACTTGAGGCAAGGTTTTGGGGAATGGACAGTGGGGGTTCTGGGAGTCTAGAGCCAGCCTCTGGACTTGGGGCTAGTATGGCGAAGGCATGCCCGGATTGCGTGCCATCAAGCCCCAGGACCTGCCGCATCTGTGGGGTACCTCCAGGGCGTCCCCCTCCTTGGCCTGCCCTGATGGGCTGATAAGACCTAGCCTCGGAGGAGGAGGCAGCTGTAATTACAGGCCTTAGTGGTGGCGGGCAGGCGAGTCATGAGGTGGGGGTGACTCAGACGATTGCTCCATGGGCAGGGTGGAGGCGGGGGCCACCCATCTGCCCCTCACCCAGCTGGCCTGAGATGGGTCTGGGCACCCAGGGAGCAGCCCGGCCAGGGTCCCATCCTTGGGCCTGTGACCCAGGTCTCTGTGCCACTTGGCATCCGTGAGGCCGGCATTGCACTGGACTTGGGACTGGCTGGGTTTTCCCCTTTCTTAGTCCCGGGCGTTGGCTTCTGGGAAGTGGGAGTCAGTGCTCAGAGGCACCCACGGGAGGGTCATCAGGACTGGACCGAGAGAGCCGCAGACTCTGGGGAGAGTCCTGGGAGTGCCAGACCATGGAAAGATAGAGCCTCAGCCATGTGCAGACTCTGAGAACCAGCAGATGACGGTTTCTAGAACCAAATATTTTCAGGTTCAAGCATTCAGGGACTAGTAGATCTGTAGAATTATCGATTTATAAGATCAAGGAACTGGTTGCATTTGGTTCCAGAGAATTCATATATCCATTGAGTTAGAGATTTAAAAAAAAATCACAGCAGCTGATGAGTTCAGGAGTAAATTACCTTGGTGTCTTCAACTTGCTCCCACATGGATCAGAAAAGAAAAGCCCCCCAAAAGCAGAAATATGCATCTTTCTCATTTTATCTAGCTAGCGGGAAAGCCTGCAGACTGAAGAATTAACAACTGGTAAATTGAGGCAATCATTGTACTAATCGTTTGGCTAAGGGCTTAAAAATTGTCAAAATAAAAAGCCAGGAAATAATAATAAAGAAAATGAGGTCAGACATGGTGGCTCACGCCTGTAATTCCAGCACTTAAGGAGGCTGAGGCAGTAGGATCGCTTGAGCCCAGGAGTTTGAAACCAGCCCGAGCAATATAATGAGACCTCATTTCTATGGGAAGAAAAAAAAAAGAAAAAGAAAATGAGATGTGAATATCAACCAAGACATTACAAATTATGCAACTTGATGATCTATATTATTATGACTTTCCAAATCTATGCATCTGTTATTCTCTTCATTCACTCATTATATATTTTATTTACACACTTTTGCAGAGTACCTGCGTGGTCACAAGGAGAAACTGTTCCAAGGCTTTACAAATATTAACTCGTTTAATTCTTATGACATTTCTAAGGGCATTATGAATAGTAGCTCATTGAATTCTTACAACTTGATGAGGTAGGTGCTGTTACGGTGCACATTTTACAGATAAGGAAACTGAGGCACTGAGAGGTGGAGTAACTTGCTCAAATGGTGCTCACTGTGTTATTATGCCTCTATTGTGTACCAGGTGCTGTGCTAGACAGAGCAGTGAACAGGACAGACTTTGTCCACACCCTGGGGGAACTTGGCAGAGGAGACAGATAATAAACAAGCATGATTGTTTATAAGCTCAAAGTGGAAAATAAGCCTGCTGCTTTGATGGACAGTGGGGGCACGGGGTCCCCGAGATTGAGTGAACAGGTGGGGCTCTTCGGAGAAAGTGGCCTTTTGCTGGAGGACGAGGAGAACCCTGGACCTGAGAGACATGACTGTCATTTGCCTGGGCTGTGCCCTCTGCCTGGACTGCCCTCCCGCTTCCGGCTTCTCTATGCCAACCTTGCCCTCACTGGTCCAGGTCTGGCTGGGCGGCACCTCCTCTGGAGGTGGGAGGTGAACTGGGGGCTTCCCCAGCCCCAGAGGGAATCTGTCCTCCCCGCATTCTTTTCTGTCCTCCTGGTTCCCAGAGCAGACCTTAAATAAGGGAAGCCTCCATGTGACTCAGCAGCACCACCAGTGCCAGGTACTGTTCTGGGATCTCACTCAACCCTGAGTAGGGAGTACAGTTTTCTCCTGGGGAGGAGACGGAGGCTCAGAGAGGTTAAGAGACTTGCCCAAGGATGCACAGCTAACAAGTGTTCAAAGGAAAATCCACACTCAGGACTACAGGCTGCCTTTTGGTTACTGGTTTACCTGCTCACCTCCCTGCCTACCCTGGGGACCTCTCGAGGGCAGGGGCTGGACACTGGAGTCAGCTCTGTGTCGCAGCATCACTCAGCCTTGGGCCTGGCCTACATGGAATGATTTTCCCTTCACCAGGCTGAGAGCATGAGACATGAAGGACTAGGCCAGGGCCCTGGGGGCTAGCTCTACCCCAAGGGGAAGGTTGGCATGGGCCTGAGTCACTGGGCTCCCAGACAGACCCTGTGCTGGCTCCCGCCCTCTGTCCCCTTTCTTCCCTGGCCCAAGCTGGCCTGGTGCCTTCCCTGGCTCTCTTAGGCTGCTCTGCCCAGGGCTGAGAGGGATACAGGGCCCCAGACCCCTATCCACAGTAGACGACAACCTCTGGGGCCACTGAGCAGATGGGGAAACTGAGTCTCAGCTGAGTCAAGCCTGACACAGTAGGGGCGGGGTCAGGGTCCAGGAATCTTATGGGTTCACAAGCACAGGCGGGAGGCGGGAGGCATGTGCACATGGACACGCTTGCTGTGTACACGAGGCTGATGTGAGCCAATGAGGACACAGCATTGGTGCAGATGGCACTGGGAGCACAGCCACCCACACATGCCCATGTGCACACGTGTGGATAAACAACAACGAGTGCCTTCCTGGTTTAAATCCCACTCTACTTCTTAGTCTTGCTGAGATATCGCACTTCCCTGGGCCTCAGTGTTCAAATCTAGGAAATGGGGGCGTAGATTGAAGCCTGGGTAGGCTCGAGCCTGGTTTAGCCATCCTGGCCCCTCTTCTGCATGGGGCCCAGGGACCTGCCATGGAGGTTTGAGGAGAGGGTTCAGTGCGCTGGCCTCTGCCATGCCGCAGTGGACATCGGGAGCCCCCTTGGGGCAAGTGGCCTGTGTCGCTCACCACTGGGCTGGCCCGGACTCTGCTCCCCAAGCTGGTTCCTGGCACTGACTGGCATAAAGCCAGACTTCCCGGGTACTCAGCTCCCATGCTGGCCACAGAGGCTCCACCAGGTGGTGGGACAGAGAGGTGTCTAGAAAGTTCTGCCTTAGACAAGGGATGCCTGTGTGTATGAGGGCAGGCTCCGCTCAGGTCCCCTCCCCGTGACTCTCTTACTGGAGGACTTAGTAGGGTGGAAGGAGCCCAGCACCAGTGTCCCCAGGCTGGATTCAAGGCCAGCTCCATGCTCTGGGGCTCTGATGTCTTCTCATGTGCGAAATGAAGAGCATCAGCCCACCTGCCGCAGGGGCGAAACAACAGCCTAGTGGCAGGCAAACAGTAGGTGCTCAACAAACACCAGCTGTCCAGCTGCAGACTGCGGTCACAGTTTCATTCATTCATCCGCTCATTCTATTTATTTATATTTGAGACAGGGTCTTGCTTTGTCATCCAGGCTGGAGTGCAGTGGCATGATCACGGCTCATTGCAACGTCGATCTCCCAGGCTCAAGCAATCCTTCCACCCTTAGCTTCCCAAGTAGCTGGAACTACAGGTGTGTGCCACCATACCTGGCTAATTTTTCGCATACAAAACCTCATCTTGACAAAAAATACTCCTGGGTTCAAGCGAACTCCTGGGCTCAAGCTATCCACGCTCCTTGGCCTCCCAGCGTGCTGGGATTACAGGCATGAGCCACTGTGCTTGGCCCCATCATTCATTTAACCTGTATTTATTGAGACCCTCCTATGTGTCAGGCCCTGGGGGGAGTGTAGGGATCACATCACAGAACAAAGTGGACAGCATCCCTGCCTTCCCAGAACTGACAGTCTAGTGGGAGAGATGGGCATTGAATGAGTAAGCAGCATCATTTGAGACTGTGGTAAAGGAAAAGAAGCAGAGAGCTGGGATGCGGGGTGACCAGCAGGACAGCCAGGGAGGGCCTCCAAGATGCAGTCATGACCTAAGGGAAGGGTGCTGGGGGTGGATGAGTGGTAAAGGTAAGGGCCCTGAGGTGGGAACAAGCTAGCTGGGTCAAAGAACAGTAGGGAGGCCACTGTGGCTGGAATAGGGAGAGTGAAAGGGAGAGGGTTGGAGAGAAGAGGAGGGAGTGGACCCTGCAGGGCTTCGAAGGCAGGAGTAAGGAATTTGAATTTCATTCCAAGGGTAATTATTATGAACAAAGACCAAAGTTGTGAATGACTACAAGACACAAAATGCAAACTCACTGTGATTCAGTTCCAGCCCAGAATTTGGGGACTTTGGATCAGGAAACTTAAAGAAAAGCACCTGCAAACACAACTTCTCTGTGGCTAGTTTTGTTTATTTTTTGTAGAGATGAGGTCTCACTATGTTGCCCAGGCTGGTCTCGAACTCCTGGGCACAAGCGATCCTCACACTTTAGCCTGAAGTGCTGGGATGACAGATGTGAACCACTGTGCCAGGCTATGACTTTCATTTTAGAAAGAAACACAAAGGTAACAGGCCTTTGCCATTTGTTGAATGTAAATTCAGAGCGTTACACACAAATGCGAGTTTGTTAGTTGCAAAGGCAGTCTCTGACTTCGGTGCTGGTTGTGAGAGCGAGGTGACCTGGGGAGGGGGCATGGTATCACAAGCCCTGATTTCAACAGTGCAGTGCCAATTGGGGAAGGTTTGGGAGATCAGCTGGTCCACCCCACTGCCTCCCAGATGAGGAAACTGAGATCCAGACGAGGGGAAGTGAGTGGCCAAAGGTGACACTGTGAGTCAGAGGCAGATGTAGGACTTGAACCCAGGTCCCCTGACTCCTAACCCAGACTTTCTGAGAAATGAGTGTCTTGCCATGTGCTTCCCCTTTGCCCTTTCCTCCTGGACAGTGTCAGCTGTCCTTGGGGCCAGAAAGGAGACATGGGGGCCCTGGGGTTTCTGGTGGACCCTACCACAGGGCTTCTCATCTGAGGCACCGCTGGGATGTTAAACTGGATGGTGCTTTGAGGTAGAGGCCGCCCTGTGCGAGGCTTTCAGGCCATTTTTCAGACAAGATCGGGAATGGGAGACCAGGGCCCAGGGATGCTGCTCGAGGTGACAGAACTGGAAAAGATGAAGGGAAGAAAGAAATGTAACCCAGATTGCATAATGATGCCTGATACTTTAACCCGACAATGGCCATTGTCGGATGTTGACGTAAACAATAGGTGTCTACAGGATGAATTAGCCAAACGACAACTGCAGTGTGAGGGGAACATGTCCATCGGCTCAAGACACAATTCCACCACAGAACAGGTTTCACAAAGGGCCATGTCCCGTCAACTTAGTGATGAAACCACCGTGGCCTGGAAACCTGAGATCAGGACCCACAGAAAGACTGGCGAAATGACAGACCAAATGCGGAAGACGTTCCAACCAGGTGTGAAAAGATCATTCTGTGAATTATGAGAGTGTGGGAAAAACATACTCACTGGAAAAAAAAAAACCAGTTGTTAAGTTGTTAAAAATCCAGTTGTTTATTTATTTATTTATTTTTATTTTTTTGAGACAGAGTCTCGTTCTGTTGCCCAGGCTGGAGTACAGTGGAGTGATCTTAGCTCACTGCAACCTCCGCCTCCTGGGTTCAAGCAATTCTCCAGCCTCAGCCTCTCCAGTCGCTGGGACTACAGGCGCAGTGCCACCACGACCAGCTAATTTTTGTATTTTTAGTAGAGACGGGGTTTTGCCGTGTTGGCCAGACTGGTCTCAAACTCCTGACCTCAGGTGATCTACCTGCTTCAGCCTCCCAAAGTGTTGGGATTATAGGCATGAGCCACTGCCCCCAACCAAGATAGACTTTATTTATTATTTATTTATTTTTTATTTTGAGATGGAGTCTCGCTCTGTCGTCCAGGCTAGAGTGCAGTGGTGCGATCTCAATTCACTGCAACCTCTGTCTCCCAGGTTCAAGTGGTTCTCCTGCTTCAGCCTCCCAAGTAGCTGGAGTTACAGGCACAAGCCACCACGCCTGGCTAATTTTTGTATTTTAGTAGAGATGAGGTTTCACCATGTTGGCCAGACTGGTCTCGAACTTCTGACCTCAAGTGATCCACCCGCCTCAGCCTCCCAAAGTGCTGGGATTACAGGCATGAGCCACTGTGCTTGGCCGATAGACTTTATTTTTACAAGAAGTTTTAGATGTACAGAAAAATTGAAAAGATTGTACCTGGTGACCAGTTTCTCCTATTATTCATATCTCACATTAATTTGGTAGATTTGTTACAATTTTTAAATTTTGAGTTTTTTGAGGCAGGGTCTTCCTCTGTTGCTGAGATTGGAGTGGCACAATCATAGCTCATTGTAGCCTTGAGCTCCTGAGCTTGAGTAATCCTCCCATCTTAGCCTCCCAAGTAGCTGAAACTACAGGCATGGGCCATCATACTCAGCTAACTTTTGTATTTTTTTTTTGTAAAGACAGGGTCTTGCTATGTTGTCCAGGCTGGTCTCAAACTCCTGGCTTCAAAGGATCCCAAGTGCTGGGATGACAGGCATGAGCCACTGCGCCCCACCTTTATGTTAGAATTAATGCACCAACGTTGACGTATTGTCATGAGCTAGAGTCCATATCTTATTCTGACTGCCTTAATTTTTCCCTAACGTCCTTCTTCTGTCCCCGGATTCCATCCAGGGTATCATGTGACATTTAATTGTCATGTCCCTTTAGGCTTCTCTTGTCATAACAATTTCTCAGACTTCTCTTGTTTTTGATGACCTCGACAGTTTTGAGGAGTTCTGGTCAGGTATCTTGAAGGATGCCCCTCTATTGGAATTTGATTTTTTTTTTTTTTTTTGTATGACCACATTAGGGTTATAGGTTTGGGGGAAGAAGATCTCAGAGGTAAAATGTCATTTTTATCACAGCATATCAAGGGTGCATACTGTCAATGTGACTTCCGACTGTTGCTGTTGACATTGATCACCTAGCATGAGTAGTGTTTGTGAAGTTTCTCCACCATCAAGTTGCTCTTTTTTCCGTTTTCCACACTGTACTCTTGGCAAGAAGCCGCTGTGTGCAGCTAGTGCCTGAGGTGTGAGGAGTTATCTCCTCTCCTTTCCACTGGAGCATCTATGTAAATTATTTGGAATTTTTCTGCCTGAGAGATTTGCCTCTTCATTCCTATCCATTGATTCAATATTTTATTTATATCAGTACAGACTCATGGATATTTACTTTATTTGTACTTTGGGTTATAGTCCAAGGTTGCTTTATTTGTTTTCTTGCTCAAATTGTGCTCACTTTGGCCATTGGGAGCTCTTTCAATTGGCTCCTGCGCCCCTTCCGCATACCCCTATCAGTGCAGTTTTCTTGAAGTCCTTTCATATTTTCTGGCACTACAGGTTGTTCCACATTCAACTTATATATTTCCTGCTGCAGTCTTAGAATCAGCGATTTCTCTAAAGACCCCTGGTTCTTTTTATTAGAGAATGGTATTAGAAACCAAGACCTGGGTGCTGCGTGTGCTCATGGCTGCTGGGGTATCATTTCTTTTAGGCCTTTTCAGCTGACAGAGCAAAGAAATATCTGTGTGTATACTGACCTGTGTATATACACACAGTTACCAATATTTCCATGTGTAACTAGTTATATTCATGTTTAGCTAAACATGAGTTTATGCTGATGTCTCCAGAATCCATTATATGTGATGAATTTAATTAATTAATTTTTTTTTAGGTATAGGGTCTTGTTTTCTTGCTCAGGCTGGAGTGCAGTGGCATGATCACAGCTCACTGCAGCCTCCAACTCCTAGGCTCAAGCAATCCTCCCACCTCAGTCTCCTGAATAGCTAGTGCTACAGGAAAGCACCACCACATCTGGCTAATTTTAAAATATTTTTGTACAGATGGAGTCTCACAATGTTGCCCAGGCTGGTCTCTAACTCCTCACCTCAAGTGATCCTTCTGCCTTGGCCTCCCAAAGTCTTGGGATTACAAGTGTGAGCCAATATGCCTATCCTATAATATGATTCAAAATTGTGGTGTGACACTAAATTCATAACCTTATTTATTACTACCTGAACACTTACTATCTGACACGTACTTTCTAAGTGCTCACCACACATTATTTCCTTTGGACCACATGACAGCTGTAGACACTGGTTCTCTGTTCATCCCCATTTTAGAGATGAGGAAATGCAGACACAGATAAGCTATATATATCTTGTCCAAAGTTTCTCTTCTAATAAGTGGTGAAGTAGAATTCAAACCCAGGCTCAATCATGTCAAACATTAAAATGTATCTATATTTTGCATTAAATAGAATTCATATACAGCTAAGAGAAAAAGGTCACCTTATGGTTGACTGGTTGACGTAGTATTATAATCACAATATTTCACTTTGATATTCTGATTTCCCTAGGAGCCAATAAATTTGTGTTTTAATTCTCAAAGTTTTCTGCCTGAGGCTGTGTTTTTGTGAATGGCCAGTGGATGAAAGAGCTCTTATGCTGTTCCCAGTCCGTCCAGCTGCCATGTTGACTCACCCTCAGTCCCTCCCTCCAGCTAGCCCCCATGGGAAATTCACAAGGAAGCAGGGTCTTCTGGGGAAAATGTCCCAGGCAGCTCAGATCCCCTGAGGGTCAATGAGGGAGGGACAGGATGTGTAAGGGAGGAAGTGGTGGGGGTGGTGGGGGTGTGGTGGTGGTAAGAACGGCCTTGGTGCTCTGCCCCCTAGGTGTTCCCAGTGTGAATCTGGTCTGACCTGCTGTGCTTCTTCTGCCCGGGCTTCTTGGACGAAACCTGCCCTGACCCCAACAGTGGCCTCTGGGTGACCCAACCAAAGGCCCCTCCCGCTTCTCCTCACATAAGGCCCCCTCCTCTCAAACCCAAGGCCCAGCCTCTTCCAACTCCTCCAGGAAGCCTTCTCTGTCTACCCTACTCTCAACAATATCCTTCTTCCCCTAAATAAATCTCAGTCCTGGGCCAAAGGTTTCACACTAGCAGCCCTTAGATGTGCTTTTTAGGCCTGTATCGTGTTTTCTAAACTTTTGATTTGACTCCCAGCATTGAAAAGCAAGAGATTTCACCTAAAAATGTGAACACACAGCCTCTCTTACAAATGTGGGAAGCCTGGCACCCCCGGCCCTCGTTCCTTCTGGTGAGCCCAGCCCTGCGCCTGGCACACAGTCTGTGTGCACCAGCCACAGCCTGCTTGGAGTGCTGGCTTCGGAGGCAGGCAGGCCCAGTTCGCCCCTTCCTGGCCATGGGACCTGGCAAAAAATGCTTCTTCTGCAGCCTCAATTTCCCCATTTGGAACCAGAGCTTAAAACAAAACCTCCTTCATGGGGTTGTTGGAAAGAAGAAGTGAACTAATATATGGAGTGGGCTTAGCACAGGCCAGGCCCTCAGAAGCCTGGATTAATGATATTTCCTTTTCTTGTTTTCCTTTTTGTTTTCTTGCTTTGGTAGCTCTAATTTCCTCATGGCCCTATCCTTCCCCACTCTGTCTGTCTGTTGGTCCATCCATCCGCTCATTCCACAAATGCCTACTGTGTTCCGGGCACATGGACCCAGTTGCTCCCTTCAGAAAACCCCTCTTCCTGGTCTGCCCAAGCAGAGAGCCAATTCGTCCACGCATGCATTCATTCACTCATTCATTCAAATGCTCACTGAATACCGACTGTGGGCCAGGAGTTGTTCAGAACATCGAGGAAACAGCGCTGAACTAAACAGACAAAAATCTCTGCTGTCCTGGGACTGACATTCTACTGGTGGCAGACAGACCATTAACCAATTATAATGTGAGGTAGTGCTAAGTGCTGAGAAGAAAAATCACAGATGTGGTGGGGGTGGTTGCTTGGTCAGGAAGGCCTCTCTGTGAGCAGGGAGGGGGCCTGTGGCTGGCTCCAGGATAAGAACATTCCACGAAGAGGGAACCTGTGCGAAGGCCCTGAGGCAGGTGCAGGCCTGGAGGGTTTGGGGGCAGAGCGTGAGTGGAGGGGTGTGAGTTAAGCATTTCTGTGATGTTAGAATTCCTCTCCTCCCTGTCATTCTCTTCCCCCTCCTCTGTTTTCTCTTTCTCTGTCTCTCTTTTTTTTTTTTTTTTTAACAATGAGTCTCTTAATTTTGTCATCAGATAGATGCACAAGGACAATACATAAAAATAGAAATCATATCTGGGAAGCAGTGGGCATGTCATTGGCACACAGGAGTGGCAATGGCTGTTCTTACCATTTCTTCTCATTTCTGGCAGGAATGGATCACTTACTTCCAACGTTTCCTAAACAGGCAACGGGCTCCTGGGCCCCGTCTCAGTCGGGAGGGCCTTTCCTCTGTCCCATCATTCTGAGGGTTTCTGGAAGGTGAGTGCGTGGGATGTGTGTGTGTGTGTCTGTCTGTATGTGTGTGTCTCTGTGTGTGTGTGTCTATGCGTGTCTGTGTCTGTGTGTGTGTGTATTGCCAAAGAAGGGTGCTGTTGCCTCTTCCCCTTCGCTCCCCTCATCTCCTCTTTTCTTTTCCATCTTCTACCCCTTTGGTGGAAAGAAGCACCCAAGCGCGGGGAGCCTTGTTTCGGGGCCACTGAGAACTTGCTGAAGCTTGTGATAGCGAGGCCAGGGTGGGGTGTGGCTCATTGCGTTAGAAAAGAGGTTCATGGAACTCTTGAGAATGGGAGTCCTAGAAATAGGGCCCTAGGCCCATCTGAAGTCTTCTCGCTTGTCCCCAGAGCTTCAGGCTCCTTCCTGTCCCCCCACCTTCCTGGATGCTGTCTGGTCCAGCCCCATCATCCTGCCTGCACCATTGCAGTCACCTCCTGCCTGGGGCCTGTGCTTCTGCCCTGGGCCACCCTGGCTGTTCCTCACACGTGGCCAGAGGACCCTGCCAGAACCAACTCAGACCCTGTCTCACCCCTGCTCAGAGCCCTCCCAGGGATCCCACCCCACTCAGAGGCTCTGCCGGGTCCTACGAGGCCCTGCGCGTTGGCTCCTATCTCCTCTCTGAGCTCACCTCTCCCACTTACCGCCTTGCCCTCTGCCCCCTCGCCCAGCCACACTGGCCTCCCTGCTCCGTGACAAGCTCCTGCTCCAGCTTTTGGACCTACCGGACCCCTCCCACCCCAGTGACCTATGCCTCTCCTCTTGGGGTCGGCTGGGCAGCCTGCCGTGCACCCCCTAGCCACCTCCAACCCCAGGAGTGGGGCTTCCTGATGCCAGCCTCCACGCCCTTTACCACATGTGCATTGGCAGTGTTCCGTGGTGTCAGCCCAAGAAGGGTTGGCTGGAGCTGGGTGCACTGTGGTGCCCCAGTGCCTGGAACAGTATTGGCTGCCTGGAAGGGTATTGGTGCACAATATGCAGTAGGCATTCAATTTGTGCTTGCTGAATGAGGGAGCCTCAGTATTTTAAAATCAGACCTTGAAAACATTGCAAAGTTCTTAGAATCCCAGGCCTGAAGAATTGGAGACTGAGAGGCAGTGAGGCTGGGTGAGTCTGGAAGGCTGCGGGCCCATCTGCCCCACCCCGGCCAGCTGTGTGTGTTTCTCTTTTTGAATCTGTTTCTCTTTTTCTCTCTCTGTCACAGTCTCTGTCTTGTTCACCTCCTTCTCATTGTCTCTCTGTGTGTTGTCTGCTCTGTTTCTCTCTTTTCTCTGCCTCTTCTCTCCTCTCCCCACAGCTTCCTTCCCTGCCCCCCTCCTCCTTTTTTCCTCTCCTCTCTCCTCCCATCCTCTCCCCTTCTCCTTTCCTCTCTCTCTCTCCACTGTTTTGTCTCTTCCTCTCTCTCCCCACTGTCCGTCTCTGTATCTGTCCTTTCTCTGTCTCGGTCATCTGTGTGTCTCTCCTCCTTGCTGTCATCCTCTGTCCCTGCCTCCATGGGCACCCGGCCAGCTCCTGCTGTGGAGCGCTTTTCTGCCTCTCCATCCTCCATCTGCCCCACCCAGGGACCCTATCCAGTTGTGACAAAGGCTAGCCCATGGCCGGTCCTGTGAGGGGCCGGTGCTGGGCGTGGAAGCTCTTCTTGACCTTCTCGCTTGTGTCATGACTAAAAAAGTTGAGAACCATTCTGCTCGCTGAGCTCTGATTTCCTTGTCTTGCCAAAGAGAATAACAATTTCTGGTACTTCCTTGATTTCTATTCTAAGTACATTTATTATTTCACTGGCTCGTGGTGAAGCTTGGAGAAGTTTGTGGGTGGGGAACCTCACCAACAAAACCTCCATGGCAGCAGAAGCAGGCTGAGCCAGGAGCTGACCATGTGCTGACCTGGGCTGGGCATGTTCCCTGGCTGGGGCATGGCCGCTGTCTATCCTGGGCTCAGCACACAGTGGTCTCTTTCTGCTCAGCCAGGCCTCCTTTCAGAAACCTGAACTCATTAGGCTGCCTCCAGCCACAGGGCCTTTGCAGGTGCTGTTCCCTTTGTCTGGGATGCTCTTCCTTCTGTCTTTGGCCTGGTTAAACTGGGGTTTTCTTATTCTTCTGATTTGGGCTCAAACATCCCCTCTTCCAGGAAGCCCTCCCTGATGACACCCCCCCCCCAAGTCAGGTCACCTTGTGAACCACTTTCTATCCCTTAACACAGTTATAATTATTTATTTGCTCTCAGTCCCCACAGGCCTCCCCACCCCATCTTCTGGGCTTAGGGCTCCCCAGGACGGAAGTTGAGAGGTCCAGGCCCATGAGTCAGCAGAGCTCTGCTTCCCCTCTTAGCACTTTCTTTGGGGCAGTTAGAGCCTGGCCTCCTCCAAGGGGACTAAATTCAGGAGTGCCTAGGTGGTGGGGAGGTGGCCAAGTCCTCTCCCTGCCCCCTACCCCAGCTGCCCAGCATCAGACGGCTTCTCTCCACCACTGTTGACACACTCACCTCGCCCCACCCCCACTCCACTGCCATCTTCTCCTGAAGAAGCCAGAGGGAGCTTTTCATAATCTAAATCTGACCCCCAACGGCCATGCTCCACACCCTTCCATGGCTCCCTGTTACTCTCTGAATAAAGCCCAGCCCCTCAGCTGGCCTCCACGCCCTCCATGGCCTGACCTGGCCTCTTCCCCTTCATGTCCCAGCAGCCCCCAGCTCCCAGCAGCTCCCTGCCCCCAGGTCTTCATGCTTGCTGTCCCACCAAATGGATGAAAGCCACCCGTTCACTCCCTCACCTCCTTCAAGCCCAGACCTCACCTTCCTAGCGAGGCCTTCCCTGACAGTGCTTCTTAAAATTCCAGCCTCCCCACCACCCTTTCCCCTGCGTCCCTCCTTTATTTCTCCCTATAATCCCAGCCTCTGGGAATAGGCCACAGAGTTCATGGATTGATCTTGTTTCTTGTCCGTCTCCCTGACTAGAATGTCAGTTCCCCACAGGCAGGTGCCATTGTTGCTCCTCTTCCTTACTGTGTCCCAAGGAAGGAGTGAGCCAGGCCTGTGTGGCTGTGGGGTCAGACGGGCTTGGGCTCGAGTTCTGGCTCATTCACTGCCTGACTTTCTCCTCTTAGAGCCCCAGTTTTCTCATTAGAAAAATGGGGGGAAGCATAGGGTTGGGATAAGAGCTGAGTAAACTCTTGTGTGTAAAGCGTCTAGTGCCTACACGTGTCTAGAGGAAAAAAAAAGAGCCGAAATGAAAACTCATCACTCATGATTTCGGGGAGATGGGTGACTGTGCTCAGGCCTGGCCACACCTTCGTGTTGTTACCTGGCCATTGAAAAGTGTGACCCGCAGCCCTCCCAGGACCCTTCTGTTTTGTTTGTTTGCTTTTAAGTATTATTTGTTACATAAGCATTTTTTCCCTCTAGATTTTATTTTTAATTAAAAAATTCAAGCGAAATTAGTGCATGTAATATTCCGCCTTTGTTTTAAAAAGGAGGTGGAAGATACATGTGTATGTTGTTAAACTGAGGAAAAATTCACATAGCATGAAAGTAACCATTTAAACGAACCATTAATTAGCCATTTTAAAGTGAACAATTCAGTGGCATTTAGTCCATTCATAATGTGGTACAACCATCACCTCTATCTAGTTCCAAAACATTTTGTCCTTTTATGAGTTTCGGTCTCATTCTGTTGCCCAGGCTGGAGTACAGTGGTGTGATCTCAGCTTAGGGCAGCCTCAACCTCCTCAGGCTCATGTGATCCTCCCACCTCAGCCTCCTAGATAGCTGGGACTAAAGGTACATGCTGCCACACCCAGCTAATTTTTTGTATTTTTTGTAGAGGTGGAGTTTTGTCATGTTGCCCAGGCTGGTCTCAAACTCCTGGGCTCAAGTGATCTGCCTGCCTCAGCCTCCTGAAGTGCTGGGATTACAGGCATGAGCCACCGTGCTAGGACCCAAAACATTTTCAGTCACCCAAAGGAGACCATGTACCCATTAAACAGTCACTCCTCATTCCTGCCTCTCCCCAGTTCCTGGCAACTGTCAGTCTTCTTTCTGTTTCTATGGGTTTATCTATACTGGAGATTGCATATAAACAGTATCATACAATATATGACCTTTTGTGTCTAACTTCTTTCAATTAGCCTAATGTTTTTGAGGTTCTCCATGTTGTACCGTGCATTAGTTCATTTAAAAAATTTTTTTAATTTTAATTTTTTTGAGATGGAGTCTCACACTGTCGCCCAGGGTGCAGTGCAGTGGCATGATTTCGGCTCACTGCAACCTCCATCTCCCGGGATCAAGTGATTCTCCTGCCTCAGCCTCCTGAGTAGCTGGAATTACAGGCGTGTGCCACCATGTCCAGCTAAGTTTTGTACTTTTAGTAGAGACGGGATTTCTCCATG
Source organism: Colobus angolensis palliatus (assembly GCF_000951035.1). Taxonomy (NCBI): domain Eukaryota; kingdom Metazoa; phylum Chordata; class Mammalia; order Primates; family Cercopithecidae; genus Colobus; species Colobus angolensis. Next base: position 3,044,336 of record NW_012121820.1, on the reverse strand, counting down.
TTGGCCAGGCTGGTCTCGAACTCCTGACCTCAGGTGATCACCCGCCCTGACCTCCCAGAGCGCTGGGATTTCAGTTGTGAGCCACTGCGCCCCACCAGTACTTCATTTTTTTTTTTTGAGGCGGACTCTTGCTCTGTCGCCCGGACTGGAGTGCAGTGGCCAGATCTCAGCTCACTGCAAGCTCCGCTTCCTGGGTTTATGCCATTCTCCTGCCTCAGCCTCCCGAGTAGCTGGGACTACAGGCGCCCGCCACCTCGCCCGGCTAGTTTTTGTATTTTTAGTAGAGACGGGGTTTCACCGTGTTAGCCAGGATGGTCTCGATCTCCTGACCTCGTGATCCGCCCGTCTCGGCCTCCCAAAGTGCTGGGATTACAGGCTTGAGCCACCACGCCCGGCCCAGTACTTCATTTTTAAAAAAATAATCAAATACTGTTGTATGGATAGATCACATTTTGCATACCCGTTCATCAACTGATGGACAGCTGGGTTCTTTCCACCTTTTGGCTACTGCGACTAGTGCTGCTATGGTAATTGGTATACAAGGACTTGTTTTGTGTGTGTGTGTGTGTGTGTATTATATATATATATTTTTTTTTGGAGAGAAAGTCTCACTCTGTCACCCAGGCTGGAGTGCAGTGGCATGATCTCGGCTCCCTGCAACCTCCACCTCCCAGGTTCAAGCGATTCTTGTGCCTCAGCTGTCTGAATAGCTGGGATTACAGACACGCGCCACCATGCCCAGCTCATTTTTGTATTTTCGGTAGAGGACTGGGTTTCACCATGTTGGCCAGGCTGATCTCAAGCTTCTGGCCACAAGTGATCAACCTGCCTCAGTCTCCCAAAGTGCTGGGATTGCAGGTGTGAGCCACAGTGCATGGCCTCGTGTGGTTATTCTTGAATAAAAAATACAAGATGCAGAAAAGGATGCCCAGTGTGATTCTGATTTGTAAAAGGAATGACAGATAAAGAAATCCTTTGTCCAGGCAGACATGGTCTGTATGGGATTTTCATTCTTATAGAAAAATATGTAAGAATCTGTTCTCAACGGTCAACAAGGGAGAAAAAGAAGGCTTATGCAGAAAAGTAAAAATGAAAAAAGAACACCATACACCAAACCACAACAGTGCACACACAATGGCTCCATGCAGGCATGTGAGACACACGAGACTGAGTGATTGTATGTGAAGATGTGAAAAAAACAGCAAGCAACAAAATCAACCCCAAAACTAGTCTCTCTAGGAAGGGCTGGGCAGGAGCCTGGCCAGATGGAGAAACTGAAGTTGGGAACAGGGGAGGGAACTCCTAGAGAGAGTGATCTCCAAAAACTGCTCCTCCACCCCTCCCTTTTAACTCCCTCCCCAAATACCAGGTCCCATTGGAACCAAATTTCCTCAGTGTTTTGAAATCTCAGACCTGCAGGCAGGAGACAGACTCTTCCTCATGGAGGGTGCGATTGGATTTTTAAGCTCCTGTAGATTGAGTGCTTACTACCTACTAAGTGTTTCGCCTACCTTGTGGCCTGAGTCCTCTCCCAGTGCCTGAAGAAGAAGCTATTGTTCCCTCATTTATTTATTTTTATTGTTACTTTTTTTGTTTTTTGAGATGGAGTCCTGCTCTGTTGCCCAGGCTGGAGTGCAGTGGCACGATCTTAGCTCACTGCAACCTCCGCCTCCCAGGTTCAAGCGATTGTCCTGCCTCAGCCTCCTGAGTAGCTACAATTACAGGTGCTCACCACCACGCCCGGCTAATTTTGGCTTTTTAGCAGAGACAAGGTTTCACCATGTTGGTTAGGCTGGTCTCAAACTCCTGACCTCAAGTGATCTGCTCACCTCGGCCTCCCAAAGCGCTGGGATTACAGGGGTGAGCCGCCACACTCAGCTGCTCCCTCATTTTTTTGGTTCAGGAAAGCAAAGTTCAAAGAGGAGTAGGTTTCTCTGCAGGGCGTGTGGCAGAGCTGGACTTGAACTCAGGGCGGAATCCTTAGCCATGGTGCCCTCTGCCACATGGTTCAGCTTTCCTTCATCTCTACTCCCCAAGATGCCTGGCTCCAGCTGAAGATCCAGGGTTCCCAGGCCCCCCTCCTGGGGACGGGTCCTCCTTCAGCCTGACCTGAGCTCTGCCACTTCCACGGGTATGAACTGTAGCAACAGTTTGGGTCCCCGGGCCTCATTCTCTCCATCTGGAAAATGGGCACAGTATGTGCCTCCCTGCACAGTGAGGTCGTGAAGGATTGATGAGGCGACACACAAGGAGCATGAGCTTAGGGCCTGGCACCCAGGAGGCCACCCCAGTGGGCCCTGCTGGGTTTCCGATTTCCCCTGTGACACCTCCTGGGGGCCGGATCCCCAGCGGGAGGAAGGATGAGGCCTTCGGTGCCTGGTTCTGGCACAACGCAGAGCATTGAGCTCATGCCAGCCTTGGCTGGGGTTTGGACAAATACAGTAATCTGGGCAGGACTCACACAAAGACCTGGGGGCCGGGGAAGGCGAGGGGCATCAGGTTACCCCCGTGGGCTGTAGCCACACAGGTGGCTTGGCGGGTGTATTTTCTTTTCCCTAAAGATTATCATTAACCCTCACCGAGGCCTTGGCAGGTAGGTTTCATTACAGGAAAAACTGAGGTATAGGGGTGTGCAGGCCTGATGGGACGCGCTGTCACTGTGATAGGAACAACATTAGCAATAATAACAGCCGTCCTTCGGGACTGGTTCCCAAGGTCTAGGCCCTAGGTGAATAATAAGCCTTTTCTCGATCCTTTCTGCAGCCCGAGGGGAAAGCCCCATGTTATCCCAATTTCACAGATGGGCAAACTGAGGCTTGAAGACACTCCGCAGCCTCCAAGGGCTGTTCTCTTCATTCCTCCGACAGAGTGGGAATGAGACAGCGCAGAGTCTGGAACGTCTGGGCAGAAGGAAGAGCCGGAGCAAAGGCCTGGAGTTTGGAGGGCGCCGTCGGGGGTGGCGGGGGGCAGGGGCGGTGTCCCATGGCGGGGTTTCGTCTCAGCTCTGCCATGTCTTGGCTGTGCGACCTCTGGCACCCTACTGGGCCTCTTTGATCCCAGACTACCTGTAGAATGGGTGTGTGAGAAGAAAACCTTCTGGAGCAGGGTGTTGAGGAGAGAACAGTGCCTGGCACATCATCATAATAATGCTGAATAGATGTTATTTTCATTTCTAACCACTTCCTCCAGGAAGCCCATCCTGACCTACTCTGGCTCCCGAGGTCACCTGGACTTGCCCCATCACAGACCTTGCCACAGTGTGAGAAACTGCCTCATCCACATACCAGCTTCTCACCCCCATCCAGACCCTCTGATTGGGACTCCCTTGAGGGCTGTGTCCCCAGAGCCCAGCAAGAGTCCAGCACAGAGCAGCTGAGGAGGTAGGTGCTGGTGAACAGGGCCACTGAGCCCCTGCTACTCACCAAGCCCTTCACGCACGGGTCTTCATTTAATGTCTTTCTTCTCCTAAATAGAACCTTGGCTTTGCCAAGACCAGCATAGCTGCTGCTCAAGAAATATGTGAGGAAATTGTTGAGATGAACCAGCACTCGGGGAAGGGAGGCTTTCTGAGGACGGGGACTTAGCAGGTGGAACTCTTGGGATAATAAGAAAGATGCCCGGATGCGGTGGCTCACACCTGGAATCCCAGCACTTCGGGAGGCCAAGGCAGGCAGATCACTTGAGGCCAGGAGTTCAAGACCAGCCTGGCCAACATGATGAAACCCCGTCTCTACTAAAAATACAAAAAATTAACTGGGCATGGTGGTGCGAGCCTGTAGTCCCAGCTTCTCGGGAGGCTGAGGCTGGAGGATCAATGATTGAACCCGGGAGGTGGAGGTTGTAGTGAACCGAGATCGCACCACTGCACTCCAGGCTGGGCAACAGAGTGAGACTCTGTCTCCAGAAAGAAAGACAACAATAATCAGTAGTCTTTACTCTGCTCCAGGCGCCAGGCTGAGTCTTCTCAGTTCCTCTCCCCAGCAGGTTACTTCTATTATTGTTTCCATTTCACAGATGGGAAAATCAAGGCACAGGGAGGTGAGGTGGGTTACTCCAGGTCACACAGTCAGTGAGAGGAAGAGCCAAGACCAAAGCCAAGCCTGTTTGACTGAGGAGCCTGCCCTGAGACCTTAACCACACACCAAGCCCTCCCTAGAAGGAAGAGGCCACTACTGGACACATTTTGCAGATGGAAACCAAGGCTCTGAGAGTCAGAATGGCCTGCCCGTGTCTGGACACAGAAACTGAGGTTGAGCAGGAGATGCTCGAGGCGGGGTTCCTGTCTCCTAGGCCAGCACCCTGAAGGAGGGGTGGGAGACCGCCCCCCACCCCCCAAGCTGTCCCCTGCTTGTTGGAGTTTCTGGTCAATACCCTAGCCTCTGTTACCCAGCCCAGCACCCAAGACACTGCCTCTTCCGCCTGCCTGGAGTCTCGGGTCTCGGGTGCCTTCACAATTGGATTCTCTGTCTCCGCAGCTGCTTTCCATTTGAGCTCTTTGTGCTGAAAATAAAAAAAAATGAAAAGAAAACTTGGCACCGCCCCTCTGCTTTGCTTCCTGGGGAGGAAGGAGGATCCCAGCTACTTCTTTCCCTCATTCTGGGGCCCAGAGATACCCACAGCCTGCCCAAGGTCACACAGCAGGGTCAGAGCCAGGACCCTGGCCTTAGACTCCCCTTCCAGTGCTCTACCCCCTCTGGCCACTGCCTCTGCTATTCCTGGCTCTTCCTCTAGGCCCATGAGGAGCAGACAAATTAGGATGAATGTTCCTGAACCCTACTACATGCCGGGCACTCTGCCACCTTGAGCTCACAAAACCCTCATGACAGCCCTGTGAGGTCCTGTCACCCCATTTAACCAACGAGGAAGCTGAGGCTCAGAGAGGGAAAGCGCCCAAGGTCACACAGCCGGGACGTGGCAGAGCTGGGGTTCCAGCTCCTGTTCCCATTGCTGGACAGCTGCCACATCTGGCACCCAATTTAGGACCCCGTGGGGAGGCCCAAGCCCCGGGGGTGGCAGGGGTTCCTAGAGGGAAGTGGCAAGGCCAGGACCCTGGAGCTGAGCCAGGTAGGAACAATGGGTCCTCAGAGACCGAGGTGGCAGGGCGGGGTGGCTGCTGAGCAAGGGCGGCAGGGCGAGGTGGCGGGCAGGGCCCAGGAGACTTCATGCTCCCGCCTCCTACTCCTGCAACCTGTTTGGGACCTGGGGACACTCCAAGCACTTCAGCTCCTCAACCTGGACAGACCCACGGCTCCAGCAGGAGGCAGGGCCAGCCCTGTGTATAACGATAAATATAGTGGGCAATAATCAGATTTCACGCTTACCGAGTCCTACTACAGGCCAGGCACTGGGCCAAGGGCCCCTCCTGGGTCCTCACAACCAGCCTAGGAGGTGCAACTAGGATTAGTGGCTTTTTACAGATGCGGAAACGGAGGTCCAGGGAGGTACTTAGCACCTGCTGTACCAGGACAAAGAGCTTTGGAAAGTGGGGCCAGCAGAGCGTGGGTACCCTGTTCCCAGAGGCAGGAAAGTTAAGGTAGACCAGACTCAGTGGGGCTCAGCGGGACACGGTGGAGAGTCAATGCTCTCCGGGGGCAAGATGCATTAGAGGGAGCCCTTTTGGGTTTTCAGAATCTGAATATGGGGCGAGGGAAGCAGAGATGTGGGGAGCAGATGAAGCCTTCCTGGCTCTGCTGGGAGGATTAAAGGACTTGATGGACACCCAGGGCTTGGAAATGTGCCTGGTAGAGAGTAGGTGCTCAGGGAACACCTCCTGTTTGCAGAAACAGAACTCACACTTAGGGAGCCTGCTGTGCATCTGAACCCCGTGCCTGGGTGTTTCTGACCCCCTTCCAGCCCTCATCCCTCCTCTCTCTATTTTCTCCCCTGTCTCAGGTTCATTCCTATTTTTCCTCTTGCCCCAATTAGGCCATCTTCTATGACTGCAGCAGTAAAAATATTAATTAAATCTTATAACATGGAGTCTAATGTGGGGCCATTCCAGCGTTCCAGGGGGGTTCCAGGGTAGGCATCTCTTCACTTCTCTTTCTTCATGGGCCCCAGTGCCTGCTGTGGCTCAAGACATCACATCCCACATGATCACATCCTAAACAGGAAGAGATGGACAGAAAAGGGGACTTTCTCCTTCAGGATCTCACTTTTTTTTTTTTTTTTTTTTTTGAGACACAGTATCGCTCTGTCACTCAAGCTGTAGTGCAATGGCACAATCTTGGCTCACTGCAACCTCCACCTCCTGGGTTCAAGCGATTCTCCTGCCTCAGCCTCCCATGTAGCTGGGATTACAGGCACGCCCCACCACGCCCAGCCACTTTTTTGTATTTTTAGCAGAGATGGGGTTTCACCATGTTGACCAGGCTGGTCTCAAACTCCTGACTTCAGGTGATACACCCACCTCAGCCTCCCAAAAGTGCTAGGATTACAGGCGTGAGCCACCACACCCGGCCAACAATTTTTCTTAGATGTCCCAGTGGATGTCCCCTGGTATCTCATGGAATGATGGGCTCACATATCCACATTTGAACCAGAAAGGAATTCCTGTGGCTGACTCATGCCAATTAGGGTTCAGCCTGTCTGGCTGCTCCAAAGAGATGTGGGCTCTGAAGATGATGGGGGCACGGCTGGGATGGCCACCAGCTGGAGTCTCACTGACAGCCTCCTAAGTGACACAGTGGGCCTGGGTTTGCTCGGCCTTCTCTGGCTGGTCCTCTTGGCAGTGTCTGCCCCCTGGGTAACTGCCCCCTCCTTGAGCACGGTCTTCCCCAGCCTCTTGAAGACAGCTTGCTGGTTTTGCTGGTTCTCCTCCTACCTCCCTGCCCGTTCCTCCTTGGGCCTCGAAAATGGCCCCTCTTCTGCCTTCATCTGGCCCTTGCTCCATGAGCTCAGGTGTGCGGGGTCCCTCATGCATTTACACAGGCTCTGTCAGTCTGTCCATGGGTGTCCCAGTGGCACACCCCACTGGGAGACATGGGTGTCTTTCCCAGCTCAGAAGACAGCACTGCCACCCACCCAGTGGGCCAGGGGTCAGACCTTAGAGTTGTTCTTCTCTCCTCTAACCTCCACATTCAATCAGCAAATTCCATTGGCTCTGCCTGTGGACTTCACCAGAACTCGACAAGTCTTCCCTCCTCTGTCTGGTCATTGCTCACCCGCCTGGGCAGAATCTCCACCCTGGCCTCCCCACCCACCCCACACAGCCCTCCACACTCAGCCAGAGGGCTCCTGTTGGAACCCAAGTCAGGTCACACCATTGCCTCACTCCAAACCCTGCTCCTACCTCCCTCAGAGAGAAAAACAGTCCCTGCTCCGGCCCCAAGGATGGTCCTGAATGGCCTTACCCCTCCCCACCTCCCCTCCCCACTCCCCTGGCCGCAGTGACCTCCCTCCTCCTGCTAGAACACATGGAGCTTTGCCCCACATCTCCTGGGTGTTGTTTTTCTGGATCTTTCCATGATCGGCCCCATCCCGTCACTCGGGCCTGTGCGCCTCAGAGAGGCCTCCCAGACCACCCCTGAAAGTAGCCCTGCCCACCCCTACCACATCTGCCGAAGATCACCTTCGACAAGCCGGGACTGTGTCTTATTCAGCACGGGGCCAGCACAGGGCAGTGCACAGAACACAGCGGCTGGCGCCGGGCTCCGTGGGTCCTCCCACAGATGCAGTCCATGGGACGGTGTCTGGGTCCCAAGGTGACCCCCAGCCTGAAGTCACCGCCTTTCCCCTTCCAGGGTCACTGCCTGGATGATGGTGGGTGTCCCAGTGGTGGGGAGAGCAGCTCTGAGCCTCCACTGTGCCCAGAGCAATGGGCACTGGAGCCTGGAACCTTCATTCCCATATCACAGAACCTCCAGGAGTCTGGAAGGGGACAGTTGAGATGAATGGAATTTAGGAACTTTTGGTCCGTGCTCAATGTTCCCTCTGGGGACCTCTTGTCTGGTGGTTGTTGTTTTTGTTTTCTCTTTTCCTGAGCTGTGGTACCTATTGTTCAAACAGAGGACCCCGAGCGCTGGCCTGCCTCACTCAGGCACAAACACCCGAGCTGTCTGGCAAGGTGAAATCCACCAGGGCCAACTTCCCCTTGGGGATTCCACAGGAAGGACGTGGCCCCTCTAACCGAGGCGGATGTATGGTCTCTCCATAGATTCTGCCTGCATAATCCCACGGCCGCTTCAGCTGGGTCTCATGGGGCCACCCTGTGGCCTGTGTTCAGGGACCACATTGTAGCAACAGGGCTGCGTTAAAGCTGGAATCGCACCCAGCAGACTCGGCCTGGGGGGATCCACCAGCCCACATCTCCCCCTCCCAACACAGCCACCTGGCAATTGGCTCTTCTCTCTCCAAAGCCGTGTTTGTTCTTTTTGCTGAGTGTGTGCAGCTGAATTCTCGTTGGTTAAAGCCCCTGCGTGGTGGCTGCCCTGAATACAAAAAGATCAAGGGGGTGCTGTCCTGGTAGGTATAAGGAGTGGGGGCCCCCCACCTTTACCACTTCTCCAGGTGACCCGGGGGCCAGTCCTTAGAGTAGAGTCCTTTGGTCTCCATCTGGGAAAGTGAGGGGAGAGATGAGGGAGGGGGCATTTTGAGGACCAGAAATGGTGTGGCAGAAACAGCCAGCCTGGAGGAGGGGGTCTGGGCAGGCAGGACCCAAAGGCTGGAGCAGGAGGTGTCTGGTGAGACTGTCTGGGGGATGTGACTTCCCTGTCCCCTTCGTTCATTCTTCATCATTCATTCATCCATTCTACACATATTATGAAGCACCCACTGAGCTGGGGGTGACAGTGATCCCTGCCTACAAGAAGCTCCCAGGCTGGTGGGGGACATGAACACCCTTCAAAATGTCAGTTTGTGACTGTGACAAGTACAAGGTGATTTGCGGGTCAGTAAAGGGGGAAGGAGGTTGGTGTGGTTAGGGTGTTCGGGAAAACTTCCTAGAAGCTGAGCTGGGAACTGAAGGGTAAGCAGAGGCCAAGTCCATGAGAAAGGGAGGAACGAATATTCCAGCAAGTGGACACAGCACGTGCAAGGGACCTGCTGTGAAATGGAGCAGAGTCGGAGAGGCTAACAGGCTCACAGTTCCACGTGGCGGAAGCTTCGCAGTTAGGGGCAGGTGTGGAGAGGAAGGCGAGGTAGGGGCTGGACAGACTCCCAGTGAGAGCAGCCCAGTCTCTATGCCAAAGGCAGAGGGGTTCTTGGGAGGGTCTGAGTCAGCAGCACCAGCTTCTTCCTGAATACTCCAGGGCCTGGGGCCAGGGGTGGGCATCTGGATTTGATCGTCAGTGGGATAGGAGACAGGGTCACCTGGCACTTCTGCCCATCTCTGCCTTCCTCGTTTGGGTATAACAATCACCGTCTCTTTGTCTTTCATGATTTATCTCATTGAACCCCCACCCACAGACCAACCCCTGCAGGTGCCAGGGGTTGAACCCACTTGTCATATGGGGAAACTGAGTCTGTCAGATGTTCCCATGGCCCCACCCGCTTCCTTCTGCCCAGAGAAAAGAGGAACAAGGAACTGATGCCCATGGTCAGCTGGGAAGAGTCTGGGCAGGGAATGGGGAGGGTGAGGCCCTCGGGGGCCTGTGTTCGGGATGGGCAGGGGCCCTGCTTCCGTTTAACCACAGCCCTGTGACATGCCCCAAAAGGGAAGCAGCAGCCGCCTGTCCTCACCCCTCTGTGCCCTAGGGAGGGGGCTGGGGATGCCCAGGGGTGGGGAGCAGGAGTCTGAGGAGGCCTCACCCTCCCACTCCAGGCCTCAAGTCTGGGTTCTTAGAGAACTCTGGGGTCAGCTGAACCCAGCTGGTGACCTCCATCAAGTCCCATGAAGACCTTGGCTTCCCGTTCTGTAAATGGAGGAGCAGTCTCTCTTGCGGAATGTTCTCAGATTAGCACACAGTGGGTCCTCACTGAATGGTTAGCCAGCAGTTGTTGGTTGAATAAGCTAAAGGTGTTTTTCTCCTTGAAAGGAGTAGCCAATTAGATAAGGAACCCGTGTATATGACATTCCACAAATATTTATTGAGCACCTATTATATTTCAGGCATTGTCCTGGTACTATGGAGCAATGAACAAACAAGACAAAAATGCCCCCATCACCTTTGGAGCCCACATCTCTTTGGAGCTGCCCTACATTTCCTGGTTTGTGGCAGACATTACTAATTGATCATCTTTCCTACTGAAACCAGAACTCTCTCCAACACCGTGCACCACTCAGGGACTGACATATGGTGGGGAACGGCCTGTCATCCCCAGGGAGGGGTGGCACATGGGAACTCAGAAGGTCTCAGTGAGAATCTTCTAGCTGATTTAAGCAGCTTCCTCTCAGTCTCTTTCAACAAATATTTACTGAGCACCTACTGTGTGTCCAGTACTTTGCCAGGCACTGGGGATACAGGAGTGACCAGGGTGGACATTGTCCTTACCCTTGTGGAGCTGATGTTCTGGTGAGAAAGACAAACAAATAAGCAGACACTTCCAGACATGGATACGTACTACAAACACATGCCAGAGGCGTGGAGTGGAGGGTGACAGGGGAGGAGTCTGGGGTAGCTCGGGGTTGGGGGTTCTGGAGGGAGGGCATTTACTGAGACCTCACTGAGATGTAGCCACCAAAGGAAAATATGGAGGAAGGTGCCACAGGCAGCACAGCAAGGGCATAGGCCTGGAGTGGGGAATGAGGTTGATAGATTTAAGGGACAGGAAGGAACTAGTGTTGCTGGCGGGGTATGAGTTTTGGGGAGAGAAGCAGGAGAGGGTGGTGGAGACCAGGCTGGGGCCATACATCCAGGGCTCGGGGCCAGGGGTGAGCTCTGGATCACATCTCCAGTGGGATGGGCGTCACTGGAGAGTCAAAGCAGGGGAGAGACTAGGGCAGGATCCCATTTCATATCCCTCTGGCTGTGTGAAGCAGGGACACCCGGCCGGAGGTGGCCGCAGATGTCCAGGCGAGCGAGGTTGGCAACTTGGACGGGGGTGATGCCAGCGAATGTGGGGAGAGATGGCCAGGCCTGGCGGGAGGCCCAGGGCTCTGCATTCCGTTTCATTTTTCCTTTTACACAATCCCCACCCCCCACCCCGGGCACTCTGGGTCACTGGACTTTCCCTGGCACCGCTGGTGGGGCCCACAACCTGCTGGCAACCTGGCCTCTTCGGGTCCCAGCTGGTTCCCTGCCCTGCCTTGGACCCTTCCTCTCCAGGGACAGACCCAGCTCCAGTTCCTCTGTCACTGTTTCCCACCACCTCCTGCCCCAGCTCTGCCTGGGTCCTGCTGATCTCCTAACTCTGCCGCTGCTCCAGCACCGCACCCCCCACTCCAGCCCGGCTGGCTGCCTGGGAGCCGGCAGATGCTTCCTCTGAGCTGCTTTTTCCAGATCAAGTTTGCCTCTAAGGAAGTGAGCCTGAGACTCCCAGCCAGTTGGGGGAGACAAGTTCGAGGGAAGTACCCCAAGGTAGCTTGCCAGAGGGCAGCCTCGCTCTTGGGCAGATTTTTCCTCTGGTCCCGATTGTTGCTGAATGGAGCAGGCAAATCTACCTTCCCCACTGACTCAGGCCTTGGGTGCTCTGATGGACACTGTGGCTGGTGACACAGAGCCCTGATGAGCAGGGCTCTGAGGCTGCATCTACGATACTAGGAAGGAGACTCATCATTGATTAGTAATGCCTGCTGTGGACCCAGGATGGAGGATAGGGGCCACGCTGGCCTCATCTGTGTGTCTGCAGCACCCAGTAGGTCCTCAGGTCTGCGCTCCCCTGTTGTGCCTCTAAATCTTCAAGTATAACAAATGCTGTTTGAAAATACCATATGATGGTGGGCTGAGGTGGGAGGATTGCTTGAGGCCAGGAGTTCCAGACCAGCCTGGGCAACAGAGTGAGAACCCATCTCTAGAAAAAAAAAAATTTACCCGAGTGCAGTGGTGCATGCCTCTAGTCCCAGTTACTTGAGAGGCTGAGGTGGGAGAATTGCTTCGGCCCAGGAGATTGAGGCTGAAGTGGGCTATGATTGTGTCGCTCCACTCCAGCCTGGGCAACAGGGCAAGACCCCCCATCTCTCCTAAAAAAAAAAAAAAAAAGGAGAAAAAGAGAAAATACCCCATGGCCTTGGTTTCCTTATCTGTGAAATGGGGATGATGATGACAAGCCCCCAAAGGGCTTCCCTTCCCCACACCCTGGCAGTGACTGACACAGAGGCCTTGAGAGCTGCGTGTTCCAGAGTCATGCAACTGGTACATGGCTGAGCTGATGGGGTTTGAACCCTGGGCCCCTGAGTCAGGGAGATCAAGTGGAACAGTTGGGCCGGGGAGGGGAAGGTGCTGCCCAGAGCTCCCAGTGACCTTGGACCCCACTTCTCCTTTCTGCGCAGTGTACTCGGCACACAGGAAGCCTGGTGGGGCCTCCCTTGCCCATCCTGTCTGCAGCCGGGTGGACACGGGGTCCCGGCGTCACCCACCGCCACCCAGGCCTCCCCCTTCCTGTGTTGTGCAAGACGAAGTGTCCCCTGTGTGGAATGGGCAGGCGGCTCTGGCGATGGGTGGACGGATGAATGGGGCCCTCTCAGGCGGGGTCACTGCCCGCGGTTACCGCTAGCAGGCCTGGCCTAGGCCTCCGCCCCTTCCTCCTCCTTCTCCTCCTCCTCTGTTTCCCCGAAGTTCAGGCAGCCTTAAGCAAGAGGCTGTGGGACCCAGGAAACTGGGGAGGCTGTCCAGCCACCATCTTGTCCCCACAAAGCAGGCCTAGGCTTGGGCAGTCATGGAGAGGTCCTAAACAACAACAACAAAACTGTAATAATAATAATGAGAATAATAATGAGGATAGCTATTACAGTGGAGTGGCTTCTACGTGCCAGGCGTGCTCTCATTTAACCACAAATACATAAAAAGCACTTCCAATGTGCCACACGTGATTCTCAGACCTTCACCTCATGTCCCATCAAATCCCCACCAACCCTTGTGAAACAGGTTTTTTTTTTTTTTAATGATTCCTTTCTTCAGAGCAGGAAACTGAGGCTCTGAGAGATGAAGCTACTTACCAAGGTCTCGCAGCTCAGCCACATCCCACTGAACATCATCCTGTCCCCTGGGGTGAGTGTTGTTCTGGACGCTGGGGGCTCAGAAGCTGTTGGTGCCCACCTGGGAGGTCGCCCTCGCAGCTGCTATCCAGAATCTCTTGCCCAAGGGCTTCCTCTGGCCACAAGAGTGTGGGAAATTAGTGAGAGACCCTTGCCAGTAGAGGTGGGGTCTGGTTGTGCCCCCACCCAGCTTCCTTGCTTCTGGCTCTGGGGACAGCAGGAAGGTACTTTCTGTGAGTTCTCCCAGAGGCCCCTGGGGGTTGGGCTGCTGTTGCCCACCGAGGAGACCTGCTCATCCACCTTCCTTGTGTCGCTTCCTCACTCCCTCCTAGTGTGTCTAGAATCACCTCCCAAATATCCCTCTTGCACCCAAACCCTTATCTTGGGTTAGCTTCTGGGAGCCGACCTCAGCCAGCAGCTATAATGCTCAGGGCTTGAGAGCTTTGGAGTCAGATGGACCTGAGTGTGAATCCCAGCCCTGCCACTTAACCTGAGTGTGAACTTGGGAGCCTGCCCTATCTCTCGGAACCTCAGTTCCTTTGTCTATGAAAAGGGAACTTACGTGCAGAAAACCAAGTGACTATGAGGGGGATGGGGCGGTGTGAGATGACAGGACCAGAGCACGTTCCTGGCTGCAGAGCCCACAAGTCACGCTGTGAGAGCTTTTGGGGGTGGTATGGGGACAAGGGCGCAGAGGAAGAACCAGTCGTGAGTCCTCAGCCCTGTTTGACTGACGGGGGACGGGGATGAGTGGGAAAGAGGTACAGTGTTGTTCCACCTTCCCCAGCCATCACCCCTGAGATTCCAAATGCACATCGGGACCAACCCAGGGAGCCAGCAGATGTTCAGGGTAGGGCAAAGAACAGGTGCCAAGTGTGCTCCCTGGGGGGTGAGACTGGGTGGCCAGAAGAGCTGCATTGGTAGGACTTTCACCAGGTAGACAGCAGGCACCTCGTCCCTGCAGATCACAGCTTCCAGGGCCACCTGTCCACAGAATCCCTTCACTGATCTGTGCTCGAGGCAGGGCTGTGGGGGACTGGGTGTCCTTCTTTTACCCTGGGTGGGGCCTCATGCTCGGAGGGAGCGCTCTCTACCCCCACCACAAACCTGCGGGTTCCCTGCTACAGCAATGGCAATCCCAGCCACCTGGCTGCCCAGGCCCCCAACCAGCATTCTCTCTCTTGTTCCCATGGGCAGCCCATCAGCAAACTCATCCACATACCCCAGAGTCCACCTCACTACCCTGCCCTGCCCTGGTTCAGTTGGGATGGATGTTTGCAGTGGTCTCCTCATTGGTCTCCCTGCTTCCTCTCTCGACTTCCTAAGCCAGAGGAATTCTGTAAGAACTCAAGTTAGATCGTATCCCTTTTCTGCTCAGAACCCTCCATGGCTCCCAACTCACTCAGAGCAGAAGCCCACAGGGCCTGCAGGATCTCTGCCCCAGCCCCGCCTAACCTTACTGCCTCTCTCTTCGCTGCTCACCCGCAGCCACAGTGGCCTCATCTCTGTGCCGTAAACTCGCCAATTATCCTGCTGCTGCCTCAGGGACTTTGCACCCACTCTTCCCTCTGGAACAGAGGACACTCTTGCCAGCTCTGCCCATGGCGGACCCTTGTGTAGGGTCAGGCCTCTGCTCCAAAGTCACCCCTGGGGACGCCTTCTCTGACCAGCCTCTCATTCCTATGGCCTCATGCTGTTTTTATTTCTTCCTAGGACTTAGCACGTATCCTAGAAATTAACCTGCTGGTTGATCCTGTTTCTTGTCTGTCTCTTTCCAGTGGAATGTCACCATCGCCCAGATGGGGATTTTTGTGTGTTTTGTTCACTGCTGTACACCCAGCCCCCAGCACAGCGCCTGTCCAGGGCAAGTGCCCAGTAAACACTCGGGAACCAGAGCATGCATGCGTGGATAAATATTTCTTTGGCAGATGAGGGGGCTGAGGCTCAGAGAAGGCCCTAGGGGTCTCAGACTCACAGCCCAGTGCTCTTTCTGCTGACACACCCTGGTCTCTGGAGCAGTTTGTTGCCTGTTCAACAACAAAGAGGGCGTGCCTGGTTAGGGGTCCTGCGTGCGAATCACAGTCCCTGCGTGTCTTGGCTGGAGGTCACCTCCCTCTCTGCTCCAGGGCCTGTAATTACCACTTACCCTGGTCAGTGGGTCCGAGAGATTCCCCATGTAGGCAGGGCTGTGGCCAGGGTGCTCACCTGGCCCCCGGCAGGTCCCATGGGCACTGTCTGGTCAGGCTTCGTGGCTGACATTCCAGGTACATTTCTAGCCCTGGGCTGCCACGGGCAAAGGGTGGGGAGAGGGTCGTGGGCTTCAGGCTGGACAAACCAGTCAGCCTTCCCAGCTGGGCCACCTGACCACCCACTTCCTGTGTGGCTCCTTGAGGCCTGGAGGGTGGAGGGGGCTTTGTTCAACCCCTACCCGTGCCCTCTTCCCTTCTCTCCCTCGGCAGGTCCTCCCAGCACCTCCTGCAAACAGACCTCCGACCCAAGCCCTTCTTTCTGCCTCCACTGCCACCATTGCTGCTCATCTCTGCTGGCACAGAAGTCTCTTCCCTGGTCCTCCAGAAATTCCCTCTCCATACTCAGCAAGAGGGAGCTATTAAAACTGTGGGCCAGCCCACATCAGTCCCTGGCAAAGTCCTCTCTAAGGGATCCCGTTGCTTGGAGAATAAACCCTCGGATTCCTTCCTTGGCTCTCGGGGCCTCCTCTCTGACCTCCCTCTGTCTCCTCTCCCAGCCTTCCTCCTCACTTACCCTCCAGCCACGCTGGCTTCCTCCTTGCTCCTGAAACAGCTTGAGGCCCACACTGCCCCCGGGCTCTTTGCACTGGCTGTTCCCTCTACCTGGAACACTTCTCCCAGGCTTCCACAGGCCTCCCTCCCGCAAGTCCTTCGGGTGCCCACATGGGAAGCCTTTCCTGACCGCCCCCTACTTCCTTCTGAGCACGGTAGGGTCTTTCTACCTAGTATATGAGGGCAGGGATTTTTGTCTGCTGCATCCTCTGTGTGCCCCAGTGCCATCACAGTGTCTGGCAGATGGTAAGCGCTCGACACACATTGGCTGACTGCCTGAATGAACAACTCTATGAGCCGATGGCAGATAAGGACACTGAGGTCCTCTGGGGTAGGTGACCAGCCCAAGGCCACACAGCTGGTTTGAGATTAGGCCAGGAGAGGAGCCTGGGCTGGTCACATCCTGGAGCTGGCCTCTTGGAAACTGCATCAGGAGAATAACAAAGATGAGACGCAGGCTCTAACAAATGGATACCAGTGACTCTCGCCCCACCAGCCCCAGCCCTGCGGCCTTGGGCCCTTCCAGGAGTCATGGTCTGCCTGCCTGGGGCATTCCAGGCTTCAGCCCAGGTCCTGCGCTTTCTATTTTGAGCCTCTTAGTCCTGAGGACTGTGTGTTCCCAGCAGGCGGCGCGGGCCAGAGGCTGAGCCTGGGTGTGGCTGTCACCCTATCTGGGGCCAGGGACCCAGATTCTCGGGCCCTTAACCTGTTGGCTGCTGAGGGCTCTGGCATAAGCCCTGTTCCCTGCTTGACTGTCTCCCCTTCAAGCCCCTGCCCTGGTGTCTTCCAGGCATGGTATCAGCCCATCTCACCTTGGATTATATCCCTGTTTGGCCCCATTTGAATCCTGGCTCTGCCCCTTTCCAGCAATGTGACCTTGGGCAAGTCACTTCATCTCTCTGGGTCTCAGTTTCTTCATCTGGGAAATGGGAACAATAAGAGTACCTGTCTCTGGCCATGTGTGGTGACTCACGCCTGTCATCCCAGCACTTTGGGAAGCCGAGGCGAGAGAATTGCTTGAGACCAAGAGTTTGAGATCAGCCCGGGCAACACAGTGAGACCCCCGTCTCTACAAATTTTAAAAAGTTAGCTGGGCATGGTGGTGTGCGCCTGTAGTCCCAGCTATTCTGGAGGCTGAGGCGGGAGGATTGCTTGAGCCCAGGAGTTTGAGGCTGCAGTGAGCTATGATTACGCCCCTGCACATTAGCCTGGGTGATAGAATGAGGCCCCATCTCTAAAAATAACAATACTAATAATAAATAAAAATGAAAACAAGTACCTGTCTTCTGGGGTTGCAGAGGAGATTCAATGTGATGAAATTGATGAGAGTGCCCTGCACAGAGCTGGAAACTCAGAAATCCTCGATAATGAGTTCCCCCACCATCAGCAGCTGGTTTAAATATAAAAACTGTCATGGCCTCTGGAGAAACGACAAGAATTTGAAGGAGCTTCTCTGCACTGATCACCCTATACCCTACACCCTTACTTCCTCCCCTCAACTTGCCTGGATTTATCGACCCCCATTACCCCACTGGTTGCCTTCTCTCCACCTGGCACATTTCGTATGAATTTGCTTGTTGGTTTCTTGCCTATCTCCCCAGTAGAACATTGGCTCCATCAGGACAGGGACTTTTGTCTACTTTATGCACCTAGTGCAATGCCTGGCACACAGTCAGTGCTCAATAAAAGTTTGTTAATAGAACCAATAAATGAATAGCAATCTGTCTGGGGAGAGGAGCCCTGAGCTCACCTCCCTCCCCAAGCCCAGGGCTCTTGGGTGCTTGTTGGTGTCAGGCCCAGGACCCCTCTCATCAAGCAGCCAATAAAACTGCCCTGGTTGGTGTTCTCATTTCACAGATGGAGAGACTGAGCCCAGAGAGGGAGATTCGCCTGTCTGATGTCACACAGAGGTCGGCACCTGGGCTGGGATTCCAGCCCAGGATCATGTGGGGTAGGGGGCAGTGGATCAATCTTTTCCTGGAAGGAGTCAATGGTGATGGTGGGAATGGGTCAGGGGTACTGGCAAGGAGGTTCCAAGGCCCCCAGGAGGGAGGGAGGCATGGGAGATGAGTTAATCCCTCTTGAGTTCCATCTCTTTCTGTGTCTCTCTGTTTCTGCCTCTTTCTGTCTCCTTGTATTTCTTGGTCCCTGTCTTCGTCTCTCTTTCTCTCTTCCTTGTGTATCTGACTCACTGCCCAGGAGGGGATACAGGCACAGACCCCTGGCTTGGGGGCTGGAGTTGGGGCCGATGAGGGGATTGACATCTGGGGTTGAGCTGGGACTCTGAAGCCGGACCCTGCAGCCAGGGCCAGCATGCCAGTCTTGGCTCCACACTCCAGGGATAGCCTTGGAACGTCAGGCAATTCAGAGAGCCCAAGGCCTAGTCCTGGAGACTTGGGTTCCAATCCCAGCTTTGCCACATTCCAGCCTCGTGGCCTTGGGCCCTTAGCCTTTGTTCCTGTAAAATGGGACCATTGAGAGCCCGATCTTAGCGTTTTATGAGGAGGAACGATGTGAGGGCTGTGCTGGGCTTCCTGAAGCCCTGTGTGGCCTGGAAAACACTCAACAAATAACTCAGTGTAATGATTTCTTCTAGCAGATGGAGAAAGCGAGAGTTAAAGAGGCCCAATCATTTCACTCATTCATTCCTCAAACGTTATTAAGCACCTGCTATGCACCAGGTGCTTTGTTTTGTATACATTAACTCAGGGTTCAGCAAACTACAGCCTCCAGGCCAAATCCAGTTCATGGCCTGTTTTTATAAATAAAGTTTTATTGGCACACAGCATGCCCATTCATTTAGGTATTGTCCACAGCTGCCTTTACTCTACAACTGCAATGTTGAGTAATTGTGAGAGAGACCATAACACCCAGAAAGCTGAACATGTGAACCCTCTGGACATTTACAGTAAAGTTTGCTAATCCTTGGATTAACCCATTACAACCCTGGAGGAAGGATGTGTCATAACCTCGATTTTACGGATTAGGAACTGAGGTCCCAGTGCAGTTTCTGTCACAAGGTTGGGTCTCCATACATAATATCTGGGTCTTATTCCTCCTCTTCTGGCCAATGGGAAGCTGCCAACTCCTGTTCCCTTTCCCTATCCTGCATGGATCATAAGTGGATAATTTGAACCCGGCAGAGGAAAGAATGCTGTTTGAAGGTCAGGTCAATGGAAAGAGTCCTATTTTCAGGTCAATTTGGACCTTGCCAAAGCCTCTTCCTTCTGGTGACCTTGGATGAGAGGTCTGCCACTAGTAGGTGTTTCATGAACAGTTGCTGAACAAGTGATGTGCGTCACGCCCCCGCTGTGAGCTTCAGCTTGCTTGAAGGCTTCCTCCAGGTAATTGCAGGAGACCCCACGGCTGGTCGCACACCACCATTGGGGTGAAAGATGGCCTCGGGCCATCAGTGGGAGAATACCCTGGGCATGGAGATGCTTTCTAGAGCTCCACGGAAGTGGGGGAGGGGATCTCACTGCCCCCCAAGCCTGCCGTGGAGTCTGTCCCTTCCTTCCTCATGCCGGAGGCCTGCAGGTACCTGGCTTGAGATGTTGCCTGGCCTTCAAAACACCCAGGTTCCCCCCAAGCTCCTACCCAGCCTCCCCGCTGCTGGCCTTGGGAAGCTCCCAGTTTGCCCTCAGCACTTTTCTGGAGGCCCCAGAATCACCAAGAGGTAATCCTGCCTGCTGCCTGGAGGAGGTGATGTGGGAGACTCATGAACCTGGGGTGTCCCCCGGCCAGGGGATAGGCGTGGTGATCAGGGGCTGCTGAGCACTGCAGTGCCTTCCCTGATGGCCTTGCGTGCGGCCCCGTCCCTCCCCTAAAGCAGCCTTCCCATACTGCTGGGTGACACTTGGGTAAGTCATTTCACCTCTTGCCTCTGTAAAATGGGACTGGGGCAGTCCCCACCCCTTCAGGGTGTCATGAGAATGAAAGGCATCAAGTGGGCAGAGCACTTGGCATGGCCCTGAACGACGGTGGGCATTTGTCACACACGCTCATGGACTTATTCCTGGGTCCCTAGGACACCCTGGAGCTCCTCCCCAAGGTCAGGCCTGCTGCTAGCGTGAGAAGGAAGAAGGGGGACATAGACACCAAAGATACAGTTCTCATCCCCATCTAAACGCTGGTGACTTCCAACAGCGTCTCCCCAAGGCTTCCCCTGAGCCTAGACTCAGGTCTCCACCCACCTGTCTCTGTCACTGCTGGGATGACCATGGGGAGCCTCAAACCCAGGTCGGCCAGGACTCCATTCCTGATCTACCCCCTGAAACTAGTCCTGCCTCCGCTGATGGCTCCTCCATCCTCCAGGTGGTCCCCCAAACCTGGGAGTCTCCCCTGCCTTCTCCTTACTTGCTCCCACATCTGATCGCTCATCACATCCCGTCGACTCCACCTTCAAGGTGGACCCAGAGGCTGCCCTCGTCTCCCCACCTCCACGGCCCCCGCTTCGGCCACGGCCACCAGCACCACCGCCTGGACTGGTGCAATCACCTCCTCCTGGCTTCCTTTTCTCCCTCAGCCCCTCACAGTCCGTTCTCCACACACGACCAGAGGGACCTGTCAGATGGGACTTATACCTTCCCGCACAGACCCTTCCAGGGATTCCAGCTCTCTGAGTGAAAGCTCCCTGTGGCCTGTGAGGCCGGGTATGACCCTGGCCCCCCAGCAAACCCTCCACCTGTCTGATGACCTCGCTGCCTCTCTCCCTCGCTTACTCCCTTCCAGCCCTGGCTGGCTTCCTGCTGTTCTTTAAGAAGCCCTGCGTCTTTCCACCTCAAGGTCTTTGCAGGTCCCTGGAGCCCTCATCCACCCCGGATGTCCACGACTCCCTCACCCCCTTCAGGTCTAAGCTCGGATGCCACCCTCGACAGCCACCTCCTCTGACCCTTCCCCTGGATTAAGTAGCCTCTGCCTGCTCAACAACCTCTCTCACTACGCCCCTGACCATCCCGTATTCTTTTTTCACAGGGGGAGGGGAAAGGCACTCCTAGGAGAGTGGACAGTGTGGGCCAGGGCCTGGGCGTATGGGCAGCAGAGGGTGGGTGAGGGGAAGAGTGATGGAGCCTGGGTGGTTGAGCTTCAGGGGGAGGCATTCTCCAGGAGTGAGCAGGCCAGGGTCACCCTGACTCCGTCAGCCACTGGTTGTATGACCTCAGGGAGCTCTCTCTGGACCCAAGAACCTGCAACTGCTGTTGGAGACCCCCTAAGTGGACCCATCATCTGACAGAGGGGGAAACTGAGTCTGCAAAGCTGCTGCTATGACCGGGTGAAAGGGTCAGCCCAGGGATAGGGACAAACCAGAGGCTTCTAGCAGTCACTTGCACCTCAGTGTGAATGAGCTCCCTGGATTCTTGGCTGCCTTGTAGTCCCTAGACCCCATGGGACTTGGGAGGCGGTGAGGGAAGGGCTGAGCCTGGGGTGGGGTCAGGGCTGTGTCAGGTCCTGGCCCAGCCTCTGTCCCGGCCCCTGGCTCCCTGCAGGGCTCTGGATTGCACAATCATACCACCCATGGCTGTGACCAAGGCAGGTGACACATGCTTTCTGGGAGCCACCCTTGGGCCGTGCAGCCTCATCACACATACAGAGCCACCGCTGGCATGGATGCACCCTGGCACAGCCTGACTGTATGAGGAGTGACTGCTCCTCACACTGCCACTTCCGGGCTGTGTGACTCTGGGCAAGTCACTTCCCCTCTCTGAGCCTCTTTTTCCTCTTCTGTAAGAGGAGGTAATAACAGTTCCTGCTCCCCTGGCTGTTGGAGGGATTGACTCTGTCCCCGCCATACTGGCCCTTTGGCTGGTCCTCAAATGCACCAGGCATGCCCCACCCAGGGCCTCTGCCTGTGCCCTTCCCTTTGCTTGGGCCGGCCCTTGCACCTCCTTCAAGTTTCTGCTCAAACGTCGCAGCTCACGAGGCCTTTCCCGCCCCGATATCCCCTCCTTACTGAATTCCTCCCCGCATCTCTCAGTGCTACCTGACCCATCATGGTTCCCGCTTGTTCTGTCAACCCGCTCCAGGGTGGCAGCTCCATTTTTGTCTCTCCTGATCATCATTGTGTCCCCAGATCCCAACAAAGCACCTCCTACAAGAAAGTGCTCAGTCCACAGCTGCAGAATGAATGAATGAATGAATGAATGAATGGAAAGTGCTTAGCACCATGCCTGGCCCTTAGTAAGCACCTGAAACCCAATGCCGTGTGGTGGTGTTAGCTTTGGCTCCCGATCTCTAGCCCCATCAAATCCCACCCTCATCAGCCGGGCGCCCCTGCTTTCTCTGCCCGGCCAGCTTCCTGCTGCCTGTGCAGTCTCTTCCCTGGGTCAGGACGACCTCTCAGGGAATCGTGGGCCTGCAGGGCTGGCTCCCTCTGGCTCTGCCTCCAGCTCCTCTTACATCTCCCGGGGGCAGAGGCTTCTGGGAAACAGGCTTTGAAGCTCCCCTGGGTCAGACCCACTGGGGCCTTCCATAGGCATTGCCTGATGTGACCCCATTAGTGAACAAATGGGGACAGTGAGACCTAGAGAGGGGCAGCCGTGTCTGATGTCAGGCTTCAGGGCTCCCAAAACATCCAGGGAAGCTTCCAGGACTCTGACTTTTTTGTTGTTTTTGGAACAGAGCTGAGCTCAGGTGCTGGTTTTCTGGATGACGAAACTGAACCCCATTACAGGCTTTGGAGCCAGGTTTCAATCTCAGTCTCGCCACTTCCTGGCTGTGTGATCGAGGCTTGTCACTCGGTCTCTCTGAGTCTAAGCTTTCTTGTCTGTAAAATGGCACGCTAATGGTACCCAACTCACGGAGGTGTTTGGGGAGACAAGGTCAGCCATCCCGCAGGCATGTGGGGCTTCTGGCCTCCCCCACGGGGTCCCGGGACTCCTGGCTCTGGAACCCCTGAGGCCCAGCCCCTCCAGGGCCGGCATGGTTCCCTCCTTGCTGGATAATTTACAGTCCCGGGGCCATTGCTGCTGTTGCTTTATTTTTTTCCCTTCCCCGACTTCTCCCCTCCTTACCCTGGCCTCACTTCTCGAGAACCAGCTTGTTTTTGTTTTCTGTTTTTACGGCTCCATAAATGAGTCACGGGTCTGATTTGATTTAATTTCGTTGTAATTGTTATCTTTTCAAGCTTGTTTTTTTCCACTCGGTTACTCACGAGACCGCAAAAACCCAAACAGGACGGGGCCTTCCCCAGCCCGGCCTCCTGGTCCCCCGGGGCTCTGGGCCAGGGTCAGCAGCTCCTGGAGATTGAGGTGGGGTCTGTGGAGTTTCTGTGGGGAGGGACTTGGGGTCCCCAGCAGGACTGGGTGTCCTGAGTCCTGGGCTGTAGCTCTGTTGCTGGACAGCCTTGAGAGAATTGTTTGAGCTTTCTGATTTCCCCAGCATCCTCCTTTGCAGGCTTTAGAACAGGGAACCAAAACCCAGGCACCTCTGGGCCAGAAGGTGACAGGATGAGTAAGGTGGGCTGGTGCTGGCTTTGGTGAACTGGAGAGAACAGGCTCTTCTCGGGGGACAGCGGCCTCTGAGCCGGCACGCGGCCCAGATCTTCCCATTTAGTAAGAGAAGCCAGAAGTCTGAGATTGTATGTGAAAAGTCCTGATTTTTTAAATGTTGGCCAAAGAGTCAAACTGAAAACAAATAAACAAAACCCGACTCTGTGGATATCTCTGGCCCCGTGGGCCATCTCTGGTCTAGAAGGTTCCAATTCTAGCTGCGGCTGCCGTGTTCTCAGTCCTTCCACCCTTCTGCCTGAGCACTTCCCTCCACCTGAAACTCTCTCCTTCCTTCTCCTCATCTCAGTCACTCTCATTCTCTGAATCTCGGTGTGTCTCCTGTTCTCAGCTCAGAAGAGATGACATCTGCTTCGTCCATGTTCGCCTTCCCAAGGCACCTAGTTGCTCCCAATTCACTTTTGTTTCTATGCTTTCTCTTCCATGGAGGGTCTGTCTTGTTTGAGACCGCCTTCGTAGTGGGGGAAATTAGCCCCTTATTTGTTAAAAGTCCTAACACATGTCCTGCCTGTCTTATCATTCATTTCTAAAATGGGGCACGATACTTCTTTGGTCATTTAAAAACCGAAGATGCGAGGCCGATGCCTCCAGGGATGTGTGCTGGGCGGTGGGAGCCAGGTGTGGGGCCAAGGAGTGGGGGCGGAGGAGGAAGCCAGGACCCCAGCCAGGGGGCTGAGGGCTGCTCCTCCAAAGCTTGGGTATGGACGTGTGACCAGGTCCCACCAATCAGATGCAGCAATGCCAGATTTATGAATCAGAAGTTGGAAATGTTGGGGGCTGATTGCTTAAGGACTCTGTTCTGGGGTGGGTAGGGCTATTTTTCCAGAAGCTGCAGTGGGCCAGTTCTGGGGGCAGTGACCAGGGCTCAGCGGTGGCCACAGTGCCTGCGGAATCATTTTGCAGAAATGACCCTCCCCGTGATTATGTCAGGAATGTCAAGTACAATGAAAAGAACATTGCATTGTGCGGTCATGCAATTTTGTTTAAATATGTTTAAATGTATCCACGCTTGCTATAGTGTGCTCATTCTAAAAATCTGTGTGCACCACAGCAATTATACGATAATTGTGTTAGGTCAAAGAGAAAATCAATTTATTTTCACAATTTTTATCCCATGGGGCAAGACAGTGACCTAGTCAAATCTCTCTAAGGTCATTCTTTATTATGATGTTTTGGCTCTAGTTCTCAGTGAATAACTCACTTTACATGGCTGTTTCCTGAGCCAAATTGTCCACCTTTATTTTCAGAGCTGTGGCCTGAGGTCTCCAGAAGCCCCTCCCAGCGCCTCCCTGGGTGTGTCTCATGCTGCAAAGGGCACAGGGACCTGCAGGCTGGTGCTGCACTCCTGGAGTCCTGATGGCTGTGAAGCCCTGGGACCCACCCAAGTTGAGCTCTGTCACCCACCACCACCTGTGGCCTCAGCCTTCCCAAACTCCTGGCTCAGCCCCTGCCTCACCTTCTTTTTCACGCTACTTGTCTTTCCCTCCTTAAGCGAGACCTTGAGTGAGACCCTTGGGCAATGCTCTGGGCCTCAAATGGAAGCTTCATGGATGCTTCAGATGCTTCAGATCATGGAGTCCTGGAACTATAGAATTTTGTCCTCCAGGACGAAGGAATCACTAGCCGTCAGCAGACTAAACCTTTGCAATTCTAAAATTCAAATGCACAGGAGGCCTGGTAGACCAAGTCATGTGCTTGTTTGGGAAGCATTTATTGAGCATCTAGTATGTGCTAAAGTACTAGGGAGACAGCAGGAAACACAATGGACAAATCCTTTGACTTCATGGCTGTTAGATTTTGGGAGGGGGAGACAGCAAAGAAATGACAAATAGGTAAAAGACATAGCATGTCCCATAGTGAGACCGATGGGGAAAGGAGCTGAGTCTGCAGGAATTGAAAGGGCTGGCCACACAGATGTCTGGGACAGAGCATTCCAGATAGCAGGAAGAGCAGATGCAAAGGCCCTGAAGTTGGAACAAGCTTACATTGTGGGGGAAAGTGAAGGAGAGCCAGAGATCATCCGGCCCTGAGGGCCACAGGAGGAGGAGGAGTTTGAATTTTATTGCAAGTAAGGTGGGAGCATTGGAGGGCTCTGGGCACAGGAGGGAGATGGCCTGACTCAGGTTACAACACCAGGTTCCTCAGCCTCGGCACCATTAACATTTCGGGCGGGATGATGCTCTGTAGTGGGGTTGTCTTGTGCAGTGTTGGATGTTAAGCAGCGTCCCTGGCCTCTGCCCGCTGGGGGGTTGCCAGTTGCACCACCTCCCCAAACTCAGTTGTGACCACTAAAATGATTTCCAGACATTGTGGAATGTGTCCTGGGTGCAGGATCTGTTTGGAAGGCAAAGCCAGCAGGATTTGTTGGGTTGGGCAAGGGAGATGTTGGAGTGGATGGGTGGATGCAGGCGCTATCCTCTGCTGAGATGGGGAGCTGATTTGAGGGGCCACATTAGAAAGTTTCTCCTCCAGATGCCAACTTCATAGATCTGGGGCAGGGCCTAGAACCTGGTGTGGTCACAGCCTGGCCTCAGGGGATGCTGAGTTTTTCACACTGTGCGTCAAAGAATGTAAGTGTCCAGAGGATGTACACTGGGGAAGGGTCTCTTCTATGGGTGCAGATGGGAACAGGTGGGCAGGGGGCCTTTCCTCGTCAGCAGACCAGGAGACTCTAAGTTGCTGTTTCAGGGGAGTCAGAGGATCAGCCTCGTTGGAGGACTGGTTCCAAAAGGCAGCCTCACGGCCAGGCACGGTGGCTCATGCCTATAATCCCAGCACTCTGGGGGCTGAGATGGGAGGATTGTGTGAGCCTGAGAATTAGAGAATAGCCTGGGCAACATGGCGAAACCCTGTCTCTAAAAGAAAATAAATAAATAATAATAAAAATTAAAATAAAAGAAAACAAGAGATTCTGAAAATGAAAAAAGCCAAACTCAGGTGCTGCCAGGGCTGGACAAGCAGCACTCGTGGTGAAGTGGTTGGAGAGAGGTGCAGGCCTGTCTAAAGGGGTGGACACTGCTCAGCTTCTGCCAGTGTCACCACGTGGGAAGGCCGGGATTGACAGTTTTTCATGAGAAACTGTGAATCTAGATCAGGGTGTCCAACCTTTTGGCGCCCCTGGGCCACACATGAAATACGCTAACACCAACGATAGCTGATGAGCTAAAAAGAAAAAATCGCAAACAAAATCTCATGTTTTAAGAAACATTATGAATTTGTGTTGGGCTGCGTTCAAAGCCATCCTGAGCTACATGTGGCCTGTGGGTTGCGGGTTGGACAAGCTTGATCTAGATTGTTATATGAAACCTGTTGATATTTAAATGTTAGGGCAAATATATGCATATACAGGCCAGTTTTGGCCTGAGGGCCATGAGTTTGAGGCCTCTGTGATACTGCAGCCCTTCCATTTTGCAGATGAGGAGCTGGCCGGGAGTGTTAGCACAGTTGCCTCCAAGCCTGGCAGATGGTTCTGGATCGGGGCTCGAAGGGGTGCCTCGGGGAGGCGGTGCTTGGACTCAGCTCTGAAGAAGGGTCAGATTCCCACAAAAAAGAGGAGAGGGCATTCCAGGGGGTGGAGGAGTGTGAGCAAGCGTGTGTGGTGGGAATATGGAAGACTGTTTTCCAGGTGGAGGGAAGTAAGAAGACGAGGAACTGGAAAAGGAGTTGAAGGAGACAGGTTGATGAGGATGACGGGGAATAAAGTGGAGACAGAAGGTCAGGTTGGACCCAAAAGAGGGTTGGAAAAATCACCCAAACACTTTAATAATATTAGTAACCTCACTTCTGAAATTGTGTGGCAACAAGCAGCTCGTTTATTTTACCACTTACTTCGAGTTCTTGGCAACCCTGCATACACCAGGGAATGTTTGCCTAACAAGAAACATTCTCACTCACAGATTGTTTACAAATGCCTCGAAAATTTTTATAATATTTTTATAAATATTAGGTTAGAAATCTCATATAGAATTGTAAAGTGTGAGTGGGTTAATTAAAGACTTTAAAATTTCAACTTAGCAGGTTTTTCTTTTTCTTCTTTTTTGAGACAGGGTCTCACTCAGTTGTCCAGCAGGCTGGAGTGCAGTGATGCAATCTCAGCTCACTGCAACCTCCACCTCCCTGGTTCAAATGATTCTCCCACGTCAGCCTCCTGAGTAGCCAGGACTACAGGAGAGCACCACCACACCTGGCTAATTTTTGTATTTTTTGATAGAGACAGGGTTTCACCATGTCAGCCAGGCTGGTCTCCAACTCCTGACTTCAAGTGATCCACCTGCCTCGGCCTCCCAAAGTGCTGGGATTACAGTCATGAGCCACCATACCTCACCAGCAGATTTCTCTAAGTATTTTAGAGGCAATATTTTTCCCCCAAATCTCTCTTGTGCAAATTTTCTACCTCACAGCTGCCAAAACTTGAGGTGATGGACAAAAATAGTTGATATATGATGCTAGAAAGACTTAAGTGAGGTTTAGAGAGAGAGTCTAGAAAGAGTTCGCTTTCAGAGGGGAGGATCAGGGCTGGCTCCCTGGAGGAAAAGGTTTTGAATATGTGTGTTGAAGGGTGGGTGAAATCCAGACCAGGCAGATGGATTAGGGAAAGTGAAGGCATGCCGGGTGGAGGGCCCTGTGTGTGCGCAAATGTGAGGTGGGAATGACGGGGGTGAGAGTTTGGACCAAGGGGGCTGGGGCTGGGGCTCGGGTGCCAAGAACCAAAGAGCCGTGATAAGGCCTGTCTGGGGCTCAGCCAGACTGGGGAGTAGTGCATGAGAAGAGGAATGGGGAGCCCTAGAGGGTTTTAAGCAGGGGAAGAACGTGGAGTCCATAGCAAGGCAGAGTGACTGGTGGGGAGGTGGGGAGGATGCCATAGCAACCATTCACGACAAGCCTCTGCCCCAAGCCTCAAGGAGGCAGGCAAGGCTGAGCTTCTCTTTCCAGAAGGTTTGTGGGTGCAAAAGGGCAGCAAAGAATGTGGGTGCCTCGTCCTTCTGCCCACGGCCTAGGGTCCTTCCCCTCACCCCAGTGGAGCCATCACAGGCGAAATATAAGAACAAGCCGCCTGCGTTCAGTGGCTACAGAATACCTGGCCTCGCACAGAAGGCTACGGGGTTTCTGCTCATTCATTCTTCCTGCATGAGGGAGGCGCTACGTCCATTTTACACTGGACACCGAGTCCCGGAGAGGCTAAGCAGCATGCCCGAGGATACACAGCCAAGAAGGGGCACAGCAGGATTCCACCCAAAAGTCTTCACTCCAGCTACTGCCCTATCATGACACTCACGCGCTCCCACCAAGTCTAGCTCGTGTTTCCAGGACCATAATCATCCCCATTTACCAGATGGGTAAACCGAGGCTCTGAGAAGTAGAGTCACTTGCATGAGGCCATACGGCAGGAAGGGTCAAAGTAAAGATTTGAATCCCTGGGTCCAGTCGACTCTGGAGCCTGCTTTCTTCCCACCAAATGCCTCAGCTGCTCGCCCTCCTGGGCATCTGTTTCCTCACCTGATGAACGGGGTGACGGTGATGCCCCCCTGGCAAGGTCTACAGAGGATCCCAGGTGGTGCACGTCAATCACCCAGCTCAGTGCCTGGCACTCAATGGATGCTTTAAACGTGACGGCTGTGTTTATTTGTATAAAGGTGGCTGAACATTAAATGGGTGGATTTATGGAAGGCGCTTAGGGTAGTGCCCTGCACATAATAGATGCTCAAGAAACACTAGAAGCAGTTATTATTATTATAGGATCTACCATAGGGGACAGCCCAGTGTTCCCTCAAAGCTGCTTCCTTCCCAAGTTGCCTTCCATTTATTTCTCCCTTCATCCAACACACTGGCCTTAGGGTCCAGGTTAGGATTTGGGGGGTTGGAGGGCTTAGGTTACAATTTGGGGTGATTTGGCCCCTCCTGCCCATCAGTCAGAGTGATGCTGAGAGCACTGGATTATAAGACCAGACTTCTAGGTCCGTGCCCCGGACCCGCTGTGTGATCTCTGGCAATAGCCTTGCCCTCTCTGGGCCTTGGTTTCTCCTTTCATCTGCAGAGCCTGGGCCAGGCTGCCCTGGGAGGTGCCAGCCCTAAATGGGGCCGGGGGCGGTTCCTGTGTCCCCTTGGCCACCAGCCTCCATCTCCCGCCTCCTGAGCTGCAGGCCCGCCCGGCTCAGCTGTGACGATGAACCAGCCAATCTGTTTACTGAACTGGCTGACCCCTTCCGGGAACTCGGCCCAAGCTTCCCAGAACTCGGGTATTAATGACCCGGAGCCACATGACGGAGCATGACACAGCACTTTTGGGCACAAGGCAGGGCCCAGAGGGGTGCGTGGGGGCCGCAGCCCAGCCCCCAAGCCCGTCCAGCGGGTGAGTCACCCGGGCCCCCTGCAGCTTCCTGATCCCAGCCACTCAGCTGTCCTCCCCACCCCCAGGATATCCCCAGTTGTCAGGGCTGCTCTGGGACCTCTTGATCTTTGCACTAGGGACTTAGCGTTGGTCTTGGGTGATCAGGGCTGCCTTCTGGGATTACAGATGGGGACAGTGAGGCCCAGAGGACTAGAGTGAATGAACAGCGCGCTCTGAGTAAGCGCCCACTGTGTGGGAGGCACTGGACAAATACGTCATGTTAGTCTCACAGCAATGCAACACAGTGGCATAGTTTAATCCCCATGTGATAGATGGGGAAACTGAGGCTCAGAGCGGGAATGAATTCTCCCAAGGGCATGCAACGAGGGCACTCTCTGTTTGACCGGAGATAATTTCCTCTCGTCTCCTCAGCCGCCGACAAGGGAGGTGCCGTGTGGACTGTTTCACAACTGGAGAAACTGAGGCACAGAGGGGTTGCGTCCCCTGCCTAAGGCACTAAGCAGTCTGGCTCCAGGACCTGTGCTCAGAACCAGCACTTGGCACATAGCTGGCACCGACATGGTCTCTGTGCACTGCCAGGGATGAGAGCAATGCTGGCTGTGGTGTCCGGCGGAGCTGGGTTCCAACGCTGACTTCACCTTTCTCAGGCTGCACAGCCTGGAGCACGTGGCTGCACCCTGCTGTGCCTCAGTTTCCTCACCTGTCAAGGGTGATTGTGGTCGTCCTGATCTTGCAGAGCTGCAGTGAGGGCTATGAGTGAGGGGTGTCTAAACTGCACCTGGACACCCAGAAGGCGCTCTGTGAACACTGACTTTCATCGGCCCAGCCTCTGAATCCACGACAGGTCAGCCTCTGGGCCCCACATCTTCCTCCTTCACCCTTTGCCGCCCCAGGGCAAGGTGAGGGCGGTAGTTTTTATGGGCCTGGGAACCAGACAGGCTCTGGGGCTTGGAGGGGGCGCCTGCTGCTGGCGAGAGTCGGGCCTCCTGGTTCCCAGTCCCTGATTTTGGGTTGGGGGCTGGGGGCGGGCGGGGTGAGGCAGCACTTTGATGCTCTTCCCTTCATTCCACCACCATTGCTTGAGCACCTACTGTATGCCAGATTGCAGGGGACCCAGAAGTGAACAAGGTCTCTGCCCTCACTATGGTGGAGGAGAGGATGGAGGAGATAAACATCGGTGAGCAAATGCTCGAAGAGGCGAGAGGATTTCACCAGGGAGAAGGGCCGTGGTAGGAATCAGGACAGGGCTTTTCTGAGGCGGTGCGGAGGAGCAGACGCCTGAAGGAGAAGAAGGACCAGACCTGGGGAAGAGATTTCCAACAGAGGGAAATTCACCACAGCGCATGCAAAGGCCCTGAGGGTGGGAACGGGTTTGGGAGGTTCCAGGAAAGGCGAGGAGGCTGAAGGGGCGTGAGGAGGGCACAGCAGCAGGACATGGTGCTGGAGGGCCAGCAGGGGTCGGACCATGCAGGGCTTCGTGGGCTGAGTTGGCAGCGGCGGCTGGGACTTGGGCAGGAGCTGATGTGAGAGATGGCAAGACCGCCTGAGATGGCGTTCAGACCTTCTACCCATGTCACAGACGAGCTCGCTGAGGCCTGGGCTAGCTTCCTCTAGAAGGTCAGTGGCTGGACAGGGATGAGAATCGAGGGAGTTCAACTCCCCTGGAGAAGACAGAAGCCAGAACACGGGTAGAGGAGAGGGTCCCGCGTTCACCCCTGCAGCCCCGAGCGCTGTGGGCTGTGGGGCCACCTGGATGGCTTCCTGGCAGAGGAGGTGCCCTCCAAGCTGTGGCTGGGGCAGAAGGGCTGGGAGAGCTTTCCTAGTGAGGGAAACAGCACACAGAGAGGCCCTGAGGCGGCGGTGCGGTGCAGGCGTGTCTGGGAAATTCATCACTGCTTGGGAGTCAGGAGAGTGATGGGGTGAGGAGGTGTTATTGTCAGGGTCTCCCTCTCAGAAGGCCTTGGGGCCAAGGGGAGGAGCTGGAATTGCCTTCCACAACGTGCAGACCCCAGGATGGATCCCAGGACCGCCCGGAGACAGGCACACGTCTGCCTTCATGTGGCCCACAGTCCAAGGGCAGGGACAGTCTGGAGAGGTCAGGGCCATGGGGGGCAGGAGGGCAGAGGGGCAGAACTCCCATCCTAGTCCCAATCTCAGTGCTGTGACACACTCCCTGTGTGACTTGGGGCAAGTCACTCCACCTCTCTGAGCCTCTGTGTCCTCAACTATAAACACCACCTGGAAAGATATTCTCAGAACACAGTGAGATCATTCACTCATTCGTCCACTCATTTATTCCTTGGATTTTATTTTTTAGCACTTCTTATATGCCAGGCCCTGGGCTGGGTGCTAGGGGCACAGCAGTGACAAAAACCCCTGCCCTTGTAGGGCTGGTGGAAGAGGTAGTGTAAAGCAGCGAGTGGTTAAGAACACAGACATTGGAGCCGGGGGGCTTGGGTTAACTCCTGGCCCACTGCTTATTTGCTGTGTGGCTTTGGGTGAGACACTTTACCTCTTTGAGCCGTACCTATAAAATGCCACGTCATAGGATTGCTGAACGGACAAATGAGTTAATATATGTCATGTGTTTAGCACACAGCCTGGTACACAGCAGGCGCTCAATTGTGCTTGAATGAGCAGAGATGTGCAATAAGCAAACAGAAGAGGGGTGAGTGGATGAGACAGTGTCTGATAGTGGGAAGTACAAGTGGCCAGCTCTTAGCAACAAGTAGGCATTCAGTAGGTGCTCAATAAGTGTTTCTCCTCCTTTGTCTCCTTCCGAGTCCATCTTGGACCTTAGCCCATAGGGGACTTAAGGGCCTGAGGTCTGGAATCTGTGTGGAAGGTGGGAAATCATCTTTGCTGATTCAGAAACCCGGAGCTGAGCTTTGGGGTTGGGAAGCGCAGAGATGCCCCCAGCATCCCCCGCCCCTCATGCTCCCTGCACCCTGTCCCCAGCATCATGTGCAGCCTGGGTGGCTGCGACGAGCTGGGGCCTGCCCGACGGGTCCCCAGTAATGACACTCATTACACAGGTGTCTGGCAACAGGGGGAGGAGAAGGCCCCAGGGGCCGCATTCACATGGCACCCAGCCAGCCCACCCCAGGCCCTTCCTCGTCCTTTATGAGTCTGGTGCCCAGGGCAGGCGGGCAGGCGGGGGAGAGGAGGTGGCGAAGGGCCAGCTGGCGCCCAGTGAAAGGAGGGAAAGTTGAGAGGTCTGGGTGCCAAACTCTGGAGTGGAGGCCAGGGGAGGTGGGTACAGGGGGTGTATGTGTGTGCACGGGGGGCGTGTGTGTGTGTGCACAGGGGACGTGTGTGCGGGCACGGGGGGCGTGTGTGCGTGCACGGGGGCATGTGTGTGTGCACACGGGGGGCGTGTGTGTGCGTGCGCACGGGGGGCGTGTGTGTGCGTGTGCACGGGGGCCGTGTGTGTGCGTGCACGGGGGGCGTGTGTGTGCGCGCACGCATGTGTGTGTCAGTGTCTTTGGGGGGGTGCAGTGAATGTGTCCAGGCCTATGCACCCCCCTGGCCTGTGTGTGGAGATGAGAGGGTCTGTGTAGATGAAGCACCGATGGTCCCATGCCCGTTTCATTTGTTCTGTAACTTACACTGTGAGGTGGGTACCAGGCTGGGTCCAGCCTGGGCCTGGTGACGTCTGAGCCAGCCCCAGGGCAGCCCTAGACTCTGCCATCTAAGAGCTCCAAATCCAGGGAGAGACAGACGCCAGGCAGAGGACTAGGACATCCCAGTGAAGACTTTGATGGCGAAAAATAAGGCAGGGAGCTGAGATTGATAGGATGGGGTCAGAGGCTTCACTGGAAGGTGAGCTTGGCTGGAGCCCTGGAGGACGAGCCGCCATGGCAAAATCGGCAGG
Organism: Colobus angolensis palliatus; assembly: GCF_000951035.1. Lineage (NCBI taxonomy): Eukaryota > Metazoa > Chordata > Mammalia > Primates > Cercopithecidae > Colobus > Colobus angolensis. The sequence goes on along the minus strand of NW_012121820.1, from coordinate 3,010,735 downwards.
AGGAATGGCAAGTGCAAAAGCCTGGTGTCAGGGCTCAGCTTGACCTGTGTGAAGCGGCGAGTGAGGAGGGAACTGGGGGCCGGGGCAGGTCTAGAGCTCATGGCCAAAGTCAGGAGTGTGCATCTTCTGAGCGCAGTGGGAAGCTTGGCATGCGGTAGGCACACAGATGGGGGCTCCGCTGGGGTGAATGGGTTTGATGAGAGCGGGGACCAGGCCCTCTGGGTGTGGGAACAATTGGCTTTCAGAGCTACAGACAGGAACGTGGGCTGCTCAACTGTGCTTGAACCTTTTCTCCTGGGTTCAAACCCCTCCTGAATCCTGGAACCTGTTATTAAGCTGGCTGCACCCCGGGGCACCAGCCTTTATCCCCAGACAGGGCCCTGGCCCCCAAGACGCGGGTGGACGGGAGATACTGGTGAACCCCATGCCTACCCCACCCCTGCCAGGCCCCTCCGCAGGGCCAAGTCTGCTTCTGAGAGCTGAGTACCTGCGCTTTTACAGATGCTGAAACTGAAGCCCAGAGATGGAATGGGTATGTCCTGGGGTCTTGTGGCGGGGCACTGGGGGCAGCACCCAGAAAGCCTCCGTCACACTCCTATCTCTTCCTACTTCATCCCCGCCCACAGCAGGCTCCTCCCAGTATGACTCTGGCAGGGTAGCAGCTGGTGTCTGGGCAGAGCTACAGGGAAGAGCTGGGTCTGGTTTGAGAAGCCTCTCTTAATTGGGTCCTGTAGGAAGAACTGTTAACACTGTGAGTTTCCCATCGCTGGAGGTGTGCAAATCGACCCGGATAACAGCCCTTCGTCTGCTTAGAGAATTACAGAGAGGTTCGGGTGGATGGGAGACCACTTCCCTTCTAGCTCTGTGATTCCACAGGAACCTCGGAGCAATCCTCAGCTCAAGCCTCAGTTTTCCTGACTGTAAAATTGCTTTTTGTAATCATCAGAGTGACCTCATTAAAAGGACAGCTTTGTTGATAAAATTCTCCTGCATTTATCCAGTCCACACTTGGCTCCCCAGTGCTAAGAGACAGCTCCAGCCCTCACCATGGCTTATATATCCTGCAGTCCTGGTCCCCGGGGCCTTCCCTCCCACCCCCTGATTCTCCCCTTCCTCTCTCTGCTGCAACCACAGACTTCCTCTCTGTTGTTCCTCTCCTGCCTCAGGGCATTTGCAGATGCTGTGAGCATTGGATGCCGGGCGGAGGGCTTTCCATAATTTCAATTTCCCACCAGTCCTATCAGGTGAATAGGAGATCCATTTTACAGATGAGGAAACTGAGTCTCCGAGAGCTAAAGACACACAGCTTTTTGTGAATCCACAGGAGTCAGGATTTGAGCTCAGGCCATCTGGAATCTAACACCACTCTTTTCTTCATTCCTTATGTGACTTGTCTTCATTTTCAAAACTTTGCTCAACAGTTGCCTTCTCCAGGAAGCCTTCCCTGACTACCCTCTTCGTCCACCTCCCATGACCTTCCTGAGTTTCACCGTTGCTGCACTGCTCACACTGCCTCTCAATTATCTCTCTCGCTCTCTCTTTTTTTTTTTTTCTCAACAGCTTTACTGGGGTGTAACAAACACATGATAAACTGCACATACTCCAGTGTTCGTGTCACTGATCTGCTTTCTGTGGCCGTGGATTAGTTTGTGTTCTCTACAATTTTCTGTAAGTGGAATCATGCAGTGTATTCTTTATTTGGCTTCTTTTCCTCAATATCATGATTTTGAGAGTTACCCACATCCCTGTGACCATTCTCTTTTTTTTTATGTGTCTGCCCTGTCCCCCTCAGACTGTGAGTTCCATGGGGCAGAGACTTTGTCATATTTACCTGTACGTCCCCAGCACTCAGCACAGGGCTGGGCACACAGGAAGTGCCTCATAAGTGTTGACTGACTGGAAGGAGGATGAGGATGTGCCCAAATGGGGGAAGAGCAGGCGCACTGGCATGGCAGTGAGGAGCCCAAAGCCTGATTAAGAAAAAACAGCCCCTGGAATCATCTGGCGGCCTCGCGGCCCTATCAGATAAGCATATCCGATCATCCCCATGGCTGTCTCCGTGGAGCAAAGATCTGCACAAGGGCTGGGCCTGGGCTGAGGTGGCGCTAGTGGTCCCTTTATCTTGCGTGGGCATTCGGCTCCGTGTTCTAGAACTGCACAGCCCACGCACCCCGGCAGGCGGAGGCCTGGGCTCCGGCAGCGGGTGGGCAGGTGGGCGGCAGGAAGAAGTGGCCGCTCAGCCCTCCCCAAACCAGTCGGACTCCTTTGCAGAGATTTCTGCAGGCGCTTTGGGAGCTGGGTAAGGGAGAGTGGGAGGCAGGAGGAAAAAGCAGGAGGAGGGGAGGAATCATTTAATGAGCAAATATTATAGGGAATTTCCAGTTCATGCCCCATCAGGCTGGGCAGGAACACAGTGGGATTACTCAGGCAGTTTCCAGGTACCAGCCTCGACCTCGAAGGTTCAGTGTGGCTCAGACGCCTCTAGGTCTTCATCGCTGGCTAGAAACCCAACTAGCCAGGGTGAGAAAGTGGCTGTAAGCTACATCCTGAGACAAAGCCTGCAACCAAAGTCGAGTCTAAGCATGTGCTTCCTGCATCAATATTTGCTGAGATGATCTTATTGCCCATTTCCCAGACAGAAAAACTGAGGCTGGGAGTTGTGGCATTGACTGAGGTCACACAGGGGTCAGTGGGGAGTAGGGAGAGCTTAAAATCCAAGGGCCATTTTGGAGTGACTCCTTCAACAAGGGCCACATTCTTTTGATAAATACTTATTGAGCACCTACTGTGTGCCACACACTGTGCTCAGCTCTGCAGGTGAAAAAAAAATGGAGGCCGGTCGCGGTGGCTGACACTGGTAATCCTAGCACTTTGGGAGGCTGAGGCAGGCAGATCACAAGGTCAGGAGATCAAGACCATCCTGGCCAACATGGTGAAACCCCGTCTCTACTAAAATACAAAAAATTAGCCGGGAGTGGTGGCAGGCACCTGTAGTCCCAGCTACTTGGGAGGCTGAGGCAAGAGAATAGCCTGAATCCGGGAGGCGGAGGTTGCAGTGAGCCGAGATCGCACCACTGCACTCCAGCCTGGTGACAGAGCAAGACTCCGTCTGAAGAAAAAAAAAATGGAGTCTTTGGGCAAAAATTGTGCATTGCATCTTATCTACAGATGAACACAATTTTTGAGGTCAGAGATGTTTTGTGGAAACAAGAAGTTTGGACCAGACTAGCATTTCCCAAATCTATTTTAACATTTATCCATTCTGAGGACACAGATCTGAGGGACACAGAGTCTCTGGGGTATTAATAGGAGTGACAAGGGGGAAAGTGTTCCATCATCCACTGGGTTTGGGAATTCCTGGGTGAACATTTGCCACAGGTGTTCTCAGTCTTAGATGCTCCAAAGAGCTCAATGAGCATCTAGGTGGTTAGTTGCTGTAAGCTACCCTCTGGGATACCTAAGGGAGTTTGTTCACTGTTTTTCTGACTTCATGAGTCCTTGTTGGATGCTGCTTCCTCCAAGGAGCCTTCTCTGAATCCTCAGAAGGATCTGAGTCTCCTTCTGTGAAGGCGCCTGCCTGGAGCTCCCTTTGACCTCCAGGGTTGTAGCTGTCTGTTTGCATAACTTGACTGTGAGCTTCTCAAGGGCAGGGACAGCTGTGATTCCCTTCTTGGTTCTGGTATAGAGAACAGAATGGTTGGATGGAGCTTTTAATGGGTGAAAGGATGATGACTTCATGGATGGGTGGATAGTCAAATGGATAATTTAATGGCTGGGTACATATGTGGAGATAAGGGAACTGTTTTTGAATGGATAAAATGGATGAAGAAATAGATCAACGAAAGAATAGATGAATCAATGAATGAGATAATTAACAATTGAATTAATGGATTAGTGAACACATGAATGAAGAAATTAGTAGATAAATGGAGAGATGGATGATGGATGGAAACATGAACAGGTGAATGGATGGATGATGGATGGATGGATAGATAGATGGATGGATGGTTGGATGGATATGGTTGAATAAATAAACGAGTGCTGGATTTTAAATTGTGGATGGACGGCATGGGTGATTTCATGGTTGAATACTGTGGATTATTGATGGATGAATGAATAGATAAATATATAATTAAATGAATGAATTAATACATAAAATGATGGATGACTTAATAGATGGCTAGATGAATAAACAGATAAAGGAATAAATGGGTAGATGGATTGGTGATTCCACGAGTGAATGGATGGGTGTATGGATGGGCAAATGGTTGGATGGATAGATGAAAGAGTGGGTGGATGGATGAGTGAGTAGACAGATGAATGGGTAAATGGATGGATGAGTGGATGGGTGGGTGGGTGCACAGGAGAATGGATAGGTAGATAAATGAATGGATTGGTGGGTAGGAGGGTGGATAATAGAATAGATGGATGGGTAGGTGGATGGATGGATGGATGGATGGATAGGTAGAAAAATGAATGGACTGGTGGATGGGAGGGTGGATAATAGAATAGATGGATGAGTAGGTGGATGGATGGATGGATAGATGGATGGATGGTTAGATTGATTGGTGGATGAATAGATGAATGGGTGGATGAGTGGATGGGGAAATAGGATGGAGGAGTGCATGGATGGGTGGAAGAGAGAATGAATGGATGGATAGGTGAGTTGGATGGATATACAGGTGAATGCATGCTATGTCATAAGATTGGAACTGAGGTCAGAAGGCAGGAAAATTCCTGTCTTCCTGATGCAGCAGTATCAAGTTTTTGAAGTTTGAAAGCTTAGTGAAAGTTTTGAGTCTTATCTTCAGAAAATTGCATATAGACACAAAATGCTAGCAACTTTATGGGAGTGGTGGTCATGGAGCCTAAGAGCCACCTACAGACCCTAGGTGAGGAGTCCCCGTGCAGTGTTATGCATTTCCTTTTACTCTCTGAGCCCTGATCTTGGAGAGGAACCCAGGCCCAGTGGAGTGAAGGCAGCTGAGATGGGGACAGTTTCCTAAAGGAGAAGAGACTTGTGTATTCATTCATTCATTGTGCAACATTGCTGTGACCTTTCTGGATGCCTGGGAGAAAATACCTGGGAGAAGATAAAGGTGCCTCTCATAAATGGCGAGTGTTTGGAGCTTGAAGTCAGACAGACTGCATTTTTAATCTAATCTCTGATATGTACTAGCTGGGTGACCTTGGGAAACTTACTTCACCTCTATGGGCCTTCTCTTCTTCATGTATAAAGTACGGACAGCAATAATCCCTACCCTATTGGGTTGTGAATATGTAAACAGGTATGTAAAACATGTATCCCAGTGCTCAGTGCATAGTAAATGCTCAATAAATACCAGTTCTTCTTTTTCTTCTTACATGACTACTGCTGTCTTGCATTGGGCCTATGCAAGATGCTGCTGAGCCTGAGATATCCAAGGCATCATCCCGGCCTTTTAAAGTGTCCGCAGTCCAACAGGGAACACAGACAAGTAAGCAGAGGATTCCATTCACAGAGGGTCTTGGGGCTGAGATAGGGAATCCTAAGACCTCATGTTCAGGGTCATCTGACCACAGCATCCATTCCTATTAACATCTCTTTCTAGCAAGTGACTGCAGAGACTGGAAGGCTACACGCTACATTTCCCAGCCTCTTTTGCAGCAGGGGTTCTGCCTACAGGTCCTGCCAGGCAGATGCCTTCCTGTGAGAGTCAGGAAATGGGGGCGGCCTTGTTTTTGCCTGGGCTCTCTTTCTGTTGGTGAGCATGGACATGGGATGGATTTTCTTGCAGCAAACTTGGTGTCTGGGTATCGCTCTTGGGGAGTCTAGAGGTAGGGGTGGCGGTGCTGGCTTCCTCATCTCCAGATCGCTGGATGGTGCTGCAATGTGTTCTCAAAGTCTACAGCTCCTCTGTGGCCTCCTGATTCCCCACCATGCTGAGTGGCTGACAGCTCTCCTGAAGGTCCAGTTCTGCTGTGTGGTGCTGGTGCCTCTCCAGCCCTTCCAGCAATGCTGTGAGTGTTCAATTCCCTGTGTTGAATCCTTTCTGCTTAAAATGCCTGGAAAGAATACTGTCCTCTAAAATCCAAAACAAACACAAAATCTGGAAGGGTTTCTGGTTCCCATAACAGTAGTTTGACTTACACGGGGTGGGAAGCGGGGAACACTGCAGGGCCTCGGCAGGTACCTAAACTAGACTTAGGGCATCAGGGAAGGTTTATGAAGCCCGTGACATGTAAACTGAGTCCTGAAGGGCATATATGGAGTAGTCAGACAAAGAGTTGAGTGGGAAGAACATACCAGGCAGAAGGAACAGCCTGTGCACGGCTGGGCATGGGGGCTCACACCTGTAATCCCAGCACTTTGGGGGGCCAAGGTGGGCAGGTCACCTGAGGTCGCTAGTTTGAGACCAGCCTGGCCAACATGGTGAAACCCCATCTCTACTAAAAATAAAAAAAATTAGCTGGGCTGTGGTGGTGCATGCCTGTAATCCCAGCTGCTGGAGAGGCTGAGGCAGCAGAATTGCTTGAATCCAGGAGGTGGAGGTTGCAGTTAGCCAAGATCGTGCCATTGCACTCCAGCCTGGGCAACAGAGCAAGACCCTATCTCAAAAAAAAAAAAAAAAAAGGTGGGGGACAGCCTATGCAAAGACTCAGAGATTGGAAAAGACATCGTGGAGAAGTGGGTAGTTCGGGCTGACTGGAACATACAAATTGTAAGGGAGAGGTCAGGGGCTTTAAGGCTTGCCAAGGTGCTACACTTCCTTTGAAAGTGATGGGGAGCTTCTGATAGTAAACAGCAGAAAATAGTAGGTGTCTTTCAGACTCCTGCAGGAGTCTGAATTTGGGAAAGAGGAAGTATTGCAGGGAAAGCAGCGAGACGGCAAGGAACTGCTGTCACCTGGGTGAGAGGTGATGAGATTGACCTGGCATGGCAGCCTCAGAGGAGAGGAGGGTGGATGGATTTGAGGGAGGTTGAGGATGAGACTCCCAGACTTTGGTGATCAATTGGGTTGGAGGCATGGCGGTGGGAGGCATTATGGATGATGCTCGTGTTTCTGGCTTTGGACACTGAACAGTTGTGCAGCCTTCCAAAAGAAGGGAGGCAGACTGAGGGACAGTTTGGGGGAAGTTGCTGAACTTGCTTTGGGCACACTGATTTGGAGGATGCCTGGGGATCATCCAAGAGGAGGCATCTGGGAAGTGTACAGACATGTGGTCAGAGGCTGAGACAACAGACTGGATATGGACAAGGGCCCACGACTTTGGAGAAAATGAGTGAAATATTCATTCAACTAATAGCACAGGGGAGCCTCTATCTGTTCATGTCTGAATACCTGGCAGTGGGCCAAGGGCCTGGTTGCTTGTTCAATAAGCCAGGAGGAAGCGCTGGAGCAAGCCTTGGAGGGTGGGCTGGGTTCTACCAGGAAGAGACGAGATGAGGGCCCAGTGGTCAGGTGCATGAGGCCTGGGTTTAAGTCCAGCCCCTCTGTGTGTTGATTGTAGGGACGTGGGCCAGATGTTTTCCCTACCTGAGCCTGTTTCCTCGTCTGAAAATTGGTCATAAGGGACATGGTGAAGCTTCAAAGTTGTGCTTGTGGAAGCAGGTAGCCTGGAGCATGGAGCAGGGCTTTTGGGGGACAACTTGGGACAGAAAGAGTCACCCACTTCCTGGTGTGGCAGAGCCGTGGGGGATGGGAAGACAGAAATCAGGATCCGCCTGAAAAACACATCCACAGCTGTGCCCCATGTGAGAAAGGAGACCTCGGTCCCCGCCCAGGCTCCCTTTCACCCCTCAGCCTGCTGGAGCTGGCGGGCGGGGGAATCATCTCCATGGAGTAGAGGAGGGGACCAGATGACAGAAACCTTCCCCACGTCCCTTGGAGCTGCTGGAGCTGGGTCCTGGCCACCGTCCCAACCTGTAGCTCCTGACTCGGGGTCAGGCTGAGATTTGCTCCTTCTCTGCCTGCTCCGTTTGGCTACAGAGAACAGAGGCTGCAAACTGGAGGCCTCAGGGGCCCAATCTGGTCCCCACGCCTGTGGGGCTTTCTTCAGCCCAAACAGAGTTTTTAAAAAGAGTGAAGCCAATATTTGAGAATCTGTGGATATGACACACAAAGCTGTGTTTTGACTCCCTCTGGAAAATCAGGGCATGGAGCGTCTGACCATATTGGGCCCCGTTCTCTAGGGACTACCATCAGCCAGAGCTGAGAGGTGACTGTCTTCAAACAAGGCATGTACCCCAGTCCCCACCACTCCCTCTTGTCTCTCTGATGCTGAGGCCAAGGAATAGTAGCTATTTATCATCTTACGCCAGCCCACTCTGTTCATTTTAAACTCCTGCCTGGTCCCTGGTGACACTGTTTTCAACCCCAGAGCCAGTCTCTTTTTCCTCTAAAACCACGAAGACTTTGGCCCTGGTTCTAGGCCTGAATCGGCTTCCCAAGATCCCCAATCTCTGAGCTCCTCAGGGTCATGGTTTACCTTTCCCTCTGCCCCACAAGGCCCAGCACACCTCCCCCGGGGGACAATGATGAGCTGAGACTTGGCTGTTGTTGGGGGACCGGCTGGGCCTGTGGGAGGCAGACCCACATCTGCTCTGAGATGTGTCAGCTGGGCCTGGTCACACTCTCTGCGGCTCATCCCTGAGGCATGTGGAACCAGGCGCTGTTCTCGTGGCCCAGCCAGGGTGGTGGGCGGGGCCAGGCCCAGGACATGGTGTATGTCAAGGCCACGCACAACAGGCCTGATGTTCCAGCCGCAAACACGTTGGTTGGAAAGAGGAAAGGAGGAGGGAGAGGCAGAACTGCTTTAACAGAAAGTACCCAAAATAGAGAGGCAGAAAGAGCCGAGCTCACACTCTAAGTTGCTGTGTGACCTCGGGCAAATCACCTCACCTCTCTGAGCCTCTAGCTTAAGATGGAACCAAGGACAGACCCCAGCTTGCAGCCTTGTGGGCATATTCAGTGGTATAGTGGCTGATGTGGGGCCTAATGCCTAGAGGGCCAGCCTGGAATGGAGACAAAAATCACAGACTTTGGGGCCAGATGAGGTTGCCACTTGTGAGCTGGGTGACCCTGGGCAGGTCACTTCTCCATCTGCATCCCCAGAGAAGGCCCTCACCAAGTTATTCTGCCAAAAAAAAAAAAAAAAAATCCATTCACTGAACAAATATTTATTGGGCAATTCCTGTGGGTCAGGCGCTGGGGACATGGCAGGACATCGGACGGTCAAAGGTCTCTGCCCCCATGGAGTTCACACTTGTGGAGAGAGCAGGCAATACACATGATAAATAAGCTGCATATTGCATTTGAGAAGATCCGTGCTAGGGAGAGAAATGAAGCAGGAAAAGGAGATGGGATTTCAATGGGCGGGGCAGGGACAGCCTGGTGAGCAGGTGACGGCTGACAGTGATCTGCAGGAGATGAGGGAGGAAGCTGCGGGGAGGGGAGAGTGTTCTAGGCAGTGGGAACGATGCACAGGCCTTGAGCGGGGGCTGTGGCTGTTGTGTTTGGGGTGTAGCAAAGAGGCCAGTGTGTGGAGCAGAGTGAGTGAGGGAGAGAGACTAGGAGGACGTGAGGCCCAAGAGGCTGTTACAGGGGGCAGATCCTGCAGGACCACGTGGGCTGTTTAAGTACTTTGGCTTTTTCTCTGCAGGAGATGGGAGTCATGGAGTGTTCTGAGCATAGGAGGGACGTGGTCTGACTTCAGTTTTCATGGATTCCTCTGGCTGCGGGTGGAGAATGGGCTGGAGGGGCCAGGACAGAGGCAGGGGGGATAGTGGGGAGGTGATGGCAATAGTCCACCCTCTGTTTAGTGATCCTGGTCCTTCCCTGCTCTAAAGCCTTCCTGACTTCCCATCGCCTCTGGACAAAGCTCAAACTCCTTGGCATGACATTCAAGGCCCCCTTACCTGACTCTACCTGCTCCCCGCCCCGGCTCCTCACTCTCCACCGCATCCCAACCAGATATCCTTCCTTCCCTGCTCCACATGCTGTCCACCTTTGCTCGTGCTGTTTCCTCTGCCAGGAATGTCCTTCCTGTCCCACTTTGTGACCCAGCTCATGTGAGGCTCAGTCCCACCAAGAGAGAAAAGCAAGGAAGAGAGGAAAGCCCGTTCCTGGGCACGGTCAGGGAGGGCCAGGTTTTGGCTCCCGTCTTCTTCCTGGAATTCATCCTCCAGGGCCTCTGCAGCTGAGGGCAGGCTCAGGAGCTGGGAGTGGGGCTGTAGCCCACAGGACCACGCTGTGTGACCTTGGGCAAGTCACACACCCTCTCTGGGCCTTGGCTTTTCTGCTGTGTAAAATGGGGAGGATCCTGAAGCTCCTCATGGTGGTTCTGTGCACTCAAGGGCTGTGGCAACTGTGGAATAACAGCATCCTGGGGAAGACATAACTGCACTTCCTTGCCCAGCCACGCCAGGCCAGCTCAAGGCGGCCCTCAGCTGATGCTAGGGGTAGCTTGTGGGAGGGGTGCCCTCTGAAACCCTGAGCATCTCCAGTTCAGTCACCCCTGAGTGACCTGAGCACCCAGGCAGCCTGGTTTCAAATCCCAGCTCTGCCACTTCATAGCTGTGTGATCTGGGCAAGTAATGGAACCCAGCTGGGCCTTGGTCTCTCACCTGTGACATGGAAAGAGTAAGAGTGCTGTCCTCCTGGGGGGCTCAGAGAAGCCGGTGCGCTCCTATAAATGCCATGCTCAGTGCGCAGAGGAAGCGGCTTATCAAGACCGGCTAGCGTTATTATTATTATCACCACTGTCATTTCCTGGCTTTGTGGCCTCAGGCATCACTTGCTTCCCTGTGCCTCAGTTTCCTCCTCTGTGAGATGGGGTAATAGTCCCACCTTCGAAGAGTTGCCATGAGGATTGAGCCTGACGCATGTAAGCACTCTTTGATTTTTGTTTGTTTGTTTGTTTGTTTATTTGAAACAGGGTCTCACTCTGTTGCCCAGGCTGGAGTGTGGTGGCAAGGTCTCGGCTCACTGCAACCTCTGCCTCCCAGGTTCAAGCGATTCTCCCACCTCAGCCTTCCAGGTAGCTGGGACTACAGGCGTGCACCACCACACCCAGCTAATTTTTGTATTTTTAGTAGAGACGGAGTTTCACCATGTTGGCCAGGCTGGTCTCAAACTCCTGACCTCAAGTGATCTACCCGCCTCGGCCTCCCAAAGTGCTGGGATTATAGGCGCTAGCCACCGTGCCTGGCCTCACTGTAATTTCTTAAGAAAAACATTTCAAATGCAGAATTTATTTTATTCACTACCATAAGTCATCACTGATGTTTGAATAGTTCCTGTGAAATCCTTTGTTGTTCCTTTAGTCAAACAAATGCTTATTTGGTTTAATCTGACTTAACAAATTAATGAGATGAGGAAGAAAATTCCAGGCCTCGGGACATTTGCTGCAGCCCAACCGGGCACCAAGAGACACATGTCCTTCTAATGAGGAGTGGAGGAAGATCAACACGATCCTTATTTATACTTCAAGTCATTATGACTGTGCAGCTGGGTGACCTTGGGCAAGTCCCTTCCCTTCTCAGACCCTCAGTCTCTTCTTTCCTGAAATAAGTGTGATAGCTTCCTACCTGCCCTGTCTGGCTCATAGGATTATGGTCTGGCTCCAAGACATCACGGCTATCATTTATGAAGTCCCTCCTGTACGCAAAGTCCCTCTCCTTGACCACCATCTCTTTCCAGGAGGAAACTGCTTGTTTTCAGGACAGGACAGTGAGCCTAGGGAGGTGGCAGAGGATGCTGCCCAGGGAGAGGAGGAAGTGGGGGGCTGGGGCTGGCTGGGCTGACGCAGCTGTGATGTCAGAGACCGGCCACAGGCAGCCAGCCCAGTGCTAACTGTGCGCTCTCTGCTGGTCTGGCCTGGCGCCTGCCCCCTCCTCCCCCGCCACCCCCCTTAACCCCTTCCCGGCCTCCTCTTCCCAGACGGCCATCCCCCAGGCCCAGCCTTGCCCACAAGATTCCCAGATTTCACAACTGGGGCTGGCGCTGAATCATGTACAGTAAGTCCGGGGAGAGAAACTCCCGGCTGCCTGGCGTCCCCAGGACAGGACAGCTGCCAAGCCTTCCCTCCCTCCCAGGGGCCCACCGGCAGCCCCAGGCCCAGGGATCATCCCCTCTGGGCCCCTGACCAGCTAGGGGGTGATGCGCGCGACACGCAACCTCTCTTGGCTGTGCCAGGGATCGAGGGACTGTGCGGTTTCCAGGGAACCTTCAGGCTCTGGAGGGATGGGGACAGGCCAGGGTGGTGGGAGGGGGGTCGAAGTGGCCTTTTATTCAACCACAGCCTGCCACCAAATCACTGGTGACCTGGAGCAGTCCCTAACTGTAACTCTAAGTTACAGTTTCCTTATCTGGAAAGTGCGGATAATCACAGCCCTGACCTCACAGGTCGCTGGAAGGACTCTGAGACGATCTGGGTACGGTGCTTACCGCAGGAAGCGCCCAATAAATATTATTATTATTGTTGTGACGTTGAGCTGCTCATGACACGCTTTAAGACGCTGGAGAAATCATCCAGTTCTTTGGATGACGTCTCCCCTGAAACACCCACCCTTCCCGCTGTGATACAAATTACATCTTATCTTTCCAAAACTTCTTCAGTACATCAGCAAACATTTATTGAGCACCACTGTGTTCCGTGCCTGCTACCAGGTCCTGGAGATACAGCAGTGAACAAAACAGAAAGACATTTAAAAGCTGTCTGTTCTCGTGGAGCCTGTATTCTAGCTGAGGAGAACAGACATTTGAGGTCATTTCAGTGAGCGAGCAGGGCTCCAAAGGAAATAAAGCAGAAGGTGAGATGGAGAGAGCCTGGGAGGTCCTCTGTGAGGGGGTAACATTTGAACAGAAGGCCCAACAAAGAGGAGAAGCCCACATGCAAAGGCAGGGGGTGGGAAATGGTGCTCCCGGCAGAGGGAACTGCAGGTGCTAAGGCCAGGCTGTAGGATCCTCTCGTTGAAGGCTCAGCAAGGGCAGTGGCCGGAGCAGAGGGAGTGAGTGAGGGGTGGGAGGTGAGCTTAGCGGCGCCTCCACCCTGCAGCAGCTCTCCTAATGTCAGGCTCTTCCTGAAAGTGGCCACCTGGTGCCTGACTTGTACCTGTGGCGGCAGCTACGTGACAAGGGCCCGGCTTCTTCCCACCTGGGGTCCCAAGGCCCTGGAGCTGCCCACTCACAGTAAAAAGCCTCATTCCCAGGAACCCCACGGAGGGCCAGACTCCCCGGCCCCTGCCCTGTGCTCAGGCTGCCAATGGGACTCTGCCGTCCCTCCTGGAGGGTGTGAGCCCTCCCTGCCTCTCAGCGGCTTGGAGTGTGGGCATCTGCATCTCGGAGTCTCAGTCTCATCTTCATCTGCACCTGTGAGATGGGCACCATGTTGCCTCAGGGAGGGAGTAAAAGGAGGAAGGGAGCTCTGACCTTAGTATCTGTCCCCTGAATCCTGGAAGAAGGAGAACATCCGGGACTCACTGGGGACCAGGCTGTACGTTCACAGCTGGATGCAGAGATCAGGCGTGTGTATGTGCGTGTGTGCATGTGTGTGCATCTGTGTGTGTGTGTGCGTGTGTGTGTGCGCGCGTGTGTGTGTGTGCACGTATGGTGTGGGGTAAACAGGGGGTGGCATCAAGACCCGGAGCCACAAGAGTGAGGAAGAGGGAAGGGGTGGGCTTCTGGGGACAGGGGGCAGTCAGAGCCTGGTTCTGGGGCCCAAGTGGAGATTGGGGCAGGGGGAACAAGAGGCCTGCCCTCCCTCCCAGGGTCCCAGTGGCCACCAGGGATCATTTCCTGGGATGTTTTAAAAATCATTTATTTCCAGAAAAGTCTTTCATCATTTTCCTTCAGGTCACGGAGGCTGAGATGGCTGACAGCGCAGGTGGCTGTGTGCTGATGTGTCACTTTTGACCTCAAACGGAGGCAGCAGGGGGACGAAGTGGCCGCGAGGCACAGTATCTGGCATATATGTGAGAAACAGCCACAGTGCCGGGGGTGGGGCCAGGTTCTCACCCTGCACCGCCAGGGTCTGAACGTATCTCCCAAAGGTCATGTGGGCCTTTAAGAGGTGGTTGGGTCCTGAAGGTTCTGCCCTTATGAATGGGTTCGTGTCATTATTGCAGGAGTGGCTTCATGATGGAGAGAGTGGATTTGTCACAAAAGTGAGTTTGGCCATTCCTTGCTGTCTCACATGCCACCTCTTGCCATGGGATGTCCTCGCCATGGGATGACAGCAAGAAGGCCCTTGCTTGAGTGAGCCCCTCCATCTTCGGCTCTCTGGCCTCCAGGACTGTTGGAAATACATCTCTGTTCTTTGTAGATTACCCAGGCTGTGGTACTGTGTTATCGCAACACAAAACAGACTCAACACACCACTACATGGATGAAGAAACAGGCCCAAGAGGTGAGGAGTGTTGTCCAGGTCTTCTGGTCAGAGGAGCGGCAGGATGGGATTTGAACCCTAGGACTGTGTGGCTTGTGACCACTCCTAGCTCCAGCCTTGCCTGGTGCTGGGTGGCTTGAGGCCAGGACGATGGTCAGATGTTTGGGCACACTGGGCCCTACCTACTTGGAAAGAGGCTGGCCTGGGGTTGAATCAGAACCAGAAGTGACTCAGGCTAGGACCCCTCTGCACCCTCCCTCAGGCCGCGGGTAATTAATTACCTGCCCAGGTTAATAGCGCCCACTTTCCGCCACCTTTCATCAAGGCTCCTGGAGCTGCCAGGCAGTAATTAACCCTTACAGCACCCCTCTGAAGTCAGCACTGAGGCAGACATGTGATGAAACCCTTTTTTTACGAGTAGGTAAACTGAGGCAGAACCCATTGCAGCCTGGGAGCCTGTTGTTTCCCCGTGACTCAGCAGCTCAATCTGTCTCTGCTTTCTTCCCACAGGAAGCACCAGCTGGCCCAGATGCTTCTCATCTTTAGAGCTGAGCTGCAGGCTGGAGACCTGGAAGGCCCTCGCAGCACCTGCTCTCACCCTCTCACCTCACGAAAGCACAGGAACTTGGGTTTGGAGCCGATGAAAAGGGCTGGAATCTGACTCTGCTCTGTGACCCTGGGCAAGTCACTGCCCCTCTCTGGGCTTCAGTTTCCTCCTTGGTAACACAGAATGATTATACCTACTGCTTGGGTTTGTTGACCTGAATCTACCTCTGAGTCATTGCCTTTCCTTCTTGCTGCAGCCACACTGGCCCCTTGATGGTTCCTTGAACACACAAGCCCTTGCCCACCTCAGGGCCTTTGCACGTGCAGTGCCAGATGCCTGGAATGCCCTTCCTTCCCATCTCCCTATGGATGGCTCATTCTCGTCTTTCTTGGCTCAAATGTTACCTCCCCAACCTAGATAGCACCTCTGCCACCTCTTCACCCTGTCTTACTCTTCTTCAAGCACTTCTGGAGGTATCTTGCTATTTATCTTGTTTGTATCTTTTTCAGCTCCATGAGGGCAGGAAATTTTGTCTGTTTCATTCACAATGTGTTCCTAGAGCTCAGCACAGTGTCAGGCACACACTAGGTGCTTAAGAAACAACTGCTTCCTCTACCTCTTGCCCTGCTAGCCCCAAGTTCAGCTAATTGGCTGTGTGACCCTGGGGATTGCTTTCCACCTCTCTGGTCCCTTGTTCTCCTTTGTGGACAAACGATGGCCTGGGCATGAGTTTCTTCAAGGACTCAGGTAGCAATGAAATCCCTGGGACCCCAGCTTCATTATCTCCCCAGGCAATGAGGTAGAGAGCAAGAAGGCAGGTGAGCAAGGACCAGCCTCCGCCACGCAGACACCCTCTTTCCGGCTTCTCTGTCCTCCCACTTTGCCCTGGGTTTGTGGACTTACTCTGGGCAGATCTCCATGACCAACCACCCCCTCCCTTGGCATGTCTGTCAGCACCCTTGGGGGAAAGAATTTGGAAAGGGGAGGGAGAAAAAGCAAGCAGGGTGCGAGAGGATGGTTCCCACACCTGTGTAAATAATTTGTCATTTTAAAATGCTCAAGTATGCTCACCTTTAATGCCTGGTTCTTGGGCTTGTTTTCCTTGGCAAAGCCCCTACAGGAGTGGAATTTCGGCCGAAGGGAGCCCAATTGTCATCTTCTAAGCATGTTCCCAGGCCGGGGGCCGGGGAGGGCTCTGGCTGATGCTTCATTTCCGTCCCCAGAAGTGCTGGAACGTTCCTGGGATCTAGGGAGCAGCCTCCAGTCCTGGAAGCTGTCCCAGATTTCTGGAATGTTGGAATTCAAACGGCCTCCTGCCCATTTTCCGGAGGAGGAACATGAGACCCAGAGAGGGGAAGGGGTTGGCCTGAGGTCATACGATATGCAGAGGCAAGCTAGAGTTTGCCAGGAGAAGGTGCGGGTGTGTGGACAAGTCAGCATCTATCTCCCATTTTCAGGTAACAGCACCTCGACTTCCTACTGAACAACCTTCTCTTCCCTCTTCTCAGTCCATGAGGAGGGGGGTGCCCAGAGGCCTCTGTCTCCAGGGGTGGACATGTGACCAGGTCTTGCTCTAGTGATTGGTCCAGGGATGAGCACATGACTGAGCCTGCCCAATGAAACTTGATCCTGGGACTTTAGAGCTGGCCATGATTTGTGAAGGAGATGCCATTTTTCATTGGATGGACAGTGAGCAAGTGAACGCTTAGAGCAAAAAGAGGACAAAACAAGGGAAAAGCCTGCCTGGGAGGAAGCAGCACAGAGCTGGACAGGCTTTGAACTCCTAGATCCCACCGTACCTGAAATTAAGCGCCTTCAACTTTCCAGTTATGTGAGCCACTGCCTTTCTCATTTTTGGCTGAAAACAGTTGGGATTGGCTTTCTGTCCCTTCCATACAGAAGGTGCTGACTGACCCCTGCCCCATGGGAGAAGAGATTCCAGGCAGAGGAAATAGTGTGTATAGACACCCCAAAGCGAATGCCAAGAGGGGCACTCGTGTGCCAAGGAGAAGGAGGAGGAGGCACCTGGGAGCTGAGCTTAAGAGTTAGTTAGGTGGTCAAGGTGGGAGAAGAGGGTATCTTTAGCAGAAGAAACAACCAATGCAAAAGCTTGGAGGGGTGACTAGTTAGTAAAGATCAACTATGTGGTGAGCTCGTGTTGGGTGCCAAGGGACACAGACGAAAAGGGCACAGTGGAATCCAGCTGCTCCTCACCTGCCCCAACACAGTGCAAGCTTGTCTGCTTTTGGGGCCAAACGTGGACACCTCTGTGTCCTTCCCCTGGCAGAGTGCTGCCCGCGCTGTCTCAGACTCTCCAGCATCTCCTGGGTTGGTGATGTGCATCATGGGGAACACACAAGATTATTTTATAGGCTACACAGACAAAGCGTAAAATCACCTCAGGTCACACAGTGAGAGTTATTCTCCCTGCAAATTCTTTACAGTCTTTCCTTTATATCCAAGAGAGTCTCTGTTTGGTGCTAACCTGCCTCTAAGACCAAATATTTGCTAATCTCCCTTTGTGAAAAAGAGAGCAGGTCTCAGGCTCATTCATGTATCTAGCTAGACTTTTTAAAATTTCCTATAGAGCTGCAGCACATATGAACGAAGTGTTCAGCTTGTCCCAGGCCTGTAATCGGCACCCCAGTGAGCAGACTGGACATCCCCACCCCCAGAGAGAGCTGCCCTCTCTCCCCTCCACTCATGTTCCCTCTAGGGATGCCACGATCCCAACTTGTATCACCACAGATGAGTTTCACATGTTTTTGAATTTTACATCTCATATGTTTTCTGTTTCTATATGAGTTTGCCTTTTCTAGAATTCCATATAAGTGGAATTCGATAATGTATTATCTCAATTTGAGTCTGTTTTTCTTTTTTTTCCTGCTCAGCATGATGCTTTTGAGATGCATATATGCTGTTGTGTGTATCTGTAGATGGTTCTTCTTTATTGCAGAATAGTGTTCCAGGGTATGGATGTACCAAAGCTTGTTCATCCATTCACCAGCTGAGGGATATTTGGACTGCTTCCAGTTTTTAGCCATTATAAGTAAAGCCATTAGGCACATTTGCAAACAGGTTTTTATGTGAACATAAATTTTTGTTTATCTTGGGTAAATTTCTAGGAGTGGAATTGCTGGGCCAGGTGGCCAAGTGTATGTTTCACTTTTTCAGAAACCGCTGAGCTGTTTTCCAAGGTGTCTGTACCATTTTTCATCCCTACCAGGAATGTATGAAAGTGTCAGTTGCTTCTCACCAACACTTGGTATTGTTAGGTTTTTTTGTGTGTGTGTGTGTTTTACTTTTAGTCATTCAAATAGGTGATAATAGTATCTCATTGTGGTGTTAGTTTGCATTTCCCTAATGACTAATGATGTTGAACATCTTTGTATGTGTTTCTTTGCCATCTGTATATTTTCTTTGGTGTAGTATCTGTTCAAACTTTATGTCCGTTAAAAAAAAATATTGTTTTCTTCTTAATAGATTTGGAGAGTTCTTTATATATATTCTGGATACTAGTCAAGCCTTTGTCAAATATGTGATTTGCAAATATTTTCTCCTGTTCTGTGGCTTGTCTTTTTATTCTTTCAATAGGTAGACTTTAATAACATGGTTTTGTTTTCTTTGTAAGTATTTTTCTGGTTATCTTTGATTTGTGGCATGTATTCTTTGGTTTTTCAATTCTAGTGATAACACCAAATGTTTTCTTTTAAAATGAATTTATTTAAGTAAAAAAGTCAGTAAATTTGAAGAAACACATTAAATAAGGAAGAGTAGAAGTGGAGAGTAGACAGCATAAAAATTGTGAAGACAGTTTCCAATTTGCATAACCAAAGTGCGAGCAGCTCCGATTTGTTCATCAACAAATCCTGATGGAGCCCTCACTGTCCACCAGGCTCTGAGCCAGGTGCTGGGGACACAGCACCAAACGAGACAGTTGTTTCTGCTCTTTTAATGCTGGTTTTTCTCCAATGAGTCTCTCTTCATCTTTCAAAAGCCAATTTGAATGACCCTTCCTTCGTCCAGACTTTCCCTGGAATATTTGTCACACTCTACTGCAACTTTCTATTTCTGTATCTCCCAGGCAAGGGGCACGTTGGGCAGCCTCTGGTAGGGTTGCAGAGAGCTTGGTGCATAGATACTTCAATAAATAGCCTCTCACAGAGTACAAGCTATGATGAGGTGCTGAAGACCAGTTGCTGATTCAATTGGTTGAAACTAGCCAGGTCTACCCTGATGAAGGGGACTGAGGACCCTCCCTGCTGCAATCTGGCTGACCCCATGCAAACCAAGGTCTCTCCCCTTGGCCTCCCCTCCCACAGATAAAGACACCAAGAGAAAAAGCCTCCCAAACCCACTGCCTTCAGCCTCTGCTATTTGCTTCCCATCCAGTGCCCATGGATGCCTTTCCTGCAAGGCTCAGTATTCACACAAACACTTACCAGGCATCTTTGCTCTGACCTGCCCCAGGCCCACGACCTTCACCTTGGCCTCTAACCACCCTTCCCCTGTTTCTCCACTCCAGCACACCAGCCACCATCTGCCCCTCCACCGTGCCCAGCTCACTCCCACACCTGGGCTTTTGCACTAGCTCTTCCCTCATTCATTGCCTTTTCTAGCTCTCCACGTTCAGTTCTGAACTTCACTGACCCTCCTCAGAGGCCCTCTCGGCTATGCTATCAAAGCCCTCTGTCCTTTTTTTTTTTTTTTTTTGAGACAGGGTCTCACTCTGTCACCCAGGCTGGAGTGCGGTGGTATAATCATAGTTCACTGCAGCCTCCATCCCCCAGGCTCAAGTGACCCTCCTGCCTCAGCCTCCTGAATAGCTGAGACTATAGGTGTGTGCCACCATGCCCAGCTATTTTTTCTTTTTTAAGTAGGGATAAGGTCTCAGTATGTGGTTCAGGCTGGTCTCAAAATTCTGAGCTCAAACAATCCTCCCACCTTGGCCCTCCAAGTGCTGGGATTACAGGAGTGAGTCACTGTGCTCAGACACCCCATGTATTTTTGATCCCTTCATTCTGTTTCTTTCCTTTGTAGCATGGAATGCTCTCATTTCTGAGTTTATTTTTGTGTTTGTTTCTCGTCTGTGTCCCCTGCTGGAGTGGCAGTCCCATGAGTGATTTGAGTCTATCCTTCTCTCCATCTCCCCAGTGCCCAGCACCGTGCTCAGCACATAGTCGGTACTCAATCAGAATTTGTTGAATCAATGAGAGAATGAATGAGTGAGGTCATGAGCTCTCCCTTCTCCAGATGCACTCATGGCAAAGTTGAACCCATCTATCTGCCCATGAGTCAGGCTAGTTATCCTGTGGGCCCCTCCTGGGTGGGTACTGAGGGCTGCCCACTGGGTCCAGCCAGGCCTGTGTCTTGTCAGCTGCCCAGGCTAAGGGACTTTCCACTGTCCTTGGAGTTGGCCTGTGGAAAGTTGTTCTCAGGACCTCGTGAGCCCGGGGCCATGGATGGGGCTAGAGGTAGCTGCAAGGTACAGGGACTCCGGCGTGAAATTCCATCAGTTAACACTGTAAGTGAGGCTTTCCGGCTCCCTTTTGTCCTCCCTGTGATGCCAAGGGGAGGGAGAAACTCCACGTGGGGCTTGTGTGTCTTGAACACCTTCCTACCACCTGCTTTTTCTTCAGAAGAAACAGAGCAGATCCCAAGTACAAGCCATCTTCAGCAATGGTAGCTGGTTTTGTTCCACTTTTTTGTATATTTCACAATTGTCTTCCACTTGCAGCAAGTGCCTTAGATTGGGAGCCTACGAGCAGATCCCTAACGGAATAATATGAAGGCAAGTAGCCTATTTGGGAGATGCCTCCAGAAAGCACTGGTAGGGAAGTGAGATCAGGGAGGAAGGGATGCCAATCTCAAGAGCGCTACCAAGTCAGTAACCACTTAGGCACCTGGGCTTGATCCTGCTGTGGCATGCTGGGAGCCCATGTAGTAATGGAGTTAGCCCCCCTAGGGGAGGGGATCTGGTGGCCAGGGAGCTGGGGAAGCAACAGGACGACTCAGGTCATGCCTGTCATTGGTTGACAGCTGCCACTTGGAGTGTTAGTTCCCAGCACATCCAGCCTGCTGGATGAGCAGAGCTCACAGGTGAAGGGGGCAGGTGCTGTCTGTGTTCACCAGAGAAAAGGGAGAAGGGGTATGGGCAGGGCACAGACAACAAAGGCCTCACAGTCAACACTGGTTCCTCATTTAAAGCCAGGATAAAACGAGTTCCTTTAAAATTAAATTTTAGCAAACATTTAAAAAGTGAATTGATGGGAAGAGTAGGTAATTCTGGCAGGTGAAATGTAAACATGGCAAAATGCTGCTAGTTTTCAAGGCATCCAAAGCCCTTAATAGGCAAACAGGTATTCTTCATGACCCACAAGAATGGCGTGTTTTGGGCGGTGACAACATTCCCCCTCTCCTCCCAGCATGCCAGACTCATGCCCACTCCTAACACTGCCCAGGATCCCTGGGAGTCCTGGAAATGGACCATGAGGCTTGGAGGCAGAAGCCCTGTATGACTTCGGGTTTGCCCCTTAACATCTCTGGGCCTGTCTGTTAAAAGGGGATGTTCTCAAGTCACGTAAAAGAGTAAATGTGCAAAAATAGTTAAAGCAATGCTGAAAGAAGAATTAAGAGAGAGGACTTGTTCATCCAGACATTAGAATATATGACAAAGGCATAGGAAATAAAACAGTTTGGTATTGGCATATAAGTGGAGAAATACATCATGGGAACAGAAGAGCATCCGGGAATTAACCCGGTTATCACCTGTACTACCTGCACTCGTGGATGTGAAAGGATTTAGGAAAGGGAAGGCATTGGCGGGCATGGGATTCTCTGGATTATGTCTGGGCTGATGAAGAAGCTTCCAATAGACTCCCCACCTGCAGCCCCTCCCCTCTAACCTACCAGCTATGGCACCAGGGACACTCACTCTCATGAGCTGCACTTACCCCCGCTCTGCTCTGGAAATATCAGAGCCTCCCACGCAAGATGCATTAGATCACAGTTGTCACCATTCCTCCTCTTGCAATTCTCTTTGATGCTTCTGATTAACCCAAGGAGAAAGTCTCAGGTGGGCGCGGCTGGACTTGAACACCTCTCCCACGTTTGCTTGTCTCCCTTTATGAGGCAGAGCAGACCTTAAGCTCAGAGCCTTCACCAGGCAGCAGAATGCAGCTAGGATTTGGTAACGTTCTTTTGTGATTGTTGTTTTAAGGTTACTTTCTATTTATAGAAATGAAAAGTTGTTTCCTCTTTCTGATAGTAACACAAATTTTCCTTTAAAAATAAATTTTTTCTGATCCGTATTACAATGAGAATGAACCTCCAAAACATTATGCTAACTGAAAAAAGCCAGACACAGAGGTCTTTTTATTTGGTGAGACAGGCTTTTGCTCTGTTGCCCAGGCTGGAGTGCAGTGGTGTGATCTCAGCTCACTGCAACCTCTGCCTCCCAGGCTCAATGATTCTCTCACCTCAGCCTCCCCAGTAGCCAGTACTACAGGTGTGTGCCACCACACCTGGCTAATTTTTGTATTTTTCATAGAGTCAGGGTCTCCCTATTTTGCACAGGCTGGGCTCAAACTCCTGGGCTGAAGTAATCCTTCTGCCTCAGTCTCCCAAAGTGCTGGGACTACAGGCGTGGGCCACCATGCCTGGTCAGAAGGTCACATATTGTATGATTCCATTTCCAGGAAATCTCCAAAATAGGTACATCCATTGAGACCAGTGAAGAATGGTGGTTGTTAGGGGATTGGGAGCAACTGCTTAATGGTCATAGAGTCTCCTTTTGGGGTGATGAAAATGTTTTGTGGTTAGCTAGAGGTGATGGTTGCAGAATACAATACTAAAATGCCACTGAAATGTTTACTTTAAAATACTTAATATGATGCTATGTGAACTTTGTCTCAGTAACTTATTTTTTAAAAAAACCAACTGAGTAAACTGAAAAATCAATTTACTTAAGAAAAGGTATGAATGGCTTCAAAGATGGCTTTTTTTTTTTTTTTTTTTGAGACGGAGTCCTGCTCTGTCTCCCAGGCTGGAGTGCAGTGGTGCAGTCTCGGCTCACTGCAAGTTCTGCCTCCTGGGTTCACACCATTCTCCTGCCTCAGCCTCTCGAGTAGCTGGGACTACAGGCGCCAACCACCACGCCCGGCTAATTTTTTGTATTTTTAGTAGAGACGGGGTTTCACTGTGTTAGCCAGGATGGTCTTGATCTTTTGACCTCGTGATCCACCCGTGTCGGCCTCCCAAAGTGCTGGGATTACAGGCGTGAGCTAAAGATGGCTTTTAAGTGAGGTGTGGGAGACACTGGCTAAGGGGATGAGTCTCACCACCACACATTGGCTCATACCTTGCCCAGGCCTGGAAGATCCTCTGCTCACTGATGGAATCCTATGCAACCCTGGGAACCCAGCTCAAGCCTCACCTCTGCAGGAAGCCCTCGGTGATTACACAGGTGGTCAGGTGGGGTCAGTCCTGTAGCCCTTCAGACCCAGGTGTGAATCCCAGTCTTGCCACTTACTACTGGGAGGAGTCTCTTAACTTAGACATACTGTTTGACTAAGAGGGCCTCAGTTTCCTTATCTGGAAAATGGGGGCTTATGATAGTTCTTATCTCACTAAGTTGAGCTCCTACATAGAAAGTTTTAGGACAGAACCTGGGGAGATGAAGCTGCCCTTAATTCACACTCCAGTCTGGCACTGATCACATCACAGTTGCATTCCTTTTCCTCCTGTCTCCCACACTGTGGGTAAGGGCTCAGCCTTTGTGATCTCCGTATCATGATGCTGTACAGAACTCATGCACGGTAGGCCCCGAAGAGGGGCGGATTGGCTGACCTGCAGAGGAACTCCCAGAATTCCACCTCTTATCTCGCCTCCACAGTCCCCACCCTAGTCCAGACCCTGCATGGCTTACCTGGACTATTGCGGTCTCCTCCTCCCTGGTTTCCTGGCTTCTGTCCTGAATCCTCCACCTCCAATCCATTCCCCACATGCAGCCAGAGAGATCCCGTGAGAACCGAAGTCAGATCTTGTCCCTTCTCTGCCCAGAAACTTCCCACAGCTCTCACCTTGCTTAGAGGAAAAGCCAAAGAAAGGCCTTCCCATGGCTCATCCACCGTGGGACGTGCCCCAGCCCCTCTCTGCCCTCTCTTCCTCCTCCCCCAGCCCTCGTCCCTACGACAGTCTCCTTGTTGCTCCGACACTCCAGGTTCCACCTCAGAACTTTTGCATCTGCCATTCTGGTTTCCTGGAGCACTTTACCCCACATTACCCCACACGGCCCGCTGCTCACTTCCTCACCTCCTCCAGGCCTCTGCTCAAATAGCACCTGCTAGGGAAGCTTCCCCCTGCTTCCCAGGTTTTGCTGGACTCCGAAGCTCTTTTCTTCCCAGAGGCAAAGCCCTTGGCTGGGGTCCTGGGCCCAGCCTGGTGACTCAGGTGGAGAAGATGCTCCCAGGCCTCCCGCTGGATTTGGGGCCCAGGGTCAGCCATGGGGGTAGGCGGTACCTAGGCTGTACCTGGCGCAGAGGCCTCTGCCTTCCCCTGCCGTGGGAGGCAGCCCTGCCCTGCACACACGGGCTTCCAGGCTGCGGGTGGGAAAGCCCCACATCCTCCTCTGCTTACCTGACTCGAGCTGACTCAGACCCCCAGCCCTGGCCAGAGGGGAGCCGCAGCTGCTCCGCCCCTTGATGGGAAGCAGAGCTGTGGCTGTGAGGGCCTGGCTGGGCCAGACACTGACTCACCTCGCTCTATCCCGCCCCTGCGCTCGGAGCCACGCCTCCCTCTGGCCAGAACCTCTTGGCCATCTGCTGTGGGAGCTGCCCCAGGCAGAGTCTTCCTGAGCCTTCTTCTGCCTCTGGGAGCCTTCTTCTGCCTCTGGGAGCCTTTCTGTTCCTTCAAGGCCCAGCTTGAGGGCCATCTCCCGCTGGGAAACATCAAATTCCCTGTGGCCAGAAGGGGAAAAGGATGTGGGAGAGGTGAAATAATAGTAATGATAATACCAGCAACAATAATGAAAACAACTGTTATACAAGAATCGTAGCAGCTAGCCATGCTCACTATGTGCCAGGCACTGTGCTAAACACTTCACGTTTTAACTCATTCAGTCCTCACAATAGTCCTATGAGGTAGGAACTCTCATTTCCCAAGGCACAGAGTGGTCAGTATCCAGCCCAAGGCTACCCGCCAGGCAGTGGGAGGAGGGGATGTGAATCTAGGCAGCTGGACATTGACTGGCATTCTCACGCCCAGCTCTGAGAGCCGAGTGGAGGCCCCAAGACTGGAATGCAGGGAGCTGGGAGGGAGGGAAGCCAGGTCCTGGGCTCTGTTCCAGTGCCTGTCCCCACAGCGGGATTTTGAGTCTCCCCAGGCAGAGGCCAACCCCCTCTCTCCAGGGGAACAACCTCCCAGAGGGAGGGCCCTGCCACAGCACAGGCCGGTGCTTATTCCTCCATTGGGGTGGAGCTCAGAACAGAGGGTCTGGGCAGTCCACCAACATTGCCCAGCCCCGAGTGATGCCAGCCCCTGCTCTGGGCAGCCACTGAATAGGAATTCACACAGGTAGGGCAGGGACCATGGCGTGGGCACTTAACTCATTAACGCTGCCAACCACACTGTGAAGCGGGGACAGTACAAACATCTGTTTTACAGAGGAGGAGACTAAGGCTCAGAGGGTGACAGGAGGCCACAGAGGTAGACCATGGCAGGAGTGAATTTGAACCCACGATTGTTCTGATGCCGCACAATCAGAGTCCCTTCTACTGGGTGGTGACACAGCATCTCAGTGAAGAATGGGGCAAGGTGGGAAGCAGACGCAGGAAAAAGCCTGGAGCCTCAGTTCACATCACCCTCTCCCTCTGGCCTTCCACTAACCTGAACCCACCAGTCCATCTTTTCATTCCTTTACCCATACGTCCTCCTACCTACTCATCCACACATTCATCCACCATCCAAACATCTCTCCATCTATCCTTCCATTATTCCATCTATCCTTTCCATCCAATTCTCAGCCATACATCCATCCATCAAGACTTCCCTCCACTTGTGCTTCTATTCATCCACCCATCCATTCTTCTATCCCTCCTGCCTTCTATCTATCCATCCTTTCATTCATCCATCTGTCCATCGGTTCAAATATCATCTATCTACCTATCCTTCCTTCCAACCTACAATCCATCCATCCATCCATGCAACCATCCTCCCACCCATTCATCCATCCAGTCATCCACCCAAACATACATCTGTCCATTCATCCGCCCACCCACCCACTCATCCTCACGTCCACCCACACATCCATTCACCCATACAATCCACAAATGTCTATTTGAATGACAGCTGCGATGCCCAAGCCTTGGGACTGCCGTGCCTTGAGCCAGAAGAAACACGCCTAATTAGGTTCCTGTTTATTTGTTGTTCCAAGAAGGTTAATTGTGGGCTTTGTAAACAGCCCTTTGATGGCTGAGGAGTTACTTTAGGAGGACAGTTAAATAAATAGTCACTGGGTGGAAAATAGTCAGTGCTGGTACACGGTGGGTCCGGAGTCATGGCCTGCCTTGACTCAGGGATGGGACTGAGTTCCAGTCAGGGCAGAGGCTTTGAGTCAGAATGATGGGAATGCTGGCAGTAACAGCTCATCTGTGTTGGGTGCCTACTGTGTGCCAGATGCTGTGCCAAGGAGCCCTCACAGCAACGCCAGGTGATGGCAACCATTATGGGCCCAATTTATGGGTAGGGAGACTGAGGCTGGGGAAGAGGAAGCTGTGTGTCCAGGGTCACATGTCTGAGAAGTAGCACAGCCATGACACCGATCTAGACCTGACTCTGTGCAATAATAATGATGATAATAGCAAATAATTACATAGTACTTACTATGTGCCCAGCACTGTTCTAAGAGCCTTTTTTGCCTGTACCCTATGAGGTCAGAACTAAACATCATCCCCGCTTTTACAGATGAGAAAACTGAGGTTGGAGACATGAAGCAACTTGCTAAGAATTTTTAAAAGTTAATTATCTGGGCCCAAAGTCTTACTCTTGATCATGTTATTCAGTGGAATGTACTTTCTATGCATTTAACTTAGATCCAGCCATACATGATGTGCCAGACATTTTAAAAAAAATAATTTTTCGTCTATTTTATATCTCTAAAAATACTGCAATATTATAACTTATGTGTTTTTTATTACTTACTGCTGAGGTTGGTAAAATGTTTCTGTAAAGAGCCAGATAATAAATGTTTTAAGATTTGTGGGCCATACCATCTTTATTGCAACTACTTAACTCTGCTGTGGTGCAGGAAAACAGCCACAGACTGTATGTCAGTAAATGACTGTAACTGTGTGCCAATAAAACTTTATTTACAAAAACAGGTGGTGGGCCAGGTTTGGCTCAAGGGCTATAGCTTGCCAACCCCTGACTTTGCAGTACACACGTATTTATATTTAGCAAACCATGTTCTCTGCCCTTTTATGAATGAGATAAAAGCTTTTCAAGTGTGATTTCAACCGGGCCATTTCACCTCCAGGCCATTTGCTCACCACACGCCCTATATACTGTTTAGCAATTTGCCCACTATTGGCAATTTTGGAAGGAATTTGCAAATTACTTGAATTAACCTGCTTTCTTCACTTGCAATATCGGTAAATTAATGACAACTGTGAGGGGCACTCAACTTGGCTGATCACCCCAGCAGGGACACTGAGGATACTTCATTCCAAATCTGTAAACTTTGAGCTTGAAAAAAAAAATTGAAAAGTGAAAGTGAGAAGTTCTGTGGCTGGGGTTCTATTACTGTTTTCTATTGGTGACAAGAACAAGGAAATGAAAGGATGATATGGGAGGGGTGTTACAAAATGTACTCAGAGCTAGTGGGAAGAGAAAAGAGTAGTGTCAGAAAGATCCCTTTTCCCCGTTGTCCCCACCTCCTTCCCATCAGTGTTCATTTCCCAACCTCAGAAAAGTTGTGAGCCTGGGTAAAACAGCATGTGGCCACTCCAAAGTTAAAAGACAAATGGTAACCTAGATAAAAATATTTGAAACATAAATGTAGACTGTGAATTTATTTCCACCGTATATAAAGAGTTCCTGCAGAACAATAAGAAAAAAACCACAAACCCACTAGAATAATGGGTAGTGGATGTGAACAGGCAATTTACATAAAATACAGATGGCAAATAAACATGCAAGATGTTCAGTCGTGCTGGTAATCAGGCAAATGCAAATTAAAACAACAATGTGAGAACATTTGCCATGCCTCAGGTTGACATGAATGAGATTGGTGATGTAAAGCGTTAAATTAAGGAGACTGGGAAATGGTCACAGTGATATACTGCTGATGGTGGTATAAATTGAAACAGCCTCTTCAGAAGACAATTTTTACAGTAGCCAGTAAATCTGTAAGTTCACATTTTTGGGGGGAACACTGCAGTTCTGTGATGTGGCATCTCCCTTAGTGAAACATGCACACACAGGCACAAGGAGTATGGTCAAGATGGACACTGGGAGCAACCTAAATATCCATCAGTTGAGGAAGGGTTAAACACCCTGCAGTGGTCTGAGGCTCCCGATCTTTTGAAGCGCAGTCTGCAGTCTGCTTACCTCCATCACTGACGTTGAACCTGCTAGGTGCTCACTCTTCCAAGCATCTCTTGCAGCTAGTGGGTGGTCACATGACCCAGGTTCCACCAATCAGACGTGCCCACTGAGACCTGGAAGCAGGGATAGTTCAGGGGCAGCAGAGAGGGCTTACTGATCCAGTGTTGGGTGTGATTTGGGGTACTGTCCCTGCTGATCTTAAGCCTGGTTCTCCAATCCCCCCAAGCTCCCCAAATCCCCTATTTTATTTTGAACTTTCACTGAAGTATAGCACACATAGAGAAAAATGCACAGGTCGTAAGCAATAACTTCACTAGCCTTCATAAATGAGTACATTTGTGTAACCAGCCCTTCATCAAGAAACAGAATATTCCAGTTCCTTTAAGCTTCCCTTATGCCCTCTTCCAGTCACGACTTCCCCAAGGCTAACCAAGGCGAGTTGTGTCTATTTCTAGTGCTTTATATAAATGGAATCAAACGATGTATGCTTGTTTGTGTCTGGCCTTTTTCCCTTAATGTTCAAGTCTTTGAGATTCACCCATGCTGTAGCGTGTGGTTGCAGATCTTTCATTCTCATTGCTGGGCAAAATTCCATAGTCAGAACAGTGTCTGAGTGTGTCTCTGTTCTTTCATTCATTCTCCTACTGATGGACATTTGGGTACTTTCTAGTTAGGGGAGATTTATGAATAGGGCTGCTATGAACATTTGTGTGTGTCTTTTTTGGTGAAAATCTGTCTGCACTACTATTGAGTGTAGTCCTATCATTGAGTCTTATGACAAGTGTATGTTTCACCTTATTAAGTTGCCAGTGTCTTCTGAAGTGCTTGCACCATTTTGCATTCATGTATGAGGGTTCTTTCTAGATGCTCCATATCTTCATCAACTCTTGGTATTTTCCATATTTTTCATTTTAGCCATTCTAGTGGATGTACAGTGGTTATCTCATCAAGGTTTTCATTTGCATTTCCCTACTGAGCAAGGATATTGAGCACCTCTGTGTGTTTATTGATCCTTTGGGTATCCCCTTTTGTGAAATGCCTACTCGAGTCTTGGCCATTTTTGTTTATTGGATTGATTGTTATTCCCCCCATAAAGTACTTTGAATAGACTGCTTCTCTGTTGAAATTACTGTATCAGCCAGGGCTTTCCAGAGAAACAAAACCCAAGAGGATGGGTGTGTGTATATATATTTATATTTAATTTAATTTTTAAAGGGACTGTAGAAGCTGGCAAATGTGAAATTTGTAGGGCAAGCCGGTAGACTGGGGACTCAGGCAAGACTTCTATGATACAGACTTAAGGCAGAATTCCTTCTACCAAAAACTTGGATTTTGCTCTCAAGGCCTTGAACTGATTGAATGAGGCCCACTCACATTATCAAGTCCATCTACAGAATATCTTTTATTTTTATTTTTATTTATTTACTTTTTTGAGATGGAGTCTCACTCTGTCGCCCAGGCTGGAATGCAGTGGTGCGATCTCGGCTCACTGTAACCTCCACTTCCCAGGTTCAAGTGATGCTCATGCTTCAGCCTCCCGAGTAGCTGGGATTACAGGTGCCCCCCACCATGTTGGGCTAATTTTTTCGTGTTTTTAGTAGAGATGGGGTTTTGCCATGTTGGCCAGGCTGGTCTCGAACTCCTGACTCAAGTGATCTGCCATCCTTAGCCTCCCAAAGTGTTGAGATTATAGGTGTGAGCCGACATGCCTGGCTCAGAACCTTTTTTTTTTTTTTTTTTTGAGACAGAGTCTTGTTGTGTTGCCCAGGCTGGAGTGTGCAGTGGTACAATCTCGGCTCACTGCAACCTCCACCCCCTCAGGTTCAAGCGATTCTCCTGCCTCAGCCTCCCAAGTAGCTGGGACTACAGGCGCCCGCCACCATGACCGGCTAATTTGTGTGTGTGTGTGTGTTTTTAGTAGAGATGGGGTTTCACTATGTTGGCCAGGCTGGTCTTGAACTCCTGCCCTCATGATCCACCCACCTTGGCCTCCCAAAGTGTTGGGATTACAGGTGTGAGCCACCAGCCCAGCCCAGAATATCTTTATAGCAACATCTAGACTCATGTTTGACCAAACAACTGGGCACTGTAACCTGGTCAAGTTGACACGTAAAATTTAATGATCACAATTACCCAGAGCTGTTTATGTTGCTCTCAACTCTCAGCTCTATCTAATCTGCTGTGAAAATACACACATACTCACACACATGCGCACACTACCAACAACAGTGGTACGCATTTCATTGTAAGTGCATAGAAGTAAATCTGGAAGGATGCTAAACTCATTACACGACCCCGTTGGGGAATGTCCAGGATGGACATCAAAGGGTATTTTAACTATAAACTGTAGCTGTAAAAATATTTTTTAAGAATATGATAATGGGTTAATTGTATAATTAAAATTAATATTTAAGTGGCAAAACTTTTAAAAGAAAACCAAAGGAGTCATTGAGTCCCCATTATTCATTCAGCAAAAATTTGCTGAGCACCTACTATGCTTCAGTTGTTGGAGACACTGTGGATAAGACAGATGCAGTCTCTATCTTGTTGGAGCTGATGTCATAATGGAGAAGACAGGCAATAAAGAAGCAAAGAGGGAAATAGCAGATGATTTCAGAAAGTGTTCAGGAGTATTCTGAAAGCAAGTAAGCCATGTGCAGGGGCACAGTATGAACGGGGACACGGTTATGTTGGTGTGGGAGGTCAGGGAAGGCCTCCCTGCAGTGATATTTGAGCTCAGCCCTGAAAGAGGAGAAGGAGCCGGAAGAGCACACCAGGGGACCAACTCGGCACATGCAAAGGTCCTGCATGTGCACATGCAAAGGTCCTAATGTCCATTCGCACGCTGCTAATAAAGACATACCCGAGACTCGGTAATTTATAAAGGTAAAGAACTTTAATGGACTTATAGTTCCACTTGTCTGGGGAGGCCTCACAATCGTGGCAGAAGGTGAAGGAGGAGCAGAGGCATGTCTTACATGGTGGCAGGCAAGAGATTGGTGAAGGAGAACTGCCCTTTATAAAACCATCAGATCTCTTGAGACTTATTCACTATCATGAGAACCGCATGGGAAAGATCCACCCCCATGATTCAATGACCTCCCACTGAGTCCCTCCCACTACACATGGGGGTTATGGGAGCTACAAATCAAGATGAGATATGGGTGGGGACACAGCCAAACCATACCAGGTCCTGAGGCAGGAATGAACCAGATGAGCTGGGATGAGAACCCAAGCAAGCTTCTGACTTGGAAACCGAGGCTCAGAGAGGGATACAGACAACTCAAGGCCACAGCACTGGACGTGGTGTAACTAAACAAGAATGGAGCAGTGTGCTGGTACAGAGCTGCCTGTACAGGAAGGAGGCCTCTGAGCTGCTCGAAGGGCTCTATCTGCACTCCCCCACAGAAATCCCCTTATGATCAGAGCCAAACATTGGAGACCTAGCCCCCAGGCTTGTGCCAGCCTTGCCCTGTCAGCCAAGGCCAGTATCCCCACTGAGGGGCATCTGAGGGCTCCGTACTCTTTGCCTCTGAGTTGAAGTTCAACAGAGGCTACCACTGCTGTTTAACCTAATTATATAACAGAGACCAGGGAGGAAGGTGTCTGGGATAGATGCTTTACCTGCACCATCCCATCGAATCCGCTAAGAACCCCATGAAGTGGTATTATTATTCCCATTTTGCAGTTGGGAACACTGAGACTCAGAAAAATCAAATACTTTGACTCCAGAGCCTGTATTTTTTTTTTTTTTTTTGAGACAGGGTCTGGCTCTGTTGCCCAGGCTGGAGTGCACAAGCTCACTGCAACCTCCACTTCCTGGGCTCAAGCCATCCTCCCACCTAAGCCTTCTGAGTAGCTGGGATTACAGGAGCATACCACCACACCAGGCTAATTTTTGCATTTTTTTGTAGAGAGGGGGTTTCTTCATGTTGCCCAGGCTGGTCTCAAACTCCTGAGCTCAAGAGATCTGCCTGCCTAGGCCTCCCAAAGTGCTAGGATTACAGGCATGAGCTACTGCACCTGGCCCAGACTTGCATTCTTTACCTTTACAGTCTAGACCCTGCTCCTATAGATCCCCAGGCAAGAGCGAGACCATCTTTTTTAAATGCCAGAGCCTCAGATAGGAAAGGATGATCTTACCCAGGACTTCATTATACAGATGAGAAGACCAAGGTCCAAAGAGGGAGAGGAACCATCCCCTGACTATACAGAGCTGGGTCTCCTGCTCCTAGAGCCCCTCCAGCTTTACCCCCTGTTCCCCTCCCCTTCCTTCCATTCACGATGACCTCACTGGTCTCTAGGCTGTTGCTCCAACATGCTGAGCTCAGTCCTGCCTCAGGGCCCTTGTACTTGTTCCCCTGCCAGATCTAGTCCATCACTTCTCATTTTCCTTGACCACTCCATCTATAGTGGCTCTGCGTGTTGCTTTCCTACCTAGGTTTATTCTTATTCCTAGCATTTATCACCTTCTGTCATTATATTAAGTGTATAGTTTCTTTTTGTCCATTACCTGCCTAGAATATCAGAACCATGAGGGCAGAGACTTTGTTCACAGCTGTATCCCCAGTGCCCAAACCAGGGCCTGGCCTCCATGATGCTCAATATGTGCTTGTGGGATGGATAGATGGGTGGATGAATGGATGGATGAATAAATGGATGGATAAATGGATGTATGATATGAGGGAGGAAGGGAGGGATAGATGGATGGGTAGATTAATGAGTGGATGGATGGATGGATGAATGAATGGATGGAAATTTGGATGTAGGGGTAGGTGAATGGATGGAGGGAATGAGGAGTGGATAGATATATGAATGGATGGGAGATGGGTGGGTGGATGGATGGATCAAGGAAGTGAGAGAGGGAAGGGATGGATGGATAGATGGATAGAAGGGTAGATGAATGGGTGGATGAAAGGGTTGACTGGTGGAAGGAATGATGGGTGGATGGATGGGTGAGTGGATGGGTGGATGGGTGAGTGGATGGGTAGATGAATGGGTGGATGAAAGGGTTGACGGGTGGAAGGAATGTTGGGTGGCTGGATGGGTGAGTGGATGGGTAGATGGGTGGGTGTATAGATGGTGGGCGGATGGACATTTCTCCCAGCGTCACTTCCCACCCCCGGGCTGTGGGTCTCTCACTTGGCTGCCCTGACTTGCCTCCCCTGGCTCCAAGCCCAAGCAGAGAGCTCTGGGGGCTTCCACATGATTGGGCAGGATTTCTATTTCTCACCCTCCTCTGAGGCTGGGCAGACAAAAGCCTTTGTTCTTCCTCCCTGCCTGGCCCTGCTGCAGCCAGGGTGGGAAGTTGCTGGCAAGTCAGCAACTTAATTTTGCTGTAACTGAACTGAACTTTGAGGTGTAACCTGTCAAGCAAGCCCCGGAGGCTTCTGCGGTCCACAGGGGAGGGACATGATGGAGGTATGGTGGGGAGCACCATGGCCAGGCAGAGAGATGATCCCTATCTGGGCGGACCCCCAAGTCTCCCAGAGTAGATTCGTTTTTTGAAGCAAGGAGAGGGAGCTAATAGATGAAGCTGGCTCTGGGCTCTCTGTGGGCAGCTGGGGATGGCGTTTCTTCTTGTCCTCCAGAGTTGTTCTACAGGGTGAGGGGTAAGAAAGGGGTCCCCTGCTTAGTGCTCACAGTGGTCCTGTGAGGGGGTGTCAAGGTCACCATTGCACAGAGGGAAAAACTGAGGCTCAGAGAGACTAAGTCACACACCCCCAGGATCACCCGGCTGGAGTATGGAAGGCAAAGTGTGGACCTGGACAGTGTGGCTCAGATAAAAAGGTCTCATGTCCCATGTCACCCCATCACAGTTGGCATAAGAGCCACAGTTCTTCCCTAACACTGCCTTGCTGGATGAACTCAGGTAAGCCTCTTTCCCTCTCCGGGTCTTAGTTTCTTTCCTCTGTAAAATGGGAGGCTTGGCCCTAATTTAGATATTGCAGAGTTCTCTGGGTTACTGGGATCACTGGGTTCAACTTGCATAATAATATGAAGTCTCAAAGAAATTCTCAAATTCTCTCACAGTCTTGTGGCCACACACAGGACCCACAGGCCCATTAGACAGAGCAGCAAACTAAGGCCCTAACTGGCACCGTCATTTTCCCCAGAGCCCTAGAGTGTGATGGGGTCGCTGTCTCTCCCCCTGAGCCCTGTCGGAAGTTCCAGGTGTCCACTTGTCCCCAAGGCTGGGCACTGCACAGGAGAGACAGTCAGAAAAAGCAGAATCTTAGGCAGGTGCTGCTGACCCATTGGGTAGGAGGTGTAAGAATCAAGATCTGCAGGATGGGGGTGGGGCGGTGGGGGGCTTTTCTCTGGAGTGGGACCCTCTCTTGGAAGCCGGACTGGATGGCAACATTACTCTGCTGGGCTGTCACTAACCAGTCAAAACCAGTGGCCACTTGCCAATCTTCTGTCTTTGTCCAGGGCAGAATTGAATCTTGTTCAAATAAACTCAAAGGCCAGGTAGATCATTGAAGCAAAGACTGGAGAACTTGGCACTCTCTAGCCCGCCAGCCCTACCCAAACATCCTCAAGGTATCTGCGTAACCAGCTCATTGCCCTGCCTACTCCGACCAGAGAATGTGGAAAGAAGCCCCGGACCTCTGTGCAGCAGTGGAGGCCCGCTTGGCTGCTCCTGGCCTGCATCTCTGGCCTCTTCAGCCTTTCCTCCAAATTCTACTCTGCACACGCTGTGTGGCTTCCGGCCTCCGGGCCTCTGCACATGCAGTCTCCTCCACCGAGTTCTTCTAGAAACAGACCCTCAGACACGAATTCAAGTGCAAGGAATATATTTTGGGTGGTGATCTCAGGAAGCACCCATAGCAGGTTAGGTCATCAAAATAGGGAAGAAAGACAATAAAATGAATGTTATGAAACCAGTCAGCACTGTGGGCAGCTAGACCTCAGACCCATCAGGGAACTCTGGGAGACAGTGAAGTGCATGCGTTTCAGTCATTCCAACCCAGTCGCAAGGGAAGGGATCACGTACCTTCCAACTTCGCCCAGTCGTGAGCTGCGGGCTAATTCCAGGGGCTAGTTCCAACTCTCTGGAACTTCTGACTGAGCGTGCACCCACGGCCAGATGAAAGCACTTAAGCAGACATCTGCAGTGAGCAAGAGTGGGCATCTGTGTGGGGGACACAGGCCAGGTAGCAACAGCATCTGCTACAAATGTTTCTTGCTTCCTGATCTTTTGCAAGCAGACTCCTATTCACTCTTCAAAGCCCAGCTCAGATGTGACCCCCTCGGGGAAGCCTTCCCTGACCCTCCTAAATCAGTCCATCACTTCATGAGCTTCTAATATCTGCATGAATCACAGTGGATTGTTATTGCCTGTCCCACAGGGGAGTGAACAACTTAAGGTCAAGGGCTTTACATCTTGGGCGTTAAGAACACGCATGTCACGCAGTCTTGAGTTCTGCTCTCCTGGCCC
Source organism: Colobus angolensis palliatus (assembly GCF_000951035.1). NCBI lineage: Eukaryota > Metazoa > Chordata > Mammalia > Primates > Cercopithecidae > Colobus > Colobus angolensis. The sequence goes on along the minus strand of NW_012121820.1, from coordinate 2,974,778 downwards.
CTCTGAACAAACTGTGGTCTCCTATCTGTCCCCAGGGCCTGGTTGTTATTGGGCCCTCAGTGAATGTCCAGATAAAGGGATTGGAATGACAATTTCAGCTCATTGACTTTTCCTCTTTCCTCTAAATTTTCCTGGTATTTCCATGACGGATGTTTTGGTCCAGCTAGTGGGTCCTGATTCTAATTCCTCTTCAGAATCACTGGGAGAGCATTTAAAAAACTTTGGGGGCTGGAGCCCCATCCCCCTGAGATTCAGATTCCATTACTGGGATCACTGACTTCAACTTTCATAATAATATGAAGTCTCAAGGAAATTCCCAGATTCTCACCGGGACAAGGGCATGCAGGGAGTGAGTTTGTCATGAAGTCCTACGGGGAGGGAGCCAGAGGGCAGGCAGCCTGGAGTCCATGCTGGGAGACAAACGTGGAGAAAGTAGAAATTAGAAATTAAAAGAAATGAACTGGACATACGGGCAGCCACATGGTTAGAGCTTAAAAACAAACATAGAAAAAAGGGAACATGGCGGATCAATGCTTTATGACAATACAATGTAAATGACTGAGAACCACAATGAGACCGTGCCGTCCTTAGGAAGGGGCTCTCAGACGTAGCTGCCCACTAGATTTGCCTGGTAACCCTTAAAGATTCCTATGCCCATGTCCTCTCCCAAAGCCACTGCAGTGGAATCTCTGGGGTGAGACCCAGTATTTTTAAAATGCGAAGACTGGGCTGAGAACTGCAGAACACGGGAGAACGGCTATCTCAATTCTTTGTCCCTGGAGGGGAATTCATCCTGTAATAATGTTATAAGGGTAAACTGAGAGCTAACTATGTGCCAGGCACTGTGCTCACAGCTTTGCACACATTACCTACCCTTGTGTGGAGAGTTCTTTCATAATCCCTATTTCATAGATGGGGAGACCGAGGCACGGAGTGGTGAAGTCAGTGACCAAGGACTCAACAGCTGTTCAGTAGTAGAGCAGGCTTGTCCTCAGTACCCAGGGCTGTGAGTCCGGCAAAGGAGTCCTTGGCACCTCCCTCCTGTGTGCTCCAAAGTTGCTCCCTCTGACGCCCTTTGACTCACTTCGTTCAGCAACCGCAAGGACTTGTTGTTTCCCATAAATTCCTCATGGTGTTTTTTTTTTTTTTTTTTAAACCTCAACACATCAACACACAGGCAAACCCCACATCATGAAGGCTGATTGGCTTTTGAAGGCGAGACCTTCATTCCAAAGGTCACAGCTGTATGAGCCTTAATAGAGCTTATTTTAAATTGCTCCCTCAACCCTGTGAAAGGCGGGAAGTCTTAAAATTACTTCTCCCCAAAACTGGCGCCACCCTGCCCTGGAAGTTCTCTGACCTGTTTCATAAGGAATTATTAATTATGATTTGTTTTTATAATTGTCCACTTGGAGTCTTGGATGACACAAGCTCAGACTTGCCCATCCTTTTTTAAAAGAAGGAATCAAAAGTTCATGGAAATCAGTTATATTTAACGAGTGGAATTACTTGGGCTCAGTCCTGGATTAGCTGTGTGACCTTGGGCAAACCCCTTCCCTCTCTGAACCTCTGTTTTTCTAGTTGTAGTAGGAAGAGTGTGGATTAATATCTCTCATAGGATTTAGAATATGTATTTCCTGCCGGTCGCCGTGGCTCATGCCTGTTATCCCAGTACTTTGGGAGGCCAAGGTGGGAGGATCATTTGAGGCCAGGAGTCCGAGATCAGCCTGGCCAACATGGTGAAACTCTGTCTTTACTAAAAATACAAAAATTAGCCAGGTGTGGTGGCCTGTAATCCCAGCTACTTGGGAGGCTGAGACACAAAAACCAATTGAACCTGGGAGGCAAAAGTTTCAGTGGGAGATCATGTCACTGCACTTCAGCCTGGGCAACAGAGCAAGACT
>NW_012121820.1:2941286-2972824 GCF_000951035.1 Colobus angolensis palliatus | reverse complement strand
TAATATATATATATATATATATATATTTCCCAGACCATGAATGTGCCAGGGGTATATGAAAAGGCTTTAAGTGGTACATGGATGGGCATTTTATGAGTTGTATTTTTTATTTCAACTTTTAAAATTTCATAGTATTACATTTCATTTGTAAATGCAGACATTTCTTGTTGTTGGGATGGTCAACGAGGAGGAGGAGCTGCTTCATGCAGTCAGTCACTCAGGAACCTGACAGATGGGGGCTCACTCATCTGCAACAGGTCTTCCAGGGTTTCCCTGAGGATCAACATCCAGCCAGCCGCCAGAAGAGGGGAGGCGATGGAGGAGAAACCCATGCTCAACCAGCTCAGCCGAGAATGACATACACATCAGTTCCCCTCACATTTCACTGGATAGAATTTATCACATGGGTCCACCTAGATGCAAAGGCAGTTGGGAAATGTAGTCCCCTGGCTCGGTGACTGCTTACCTACAACACTTAGGAGGAGGAGCATGAGTCTTTGGTGGACCCTTGGTTATCTCTGTCTCAGTATTCTCTTTTTATTTTTATTTTATTTTACTTTATTTATTTTTTGAGACAGAATCTCGCTCTGTCTCCCAGGCTGGCGTGCAGTGGCGTCATCTCGGCTCACTGCAACCTCTGCCTCCTGGTTTAAGCAATTCCCCTGCCTCAGGCTCCTCAGTAGCTGGGATTACAGAGGTGCGCCACCAGTTAATTTTTGTATTTTTTGTAGAGACAGGGTTTCACCATGTTGGCCAGGCTGGTCTCAAACTCCTGACCTCAAGTGATCCACCCACCTTGGCCTTCCAAAGTGCTGGTATTACAGACGTGAACCACCACGCCTGACCAGTAAGTTGGCGGCAATGGGATTCGAACCCATGCCTCTGAAGAGACAGTGTCTTAGACCGCTTGGCCACTCTACCTCTGTGGAATATATTATTCTCTCTTTAAATAAATAAGTTGAAGAACAGAGATTTTCCACCCCACTTCTCAATGAATTAAAATACAATATACAATTTTCTATAGGTGGGAGGACTTATTCAATGCAATGCTAAGGTTTACTGTTTAGCTGTGGTAATCAAGACAGTCTGGTTGGCAGAGGGACAGATGCATACAACAGTGGAACAGAGTAGAGAACCCAGGAATAGACACACACAGATGTGCCCAAAAGATTTTTGACAAAGATGCAAAAGCAGTTCAATGGAAGATAAAAAGCCTTTTCAACAAATAGTGCTGGAGCAATTTGACATCCACATGCAAGAAACAAAGAAAGCGCATTGACCTAAGCCTCACACATGATACAAAACTTCACTTAAAACAGATCACAGACTTAAACATAAAACTTACAGCTATGAAACATTTAGAAAAAAGCAGGAGAAAATCAGTCTTCAGAATCTAAAGCTAGGTAAAGAATTATTAGATGTGAAAACCAAAAGCATGATTCATAAAAGGAAAAAAATGGATAAATCAGACCTCATCAAAGGTGAAAACTTTTAACCCATGAAAGGCCCTATTAAGAGGATGAAAAGACAAGCTATAGATCAGGAGAAAATACCTGCAAACTGCATATCTGACAACGGGCTACTACCTAGAATTCTCAAAACTCTACAGAATTCTCGAGAACTCTAAAGTCAGCAGTTAAAATCCAAATAGAAAATGAGCAAAAGACACGAACAAATATTTCAGTGAAAAGAACACGCAGATGAAAATAAACACGTGAAAAAATGTTCAACATCATTAGCCATTAGGGAAATGCAAATTAAGGCCACAATCGGATATTGCTACACACCTATCAGAATGACCAAAATAAAAAACGATGAGAACTTTCGCATTCAATCACTGGTGAGGAATGGAGACACTAGAACACTCCTACATTCCTGGTGGGAATGTAAAACAGTACCGTATTCTGGAAAACAGTTTTTTAAAAACCGCCTTATGACTTGGCATTTGCAATCCTGGACATAAAAATGAAAACTTATGTTTGTGCAAAAACTTATGCTCAAATCTTCATAGCAGCTCTCTTCATAATAGGCAAAAACTGGTAAACCACCCGGAAGCCTGTCTATGGTTTTTTTTTTAAATTAAAAAAAGCTGTGTTTATATCCATACCATGGACTGCTACTTGCAATAAAAATGAATAAAATATCGATAACACACAATTTGAATAAATCTTCAGAGAATTATGCTGAGTGAAAAAAGCCAATCCTCAAAGGTTACATAAACTATATGATTCCATTTATGTAACATTCTTGAAACCACACAATTATAGAAATGGAGAACAGATTAGTGGTTGCCATGGCTCAGGGGCAGGGTTGGGGGCGGGAAATGGGTTTGGTTATACAAGGGCAATGAGGGATCCTCCTGGTGATAGAAATGTCTGTATCTTGACTATATCACTGTCAATATCTTTATTGTGACTGTTAGCATTGAGGGAAACTGGAAAGGGTATATGGACTCTCTCTGTTTATTTCTTACAACTGCATGTAAATCTATAATAATCTCAAAAGGATACATTTTAAAAAGAATATATTACACAATTTTCTATACCCAGACACTACCAAATATAATTATATCTTTGGTAACGCAGACACACTGTTCTCAGATAACGGAAGTAGTGCGGCGATTATGTGTGTGGCTTGACAACAGGATGGGCTGGGTTCAAATCTCAGCTAGCAGTCCTTTCACCTCCTTGGGCCTCAGTTTCCACACCTGCAGGTGGGTGAGCAATGAGAGGACCTGTCTCGTGGGGTTGCTGGGGGGACATGATGACGTGATTCATGAGACATGCAGAACACAATGCTCACTTGCATGGCTGCTCAGTAAATGAAATGGTCACTTTTCCAGGCTGTAGAGAAGGCTACAGGTAGAGGCAGGCAGAGGATTGAACCCGAGAGCGTCCTCTGAGAGCTCTAGATTGGGATCATGCCTCGCCAGTCAGGGGGTTTGTTTTGACTTCTTTCTCGCAGGGAAGTTTCTGCTGAGTGGTCCATTCCACTCCCCTGAGTTTGGCCTGGTCGCTTCTTGTCTGCCCTCTGGACCCCGGTAGGTGCAAACTTTCATGGGTGTCTCTCCACAAAGAAAGACCACCTGGAGCCTGTGGTTGGGACTGCTCAGGTGGGGACACAGCCTGGTGGGTGATCCTCTGTAAGCTAATTGGAGCAGGAGTGGAACCCATGCCTACTGCATACCTACTGTGTGCCTTGTGGCTTACGTGCCCCAGCTCACAGAATTCTCCCAACAGCTTTGAGCAGTAGGTGCTATAATCACCCCTGCGTGATCCAGAAAACTGAGACTCGGAGAGGAGAATGGACTTCTCCAAGGTTGTGCAACTAGTAGGTGGCAGAGCTGAGATCTGAGCCCTGGTCTGTCTGATTTAAATCCAGAATCATTTTCACTGTTGATAATAACCTTATCACTTATTAAATATCTACTAGAGTAATAAATATGCCAGCTCTTTCTATTGAGGTATGATCATCTTTCCATTTTAGAGAAGAGGAAACGGGTTAGGCGAGGTGCATCGCCAAGATGGACAACAGCTCAAAAAAAACAGCCAGCCTCGCAGCCAACGGGCAGCTTTCTCGTGTGCCTCCAACCCCACCTGTAGCTCCAACCCAGCTCAGCCAAGATCACTCAAGCTTTGGGACTTTTAAATGCTGAGTCAGCAAACAGCCCCTACCTTGAGATACACTGCCTAGGCAGGCTTTGGGTGTTTGCACTTCAGCTTCAGGTGTCCAGGGTCAGCTGAGACAGCAAGAGCTTCCCCTGGGGGCTGGATGGGGTCACTGGGAACCACTGAGAGACCCTTTCCCCTCTTGGCCTGGCAGACAGAGTGGCAGTTGGAAGAGGCTCAAGGTGGCGGTGGTGGTAACAACTTCCTTCTGAGTAATAACATTTACTGAAAAGCAATTCTGCTTTTAGCACCAGAAGTTCACCACCCTTGCAAGCAGGCGCCTAAGAATACCTTCATTCAACCACAGTTCAGAGATTCACAGACTTCCTTTTGCACTACCTCCAAGAGAGTTTCACATTTGGTGTTGAGGGAAAACCAAATACCACAACTATTGGAGGGAGTAGGAGGGGTGTCGAGAGGGAGGTGATGTGAAGGGGGCCAGGTGGCATCAACCACATCCCCCAAGACCCCACAGGCAGCCTCTGGGCTACGGCTCAGCCTCTCGCCCTCAGTTACTGGAAAGACAGCGGACGAGCTCAGAGCGAAACCGACAGGCTGACAATTTCTCTTCCTTTTACAAGAAAAAGAAAGTGATTGTCCTTCAAACAAGCATGACTTTGGAAGCCAGGGACTTACCCTGGCCACTCTGCAAATTAGAGACAGAGCCACACTGCTCCAGAGGCCCCGAGCCCCTGCCTGTCACCTCCAATTAGCACTGGAGTTCTTTAGGCTAGTTTTTTCTATTGCCCAAAATCCAATCTACTGGGGCATAATGGGGACTTATGGAAAAAAGAATCCAATCTGCCCTTGGGAGGGGATAGCCTTAAATGTTAGGCGCTCACTCCAGGCAGTTGGGGGTGGCTGATGGCAAGGGAGAAGGCATGGGTGGGGAAGGAGGGGATGTACCAGGCAGAGCCAGGAGGCTCCAAAAAACAGCTCTAAAAGGCTCTCCCCCTCCCAGCAATCCAGCCTCCTGACTCACGTCAGACACAGAGGCAGCTGATGGGATGGGAAGAGGCTGGCTTTGGGAGCCACAGGGATGTGGGGGCAAACTCCAGCTCTGCCACTTGCTGGCTGTGTGATCTTGGGTGAGTAACTTCACCTCTCTGAGACTCAGTTTCCTCGCCTTTAAGATGACGATGAGTATAGGAGGTCAGGACATGACCTTCCTGTGTTCAAAACCCTCCCACGGCTCCCACCTCACTTGGCAGAAAAGTCAAAGATCTCTGTGGTCTACCAGGCTCTACAAGATCTTTCCCATGCTTCCCTTACAACCTCATCTCTCTCTCTCTCTGTCTCTCTCTGTCTCTCTCTCTTTTTTTTTTTTGAGACAGGGTCTCACTTTGTTGCCCAAGCTGGAGTGCAGTGGTGCCAACACATCTCACCACAGCCTCAACCTCCTGGACTCAAGTCATCCTCTCTCCTCAGCCCCTCAAATAGGTAGGACTACAGACACATGCCAGCACGCCCAGCTAATTTTTGTATTTTTCGTAGTAGAGATGGGGTTTTGCTATGTTGCCCAGGCTGGTCTTGAACTCCTGAGCTCAAGTGATCTGCCCACCTCGGCCTTCCAAAGTGCGTGGGATTACAGGCGTGAGCCACCGTGCCTGGCCCATCTCCTCTTATTCACTCTCTCTGGTTCCCTCTACCCCTGCCACACTGCGCTCCTCTTTGTTCCTGCAACATGCTAAGCACGCACGTGCCTTGGGGCTTTTGCACACGCTGTTTCTGCTGCCTTCTGCATCCTTCCTCCAGATAGCCACAGGCCTTCTTCTCTCTCCTGATCTGGGTGTCTGCTTAAATGGCCCCAGGGATCCTGCTCTGACCACCCCCTTCCAAATTGCTCCTCTTGCCTTATCTCTTCACCCTGCGTGAATGTTTTCCCATAACACTGACCACTACTTAACACAATAATTTGGGGGGGTTCATGACTCCCCATTGGCCAGACTGTAAGCTCCCAGCAGGCAGAGGCCAGTTCTCCATTGTCCTTCATTAAATCTCAGAGCCTGGCACATAGGGGGCACTCATCCAGTGTTTGTTGAATGAACAGATGCAGGGTTGTGTGGTGACGAGGGAAGAAGGACGTGTGTGGTGGTTTAACACCAGCCAAGGGTGCGTGCTCACTGTCACTTCTCTCCTCTGCCCAGCACCAGCCCCATGTCATGTGCTCGTTGAATTCCTACAATGGAAGGATGCATTTTACAGATGCAGGAATGAGGCCACAGAGCCCAAGTGACTGTCACAGCTCGCAGTGGGGCGAGGCTTTGGATTCTGGTCTGCAGGACTCTTGGCCTCCAGGACGATGGTGACAGTGTCCAGTCTGACCTGGGGTCTGGGTGAGAGAAATGACGGGTGGGACCATCAGACTCTTGTGAAGGGGCCCTGGCTTTGAGGATCTCCAGCCGACATCTGGGCTTAAGACTGGGGTTCACGCCCCTGCCCCCCTGTCCCACAGTCCCACATTCTGCCCCAAAGCAGAATGCAAGTCCCATCAAGGAGTCTCAGGGTTTCCAGAGAGGGGCTTTCTCAACTTTCTATTGCTGGAAAATCCTGTCCTAGAAAGGGCAGACGCTTGAGGAGCTCCTGGATCCAGCAGAAGCCTCTGAGACTAGGAGACCCCGGTGTCCTCGCTCCCTGGCCCCCAGCCAGTTCCCGAATATGAGGGACTTTCCAGAGAAGTCAGCCTCCTGGCTGCCTCCAAGCTTGCCCAGGCCTGCAGCCCAGGCCTCCAGGAGGCCCAGTCCTGCCTCGGTTTCCCTGTTTTTAATTTCTTGGAGAGGCCGAGGAGTTTGGAGGTGAACAGCCTCATTTGAGCACTAATTTCCCCTAGGCCTGGTGCATAGGAATTTTGGAGCCATAAACAGGCTTCTCACAGCCCCCAGGATGAGTCCTCCTCACACTCCCATCCACCCCGGACTCTGGGCTGAGCTGGGCAAGGAGCCGGTCTGGGGAGGTTGCCTGTGGGTGTGGCTCAGAGCTGGGGGTGCTATCTCTGCCCTTCTGTCCCCCATCAGAGCTGCCCCAGCTGTATGAGAACCCCTCCCATAACGGCTACAACAAAGGGCACGCAAGTAAGACACCAGGAATAACTGTTTCAGCTTCGTTATACTCAACGGTGTTCATATCCATCAAGCCTCCTAGAGCAGACCTCCATGACAGCTGCCCATGGGCCAGATCCAGTCTGGAGATATGTTTAGTTTGGCCCTTGAAGTATTTTTTTTTCTTAGTGTGAATCAATTGCCAACATCTGACATTCCAGGAGATTTTACATAAAATCCTGTTCTCTGACTTCTCTTGAGAAATGGGAAAATGTGGCCATACAGGGCCCACATTCCTGCTGGACACAGGAGGCTTGGGAGTGGGTTCGCGGGTACCCCTTTCCTAGTAGCACATAGTAGGTACCTTCCTGTTCACTCAGTCCCTGCGTGCCCCACTTTCCTTATATAATTTCCCCGCCAGGGTCTTGAAGTATGAGTAGGAGTGCGCCAGAAAAGGGCGGTGGAAAAGCGTTCCAGCAAAGGTTAACAGTGTGAGTCGGTGAGATGCATCTGTCCAAGATTCACTCGACAAGTGTATATTGATACCTTACACAGGGACATACAGCAGGAAACCAAACAAATCAAAATCTCTGCCCTCTGGTTCTCATCTAGGGGTGGTTTTGTTCCCCATGGGACCCTTGGTTATGTCTGGAGATGTGTGTGGTTGCCACAGCTGGGTGGAGGGAGGATGCTATCAGCAGCTAGTGGGGAGAGGCCAAGGAGGCTGCTGAACCAATCCTACAAAGCCCAGGGCAGCCTTCAGGCACAGAATGATCTGGCCCCAAATGTCTGTCAAGCCAAGGTCGAGGGACTCTGGTCTGGAGGCACAGACACCAAACAGGACAAGCCAATAAACTCAAACTGTGAAGCCAGTGGCTGATGAGTGCTTTCTGATTAAATGAGCCAGAGCATGGTGAGGGGGGCTGAGGAGGGGTGTGGCTGCTCAAATAGGTGCCGTCTGAACAGGGGCAGGTCCTGAAAAGATTGTGGCACTGCTGGCAGGGTGGCCCTGGCATTGTAGGTGTTCACTGAGCGGCACTTTCTGTCTTTCCACCCTGCCTAATCTTCATCATGGCCTTGCTGTGGAGCAGGGATCTGTGTTCCTGACCGGGCATCACAAGCCGTTAAGAGGCCGACCCAGGACCCCTGACCACTCAGTCAGTGTCCTTGTGCTGCCTAGAGGTGGAGATGGTCTCTGAATTGCCTTCTCTCATTCAATCAGTCAACAAACATCTAACAAGAGCCCACTGGGGCATAGTGGGAGGGAACAACTTTAGGGTGAGCTGCTTAGCTTACAACACGTGGTAAGTACACAGGAAAGACTGGTGAAAGGAATGAAAAGAAGGAGTAAGTGAATAAACAAGGCTCAGTCCATTAAGATAATGATCATGGCCAACATTGATTGGGCAGCTACTACGTGGCAGGCTCATCCTAAACCCTCCGTGTGAGAGTCTTACTGAAGGAATACCTCTGAAAGGGGGGCCAGTGACCATCCCCACTTCCAAGGTGAGAAGACTGAGGGGAAGAGAGGTGATGTCAACTGCCCGAGGCCTAGCAAGAGAATGGCAAGGACGTCGCTGGAGCCTGGGCGTACTAAATCCCAGGGTGCACCTGCTGCCTCAGTGTTGTGTACACTGTGATTCAAGCCTTGTGAGGTAGGTGCTAGCATTATCCCATGTTACAGATGAGGAAGCTCAGATGGGAAGTGACTTGCCAAAGGTCACACAGCATGTGTGTTTGAATCCAGATTTCACGCTGTCAACCATCAAACCCTGCCCCTCGTAAGCCCTGGCCGCCATGTGTGGAGGGTGTGTAAGTCCCAAGGGGTTGGGGAGGGAAAGTGGGCCAGGGAGCTAAGCCCTCCAGGGTCTGCAGGACCAGGCAAGAGGCTCTGAAGGAGGCAGGGTCCCTGGTGGGCAGATGGGAGCAGGTGGGCCTGGGGAGCCGCCAGCCTTCCACCCCCACGTGAAGGCATGCCCGCCAGAAGGACCTGTGGAGAGGCCGCCCCGTGGTGTGCGCCGGGCTGACAATGGCTCCTTGTGTCTGTGCCGGCGGTGGGAGAGGGGAGCTATTGTTTGCCAGGGCACCCTCCCGCCAAGGCTGGCTGCAGGCGGTCCTTGTCCCAGGACGCTTGGCATGCGGCTGTTCCGGGCGCCAGAGGGAAGTGTGTGTGTGCATGTGTGTGGCTGGGTGTTCTGGGCCACGTTGGTGCTGGCCTGCGGCTCCCTGGGTGTGCCTGTGCACGTGTGTGTGGGGGCGAGGGCATGTGTTTCTGTCTCTGAGTGTGCCCACGCACGTCTTGCACACCTGTGGCCAGTGTGTCTGAATAGCCTTGTGGCTTGGGGCTTCTGTGTGTCTCCCTGGGTGTGGCTGTGGCTGTGTGTCTCCCTGGTCTGGCTCTGTGTGTCTCTCTGTACTTCTGGACTGCGTGTGGCTCTGAGTACCTTTGGTTTGCATGCCCACGTGTGTCTGAGCCTGTCCCTCTGCCTGTGTCTCTACCTCCCTCGGGGTCTGTGTGTGGAGCCTCTTGATCCCAAGGGGGCAAGAGAGCCTCTGTCTCGGAGTGCTGGCTGAGTTCCATTCGTGACTGATAGGTGAGGGAGGGGGCTTCAGGCAGAGGGAATGGCGGGTGCCCAACCTGGGGGGCAGGACGGAACTGGCAGACCTGCAAGAGCAGCTAGGAGGCTGGGTGGCCGCAGTGAAGTGAGCGGAGGCGAGAGGACACCAGGGGCCACCCGCAGGCCAGAGTCCGAAGTGAGGTGCAGCCATTGGAGGATCTGGATGGGACCATGACGTGGTCTGTTTCATGGCAACGCCTTTGGCTGTGGGTGAAAATGGGTTGTAGGGCAAGCCTGAGAGGTGCTGGGAGTCGCTGCGGCCAGTGTTAGGAAGCAGTGTGTAAGTCCCAAGGGGTTGGGGAGGGAAAGTGGGCCAGGGAGCTAAGCCCTCCAGGGTCTGCAGGACCAGGCAGGAGGCTCTGAAGGAGGCAGGGTCCCTGGCGGGCAGATGGGAGCGGGTGGGCCTGGGGAGCCGCCAGCCTTCCACCTCCACAGCGCCCACTCCATGGCGGGGATTGCAACTTCCCCATTTTGCAGAGGTGGAAACTGAGGCCCAGGGAGGAGAAATGTCTCCCAAGGCCTGCAGCCTGGGAACTGGTCCCATGCTAAAGCCAACTCTCAACCTCCTCCATCTTGGCTGCCTGCCCCTCCGCAAGTCCCTCTGCATCTCGAGGCTCTGGTGACACCTGTGCTAAAGTCAGAGAACCTGGAGTCCTTGTCAGGAACCCGGACTCTGGAGCCAGACGACTTGGGTTCAAATCCTGCTTCTGTAGCTGTGTGACCTTGGGCAAGTCACTTAGCCTCTCTGCGCCCCAGCGTCCTCATTGGCCAAATGGGAGTGCTTGGTCATCATTACCTCCAAAGTGCTGTGGCACTGGATCCCAATTGTGACAGCCACATCTCCTGTCCCTGCTTTATTTTTCTCCAAAACACCCATCACCTTCCAGCATACTACATCTTGTATTTACTTCCGATGACACTGGAATGTCCGTTCCATGGCATTTTGGGTGTTTTGTTCGTGAATAGTGTCTACAACAGGGTCCCGGACATAGTTGGCGCTCAGTACATTTTTGTTGAAAGAACCAGGTAATACATGTGACATATGGGAACACAACAGCCTGGCACGCATTGGGTGGAACGGAGGTGTTTGCTATTGTCATTAACTGGGGAGTGGGCATTTGGAAGCATAACAGCCCAGTCAATCCCAATTAGGAATGGGTGTCCCATCACCTTTTCTGCACATCCTTCTTGCTTTCAGGGCCTGCTTAGCCCGCCCTGGGCCAGATGTCTCTTATATTGGTCTCTGAAAATACGGAGACTCTGGCAGGTGCTATGAGCTGCTGGTTTCAAGCCTCATGAGGGATCAGTGACTCGGTTTCCCCACCTGACCACAGCTGATCCAGAGGCTTTGATGGTCTTTGTTCTCTCAGGACTCTCCCCTGTATATTCCCCTATATATATTCCCCCTGACCACCCCACTGCCCCAGATCCCAGTCCCTCTGTCGATAAATACAGTTGGCAGCTCTGGCAAAAATGTCCTGCCAATGGTACAGTGAGTCGTTGGTGAATATTTAGGAAGCCCAGTGGGTTTGTCAAGAAAGCAGCTTCCTGAGCATAAATATTTCTAAGAATGAAAGGAGGGGCCTTGGCCTCAGAGATCACTGGGTGATCATGTCCAGCCCCCTGCTGCCTGGCCATTGCTTCTGGGATCCCACTGGCACCTGGCATCCTGGTTTCCTGAGAAGAGTCAGGAGGTGCAGGGGGAATCCAGGCCCAGGCAGAGAACAACCTGCTCTGTGCTCTCACTTCCTTCCTGCTTTTCTTCCGGACTCCCATCCCTGGCTGGGACATGCCACGGTCGCCAGGAGCTGCACAAGAGAAGCAGGTTGGGGGCTGACCAGGGTGGCCATGGCTTCTTTGAGGACCCGCTGTGGTGTGGGGGCTTAGTTCAGCATAACTGGATAACCTTGGTATCAGCCCTCCTCTCCTGCAACTGCCGAGGTTCGGGCCTCTTCTCCCATTCCTCTCTCCACCCCACATTTATTGAGCACCTACTATGTGCCCAGCCTTTGGACACAATGAAAAGACCTCTGCCCTACCTTTGCCCTGGTTCTGACGCCCAGTACCAGTCCTGGGACAGCTGTGACAGCTGCTCAATTGTCCCTTTCAGTCTCTCCCTGTCCCAGCCCTTCCCCTTCCACAACTGCTGAGTTCATCTTCAGAAAGCACAACTCCAGATCTTGCTTCTGCTGTGCTCTAAAACCATCAGTGGCTCCCCGCTGTGACCCAGAGAAAGTCCAGACGCCCTGGCTGGGTGAGCCTGCTCCTGCTCCCTCTACCCCGACTGCCCTCTGCAGCTTGGTTCCCCACGTAGCCAGCCACGAGGATGACCCATGGTTTTTCAAACACACCTGGCCCCTCCCACCTCCTTACTCTTGCTCAAGCCATTCCTGCCAGCCCAGTGCCCTTTCTCAGCCCACCTCTCATGTCTGTAGCCTTTTGTTTGTTTCTTTCTTTCAGGACACATCACACAGTGCTTTGAATTGCACTTATTTATATCTTCCCTTCCTCCCAGAGGGCAGGAAGTTGCCAGATTCATTTCTGGGCTTGGCGCCAGGCTCAAAGTAGGTCCTCGTTAGATTCGCAGGCTGAGCTGGTGAGGATGCTGTATTTGCGTGGGTCTGGGGCCACCCAGCACGTGTGCCCCTTCTTCTGGAGACCACATTGAGTTTCCCCTGAGGTGCCTCCACCACCTTGGTCTTGTGAATTAGAGGAGTTGACCCCATCTATCCCCAGGGTCGACTCAGGGCTGCAGACCCCTGGCCACATGGATTGGTTCAGGGGTGAGCATACGATCCAATCAGGGCCAATAAATTAATCCTGTGACTTTGGAAAGGGAAAGACATTGCCACCTTGAGGTGGCTGAGCTCATTGTAGGATGTCAGCCTGGAGCAGCTGAGGCCACTGTGCTGCCCTAAGAGGAGAGACCACCTGAGAATGCTGGTGACGTTGGGCAAAGCAGAGCCAAGAGGGGTAGACAGCCCCCAGATGAAAATCATTATCGGTGCTCCTGGATCCAGCTGTATCTGAAGCAGACATGACTCTCTCATTCTCCCTTTTTAAAACCCACCTTGGGTTGGGCTTCCATTGCCTGCAGCTACAAGAAATCCTGACAAAGAGCTGAGCCTTCTGAATATACCTTACTGTCCACATTGCCATTACTCCATGCAGAATTCTTTCATGAGGAACCCCTTTGAACATCCAAAGCTGGGGGAGGCATCTCTTCCCCCACGGAGCTCAGGTGCTAGTTTCTTTTCTCACTCATGGGCAATATGAGCAGTGATCACTGGTTCTGGCTGCCTCAAGCTCCTTTTGGGACAAGGAAGAGAGCAAGTAGAATAACTTAAAGGACTAAAATGGGCTCGAGTTCCCACGGGCTAAGGCTAGGCCCTCAGCCCCACTACTGTTCAGCATGGATAGGCACACAGCAGATGCTTCTCGGCCATTCACTGCTTTACAGTGCAAGGCAAGTTTTCTCAACCTGGGCCCTTGGGCATTCTGGACCGGCTGCTTCTCTATGAAATACCCCAGGTTTGGTTAGGAGTGAGTTGCTCAGTCTGTTCTACTGACATTTGGTGCCAAACAACTCCTGGCTGGGGGCTGTCCTGTGCATTGCAGGACTTGTTTAGCAGTGTCCCTGGCCTCGCTACCCACTAGATGCCAGTAGCACCCCCTTCCCTGAGTTGTGACAGCAACACATATCTCCAGACGTTGCCAAACGTTCCTCACAGGGTAAAATCACCCCCTGGTTGGGAATATCTGCTGTAAGTAAAGTGTGTCTCACAGGACCCAGCACATAGTAAGTGCTCAATAAATATCAGCAAAGATGGTTTGGTGACGATGATGCTAAAGATGATCACTGAGGAGATCTGGGGCCTCGGTGAGATCCAGATTTGGCTAACTTAAGTGGGAAGGAAATTTATTAGAGGAACATGAGTGAGCTTACAGAATTTATGAGAAAGCGGAAGAGTCAGTTCAAAACAACCCAGAAACGGAGGCAGTTCAGTAGATCCCGACAGCAAGAAGCAGATATGCTGATAGCGGCAATGAGCTATTCCCGTTTCAGCCATCCCCCAACTTCCTCCTTCCTAACAGAACCTATTTTGCTCATTTTGCAAAGGAACTCCATGCCCCTACCCTTTCCATGGGCTCCAGGAAGATGGAGCCTCAGCCAAGCCTCAGGGGACTGATTCCCGTTGCTGTAAGTCAGCCACGGTGCCCCCCACCCCAACAAGGCCAGTGATTGATTTAAGCTGGACATGGAATGTGATTTTGGCCAATGAGATGTGTTGAGAAATTTGTTGGAGGGTAAGCGAGAGAGACAGAGGCTTATTTCACTTTGTATAATACAAGTTTTCTTCTTTTTGAAGGCTGAAGAATATTCTCCTTTTTTTGAGACAGAGTTTCGCTCTTGTTGCCCAGGCTGGAGTGCAATGGCATGATCTCGGCTCACCGCAACTTCTGCCTCCCAGGTTCAAGCAATTATCCTGCATCAGTCTCCCGAGTAGCTGGGATTACAGGCATGTGCCACCGTGCCTGGCTAATTTTTTGCATTTTTAGTAGAGGCAGGGTTTCTCCATGTTGGTCAGCTGGTCTCAAACTCCCGACCTCAGGTGATCCACCCACCTCGGCCTCCCAAAGTGCTGGGATTACAGGCGTAAGCCACCACGCCTGGCCAATAATATTCTTTTGTATGCGTGTACCACATTCTCTTTATTCCTCCATCCTTCAATGGAAATTTTTCTGCACCTTGGCTATTGTAAATAATGCTGTAATGAACATGGGAGTGCAAATATCTCTTTGAGAGCCTGACTTCAGTCATTTTGAATAAATATCCAGGGGTGAGATTGCTGGATCGTTATGCTGGGTGAAGTAAGCCAGTGTCAGAAGGACAAACGCTGCGTGATTCTGACAGCCAAACTCAAAGAAGCAGACAGTAGAAGGTGGTTGCCAGGGGTTGAGGGAGGCAGGAATGGGGAGTTGCTGTTCAGTGGGTATGAAGTTTCAGTTATGCAAGATGAGTAAGTTCTAGAGAGCTGCTGTGCAACATCATATCTATAGCTAACAATGCCATAGGGTACACTTAAAAGTTTGTTAAAAAGGTAGCTCTTATGTTAAATGTTCTTAGTACAATTTAAAAAAGCATTTATAAAACATCATTACATGTAGTTTCCAATGCTGCCCACACTTAAAAAATTATTTGTGAGAGCACTTAGATAAAAGAAAAAAGGAGAGGGAGGTTTTATCTCATAAGTGTTGTTGGAGAAGTGCTGTGATGTCTAGAGCAGCAGCAGCCATCCTGAGTCAATGAGGAGAGCCAGCTGGAAGACAAAGCCTGAGTTCTAGGACCTGAGTCTTTGCTGATGTCACCAAGCTGCCAAACTAACCAATCTCTGATTCTCCATCACTTCCAAACATCTGATCTATGAGATAATAAGTTTCCTTACTTTTAAAGCCTCTTGAGGTTGAGTTTCTATTCCTTACAGTCAACAGGATTGGACCAGTGTGCCAAAATCTATGGATTAGTGCTTGCTTCCAAATTGCCCTTGACATTGTCCACCTGTCTTCTGAATAGTGCAGAGGGACTGACTCTCACTGCCAGGGAGGCTGAGCACCAGAGGCTTCATCTGGCTGCCCGGCATATTTGTGACCTGCAGATGTATTCAGGGTTCAGGTAGGAGGACGCCAGAAACGACCCTACCTGCCAGCTCCTCCACAGAGTTCAGACTCTGCTGTTCTGGACTTCGTTTTCTCCATCTGTGAACTGGGGATGGTAACAAACCACCAATGTCACAGGGTGTTATGAGGATTAATGAGTTATTTCAAGTAATATAATGGGCACAATGCCAGCACATGGTAAGTGCTCAGTAAATCTGAGCAAGTAAAGAAACTGCCAGAAGCTTGAGCCCCCAAGACAATCCCAATGTCTGGGGGTAATCCCAGGTTCTCCATCTTTTTTATTTTTTGAGACGGACGGAGTTTCGCTATTGTTGCCCAGGCTGGAGTGCAACCGCACGATCTCGGCTCACTGCAACCTCTGTCTCCCGGGTTCAAGCGATTCTCCTTTCTCAGCCTACCGAGTAGCTGGACTACAGGCGTCTGCCACCACACCTGGCTAATTTTTGTACTTTTAGTGGAGACGAGGTTTCACCATGTTGGTCAGGCTGGTCTCAAACTCCTGACCTCAAATGATCCACCCACCTCGGACTCCCAAAGTGCTGAGATTACAGGTGTGAGCCACCGTGCCCAGCCAGACCTCCATCTTTTAAAGAACGTGACTTTCTTCTCTAGGAAGGCGGGAGGCTGAGGGACACCCCAGCATTAAGCCAAAAACAGCCGAGGCAGCATTCCTGTCTCCTCCTTCCAAAGGCCCCCCATGTCTCCAGGGCTTGGGAGCCTCCAGCTCTAGGCTGCGGGGATCCCCTCTGTCATTCAGGCCCGGCCCCTCTACCCTGGGCCCTGAGCACGTACCTGGCTCCCCTAGTGTACCCGAGGGCCTTGATGTCACCGGATGGATTGAGCAATTCAACCGAGTGTGCATTTTCCAGCTCATGCTAACCACCATTCATCACTTCCCCTCACGTTCATGGACCAGTTGGTTCCTTGTCATTTCTCAGAGGACACCATGACCCTTCTTGTGAACTCTCCATCATCAGGCGAGAATCTGAATCATCTAGAGTTAGCAACCTGATTCACCTTTGTCCCCCAAACTCCTGGCCTGGCTCTCAGATGAAAACAAATAATAATAATAATGAATACAGTCACTAATTCCCACAGTGTCTTGAGAGCTTTACAGGTACCCACACTGACTTTCAGGTAGGTACATGCTTGTCCCCATTTTCTAGATGAGGAGACTGAGTCCCAGAGAAGGTGAGTAACTTGCTTATAAGGGAAGGAGGAGTCGTGATCTGAAGCTAAGCAGTAGGATAGATACATTTAAGCATATTTGTTCAGACATTTAGCAAAACACCTTTGCTGAAAAAAAAGTTTTGAAAAAAAGTCATGGAAAAAAAAGATTGGAAACTCTATTTTTAAATGTATTACCAGCTTGGGAGGCCAAGGCGGGAGGATCACCTGAGGTCAGGAGTTTGAGACCAGCCTGGTCAACAAGGTGAAACTCTGTACCTACTAAAAATACAAAAAAAAAAAAAAAAAAAAATTAGCCAGGTGTGCTGGCAGGCGCCTGTAATCCCAGTTACTGGGAGGCTGAGTCAGGAGTATCACTTGTACCCGGGAGATGGAGGTTGCAGTGAGCTGAGATCGCACCATTGCACTCCAGCCTGGGCAAGAAGAGTGAAACTCTGTCTCAAAAAAATAAAAATAAAAATAAATAAATGTATCACCAGCTCCATTCATTCATCAGACACATATTCCCGCAGTAGATACCTTGTGCCTGGAAGGTGCTTCTTACAAGGGACATGGGAGTGAACAAACAGGTAAGGTCCCCTCCCCGCTGGAACTCATAGTCCAGTGAACGCAATCAATCCATTTAGGACTTCAACATTTGAAATTGAGACAGCCCTGCGTCTATAACTATCAGAACTGTATGAGATCCTGAGGTGGAAAGATGGTGACTTCTCTGGGCTTTTTTGCTCAAACACAATTCTTTTAAGAAAGAGACCTGCGTCTCGGGCTGCCCACCACAGTGTGAGGATGTGAGAAAGACCCAGGGACCTCACAGACCATGTAATGTCACAGAAGGCACAGGACTACCAGGTGCATTGGCTCACACCGTAATCCCAGCACTTTGGGAGGCGGACATGGTGGCGTCGCTTGAGGTCAGGAGTTCAAGACCAGCCTGAGCAACACAGCAAGACTCTGTCTCTGCAAAAAACCAAAAACCAAAAACCACAGGGCTGAAAGGTCAGACCAGCTGCCTGGAATCTCAGCCCGGACGCTCACCAGCATGTGACCCAGGGCAGGCCATGTGCTCTCTCTTCAGAAAGCCTCAATTTTCTCATCTGGAGACAGGGACAATGAATCCCTTCCAGGATCCCCGTGAGAATACAGGTTGAGCATCTCTAATTCACAAATCTGAAATCCGAAATGCTCCCAAATCTGAAACTTTTTGAGTGCCGACCTGACGCCATAAGTGAAAGCCCGCGGTTGTCTGTTGTCACTGCTGTTTCACGGCTGAGCCCGGTATCTGCTGATATCACTGTTCTGCTTGATCACCCTGAACTCCTTATTTTTCCACTGTATTAATGCTATGTCATACTTTCTACCATGGAGTACTTACGTGTGAGTAAGTATAAGACAATGATTGCTTATTGACAGCCTATAAATTCAGAGTCAGGAATAAGGGTGATGCCAAACAACCACAGATTGTCCACATGGGCGACTGAGATAGGCATGGGACTCCTTTCTTTCTGATGGTGCAATGTAACAAAATTTGTTTCATGCACAAAATTATTAAAAATTGAGTACAGGCCGGGTGCAGTGGCTCACACCTGTAATCCCAGCATTTTGGGAGGCCGAGGCAGGCGGATCATAAGGTCAGGAGATCGAGACCATCCTGGCTAACACGGTGAAACCCCGTCTCTACTAAAAATACAAAAAATTAGCCGGGCATGGTGGCGGGTGCCTGTAGTCCCAGATACTTGGAAGGCTGAGGCAGGAGAATGGAATGAACCCAGGAGGCGGAGCTTGCAGTGAGCCGAGACCGCACCACTGCACACCAGCCTGGGCAACAGAGCAAGACTCCGTCTCAAAAAAAAAAAAAAAAAAAATTGTGTACAATTGCGTTCAGGCTGTGTGTATAAGGTGTGTATGAAACATAAGTAAATGTCATGTTCAGACTTGAGTCTCATCCCTAAGATATCTCATTATGTATATGCAAAGATTCCAAAATTTGGAAAATACAGAAATCCAAAACAGTTCTGGTCCTAAGCATTTTGGATAAGGGATCCTTAACCTGTACCCTGTGTCAATGTAGGATATACTATGTAGGAAAATGTATTCACGGTTCAACCCCCCGTCCACCTGAGGGAAAGTCGATTCTAGAAACGCCACGTGATGAAAGTTCTTCATCTTTGTGGACCTCATCTGGGCTCAAACACATGTTATAGACCTCTCTACTAAAAATACAAAAACAAAACAAAACAAAACAAAACTATTCTGGCATGATGACAGGTGCCTGTAATCCCAGCTATTCAGGAGGCTGAGGGAGGGGAATCGCTTGAATTCAGGAGGCAGAGGTTGCAGTGAGCCGAGATCGTGCCACTACACTCCTGCCTGGACAACAGAGAGAGACTCAGTCTCAAAAAAATAAAAATAAAAAAATAAGAAACTCTCCCAAGTTTTAGACGTTTCCCACTAATGAAAGCAAAGCATTGACTTACCACCTTGCACCTTCTGGGATGGCAAATGATCAAAAAGACAGACACTAGCAAATGTTGGCAAGGGTGTGAGCAACTAGAACTCTCATATCTTGCTGGCGGGATGGTAAAAAAGGTACAGCCGATTTGGAAAACAGTCTAGCAGTTCCCCAAAAGTGTAGATTGAGTTACTATATAACCCAGACTTTCCACTTCTAGGTATATACCCAAGAGATACAGAACTGTATGTCCGCACAAAAACTCACACACAAATGTTCATAGCAGCACAATTCATCGTAGCTGCACGGTGAAAACAGCTCCAATGTCCTCCACTGGATGAATGGGTAGACACCATGTGCTGGGGTCGTACAATGGAGTATTATTTGACAATAAAAAGAATGAACTACGAATTCACGCTACAACGTGAATGAACCTCAAAAACATGATGCTGAGTGAAAGAAGCCAGACGCAAGGCCACATAGGGCACGATTCCATTCCTAGGAAATGCCCAGAAGTGGCAGATCTATAGAAACAGCAAGTAGATTGGTGGTTTGGGGAGGCTGGGGTGAGGGCGTATGGGGAGTAGGCATGGGTACAGCGTGTTTTGGGGAGGTGATGAAAATGTTCTGAAATTGATTGTGGTGATTATTGCATAACTCTGTGAATTTACTTAAAACCATTAAATTGTACATTTTTACAGCGTGAATTTTATGGTAGGTAAGTTATATTTCAATAGGGCTGTTAAAATACACAATTGCTGGCCTAACAGAGCTCCTTGGTGGGTTAGAGTCAACCACAAGCCATGCTTTTTCCGTTCCTTCATTCCGGAGGTTATCCTCAGTTATCCGGAAACTTCAGCTACCTGGAACACCGGTTCCTGCACACCAGGCGGGACTGTCCCAGGAGGCAGAATTTCCCTATGGGGCCCAGCAGTGACAGAGAAACACCCTGGAATGGGAGGTGAAGGGTGTTGCTGCTGACACTTCCTGTTTTGCTTTTTTTTGTAAAAATAAGCCATTCAATGTAGGTAGAGAAAGGTTCTGCTGGTAACTTCTAGCTTCAGACAAGAAGGAAGTGGAGGGGGTGAGCTGGCGGGAAGACAGTGGTGGGCAGAGGCCAGGTGAAGCCGTGCAGATCCTGGATGGCCTGAGAGGAGACTCAGCAGGACAAGCGCTGACCTGATCACTGGCTGGTTTTTCCCCTTCACCCATCAGCCAGTGGCTTAGCACCTACTGCATGTCAGGCACTGTGTTGGGTGGTGGGAGAACGTCGCATGGGAGCGTCTTAGGAACATCCACATGGGAAGGAGCTGGAGAGAATCGGGGAAGGAGATGGAGAGAATTGGGGAAGGAGATGGAGAGAATCGGGGAAGGAGATGGAGAGAATCGGGGAAGGCCTCTTTGGGGAGGTGACATTTCAGCTGAGACTTGAATGAAGTGATATCTGGGGCAGGGGATCTGTGTGGGGGACAGGAACTGCAAGCGCACAGGCTGTAGCGTGCCTGGCCCCAGAGAAAGAGGCTGCACAGCTGCAGCCAAGGGGAAGAGGGAGACAGCGTCGGTTAGGAGGTCAGGAAGGCCATGAGGGAGGTCCCAGACCAGGCAGGGCCTTGCGGGCTGTTGTGAGGACTTAGGCTTTGCTCTAAAAGAGGTGGGAGCCATGGAAAGCTCTGAGCAGAGGGTCCTGACCTGACCTCAGTTCTAATAGTATCCCTCCAGCCCAAGGGAAGGATGGGTTGGGGGTAGGGGCAGAGCAGGGAGGCCAGGTGACTGCAGGAGACCAGAGGGGAGTAAGGAACAGTGGCTGGTCCAGGGTGGTGCAGGCTGAGGTGGGAAAAGGTAGTCATTGTTTTCTCCCCCCTCTACAATGTACCTGCTGCCCAGAGATACAGGGCAAGTGAAACCAGAGATTCCACACACATATTAGACACACACACACACACTCTCTCTCAATATATGTCCTAAGTAGACATGGATCCTATGCACGTAGTAGACACACTCATATATGTCCTTTGTAGATATAGATCCTATGCACATATTTCACACACACTCATATATGTCCACATAGATGTAGATTCTACATGCATATTATACACACACGAATGTTCCATATTCATTTAGGTTCTACACATATATTACACACATATATATTTTGCATACATATAGATTTGGCACATATATTAGACACACATTCAATATTCCTATAGATTACCTATAGAATACCTACTTATTTGCATTCTATTTTTATGTGTGGGTTCGAGACATACACACGCATATAGACTGCATCCATAGAGATTGACACATGTACTATACACACACACTCACAGACTCTACATATACGTAGATTTGTCACACATATTATAAACCAGCTTGATCCTGGGTTCTGGCACCTGGGGTCGGTGAACTTGGGTCTTGGAAGGGGCACAGCTCTGGAGTTAGGGGGTGCAGGATCTGCTGCTTAGAGCTGTGGGACTCAGGCTTTCTCATCTTTAAAACGGGATGACAATACCTGCCTTGCAGGGTTGTCGGGAAGTCTTGGTGAGATCACCATTTATGCAAAGCAGTTGATCTGCTTGGGAGAACTGTTTAATAGTAGTCATCACACTAATAACGAGCTGTGTTTTGGGGCCAAGCAAACCCCACGGAGCACCTTCCTGGAACACAGGTGTGCACTCACGCCTACACACCCTCTCTCCCCTTCAGCGTGAATGGGAAAAGGAGTAGGCCTGGGGCCTCTGTTTGGGAAGGATGGACCTAGAACTCCAGTGGAAATCTGTGAGTCAGCAACAGGCATAAAACAGTTAATGGGCGCGCCGCTTCAGCTACAGTAATGATGGGGAGATGGAAGCCTAGATAATGTCCAGAAGGCAGGTGGATTAGTCAGGGCTGTCTCAGTTGCAAGGAACGAAAATCCAACTAAAACCAGTTTAGGTGAAAGATAATTTTTTGGGTCACATAAAAAAAAAAATCCCAGGGGTTCTTGCTTCAGGCATAGCTAGATCCAGGTGTTTGAATGATATTGTTTTCCAAGTCTCTCTGGAAGATGGCGTTAATCAATATATGTGAAGCACTAACACACCTAATGCTCAGTGAGTACTAGCTGTTATTTTATTACTACAACTGCTGCTGCTACTGCCACTGTGACTGTGACTCCCACTGATACTAATATGACCCTATCAGTCCAGCAACCCCGAGGGAAACTCTAGCACTCTTTCTCAACCATGCCTATCAAAGCCCCCACACTGGCTCTCACTGGCTGTGACTGGATCATGTGGCCATCTCTCACCATGCCCCGTGGCCCATGGCCAGGTCCTCAGTCACGTGGACATCCTTGAAGCTGGAGGTGGGGTCAGCTTTGCTCAAACTCCATGGACTGAGAGTGATAGAGCGAGACTCCGCAATGGAACATCAGAAAGACAGAGAGTGGAGACTGGCCAGGTCCAGCCATCCTTCACGTGGGCCTTGGTGGGGCCGTCTCTGCTGCCTGCCTGTCCCCCTACATGGAGGTTGGCTGTGCCTGTCCAATCATCCTCTTACACGCTGGGTAGTCTCCCATCCCTCCTATCACTTGAGAGTCCTGAGGCCTAGAATTTGCCAAAATGTTACTTTCATTGCACAAAAGAGACCTCTGGAATTGAACAGACTTAGGTTTGATACTCAGTTTCATTGCTTAATTAGCGTCACCTCCATGTGCCTCAGTTTCCCCCATATGTGAAATGTGGACAATGATTCTCACCTCCTTAATTCAGCAGATATTTTATGGAACACTATTTCTGGTACTTAGTGGCTACCACCTGCTTTAACACTTTCATTATGACTCTTGCAACAACCCTGAGAGTTCAATATAACCATCCATTTTTATACATGAGGAAACTGAGGCACAGAGAGGCACAGTCACTTGTCCAAGGTCCCCCTGCCAAGAAGGAGAGGCAGAGCCGCGATTTTAACCAGGGGGTGATCAAGCTCAGTGGCAGTCCACGTCGCTGGTGCTTCACCTGAGGAGGCTGGCAAGGTGTGTCCTCTTTCATGTGCCTCAGTTTTCCTCATCTGTGAAATGGCCTCATGGCTTTGGAGCAAACAGAATGACAGATAAAAGGGACAAATGACACAGGCATCTCCATTTGTTTAACAAGTACTTATTGAGAACCTACTGTGTGCAGGGCACAAGCCAGGTTGTGGAGAAAACAGAAGCGGGTGATAGAATGGGAGAGGTTGAGAAGCTGCTAAGAGGAGGAGGCAGTTGAGCTATGACCTGGAGCAGGCAGATGGGCCTCCCTGGGAAGATCTGGGTGTGGGAAGCGCCTGCCAGGCAGGGGGCGCCTCAAGTGCAAAGGCCCTGAGGTGTGGACAGGTGAGACAAGACCAGGACAAGCCCCACTTTTGCTGTTGTCTGGAAACCAAGGCACAAAGAGAGGAGAGGACGGAGCCAAGGCCACGCAGCTGGCCGAGGTGGAACTGGGATGTTAGGGGAGGAACAGAGGTCACGACCTCTGCAAGCTTCATCCCCCACCCCTCACTCCCAGCCAGAATCCTCCAGAGGGGCGGCCTCCCCTTCCTGAGCCACCCCAGCTGTTGCGGAGGCCGCTGCTGTCCTGGTTCCCTTGTTTAATTACAAACAACATTTTTCGCCCTCACTTAATTATGCAACAGACGCCCGTGGATCTGCCACCATCTGGCCCCACTTTCCGGCTTGAGACCATGAGTCCCAGTGACTTCGAGGGCTGAGAGGAGAGCAAGCGGGAGGCACCTCGGCCGGGAGGGCCCCGAGCTTGGCATGGGCTTAGCTCTGTGATGTACCTGGCCTTGTCTCCGAGTCCTCATCTGCAGAATTGGGACAATTGAGGGCTGGCGCGAGGGTCTGTAAGATAAGAGCTGCTTGGCAAAGAGGAGCCCTCAGCCCTAAAGGGGGCCTCGAGGGGCCAGGATGCCATCCCTGGGGAGGCAGAGTTAGCCCCTCCTGTGTCTCAAAAGTAGAGTAGAGAAGGTGCAATTCCACCTTCCGGCAACCTGTGTGGGCAGCAGAGTTCCCATTCCACAGATGGGAAGAATGAGGCTCCAAGAGGCTCAGGGACTTGCCCAAGGCCCTGGCATCTTTGTGTGGGAGTGGGTTCATGGCTCCAAAGTCCTCTGTTTCCACACGAGTGTCTTGCAAACTGCAATTTTTCTCAGGCTGTCAGTTATAAGGGGAACAGCCCTCCCCTGGTTTATCTCCCTGGGAGCTTGGCGTGGGGCTCTGTGTGTGGCCCTGCGTCAGCGACGATGTCCTGGCTGATGTGAAGCCAAAACCGGCCCTCCCAGCTGGGGAGGGGAGCAAATGTGAATTATTTTCAATGCCCTAATTAATCATGATAGTAATATTCACTGACAATTACTCAACACTGACTATGCACCAGGTACTTTCCACGAATTCTCTCATTTTCAAATGATCACCAGCCTTCTGAGGGAGGCGCTGCTGTGCCCACCCCCCAGGGGAGGAGCCCAAGGCACTGAGCATGTGGCGGCAGAGGTAGGATTCAAACCCAGGCCCCGCAGACAGCAGAGACTGGCGCTGCTGAGAGTCGATTGTGGAACACGGGGCTTTTTCCAGCTCTGTCCTCTTCTGGCCTTTCTTTAAGAGGCAGCACCAGCAGCTGGATTCCACTTTGAGATGCAGTGTGTCCTGGGGTTGGAGCTCTGGGAAATCCCAGCAGCAAGCGTCCTGGGCCGCCTCCTGCAGGTTCGTGGGTTGAGGACATCCGTGCAGAGGCTGGACTTGTCTAGGAAGGGGTGGGAGGCACAGATATCAGGGCCCTCGGCCCCCCAGGAGCCTTGAGGTGAAAAGAGATGCCTGCAAGGCCTCTTGCCCAGGCTGTCTTGCCGGCTAGAAGCTACTGAGCCGCTCTCCAGTCCTCCACCTCTCATCTCCATCAAACCCAAGCTGGGTCTGGCGGCCACACTCCCTCAACACCTCACTCCAGCTCCCGACCTGACCTGGCCCCAGCCTCGCCTCCTCCTCATCTCCCTGAGCTGCCCTCCCCGCTAGGATCCATTCTCCACACTGGCTTAGAGGGAGCCTGCTAGGACCCAAGGCTAACAGTGACCCTCCCCTGGTGAAACACTTTCGAGGGCTCCCCACTGCCCTTGGACTAACCCCCTAAGTCTTGTTGCAGCCTCCATGGCCTTGCATGGTGTCTGCCGGTAATCTCTGCACTTCACCCATGCCGGCTTCCCTCTGTCTCCAGAGCCCACTCAGCCGGTTTCCACCTCAGGACCTTTGCACTCTCCGTGCCCTTTGCCTCGACTTCTCTGCCACTGGGTCATACAGCCGTATCATCCTAGTCCAGACTGCGGCCAGAGGAAGCTTCCTGGACCCTGCATCTCAGCAGGTCCTCTGCTGCCTAAGTCTCCTCTTGGGTTAGACACCCTATCCCCAAATCCAAAGTCCTGGATGGGGCTGAGGCTGCCTGCGTACCCTCCAGCCTCCTCTCCTGAGCTTCTTTTAGTGCCCTCAAAGGCCTGCCTCTGTGCCGGGGTTTCTCAGCCTCGGGCTGGACCATTCTCTGTTGCGGGGGCTGTCCTGTGCTCTGCAGGACACTAAGCAGTATCCGGGGCCTCGGTCCACTGGATGCCAGCAGCACCCTCCCCAGTTGTAAAAACTAACATCTCCAGACAGCACCAAATGTTCCTGGGGAGAACAAAATCACCGCAGTCGGGATCCCCTAGGCCAGACTTTTGTCCCTGCTGCACTCTCTTTTGGGGACTCTCCCTGCCAGCCCTCTGCACCCACCCTGCTCACCCCTCTCTGTATTTCACAACCCTTAGATGCCACCTGGAGGAACCTTCTCAGCCCAGGCAGGTCAGGAGGCTTCTGGGTGCTCCCACAATGCCTTACACTCATCATCGGAGACCTGACGATGCCATCTTGTAATTGCCAGGGGGCATGTTGGCCCACCCCTCACCCTGCCCTTGGGGATGTCAGCTCCACAAGGCGGGCTGTATGTCTGCTCTGTCCCCCACTGTGTGACAGGCGGAAGCACCGAGCACAGGGCCTGGCACAAAGGGGATGCTCAGTTCACATTTCACCATCTCTCCACCTGTCTCTGCCTCTGTCCTTATTCATCACAGACACACCCCAAGTCCACACATGTGCGGGTGCCATGAGTGCTGAGAAGAATCCGACATAGTTCCTGCCCTCAGCCCACTCACACCCTGGCGGGCAACACAACACAGTGAGGGAGCCACAGGGGCCCTGGCATCTCCAAAGAGGCATCTGATCCAAACTATGGGGAAGAAGGGAGGGTCAAGATGGGCTTCCTGGGGGAGGTGATGTCTGGATGACGGAAAGGATGAAAAGGAGGATCAACAAATACAGAAATAGTGCCAGGATATGGGCTACCCAATGTGGTGAGTGTCCTAAATGCCACCGAGTTGTTCACTTTGAAGTGTTTAATTGCATGTTACACGAATTTCATCTCAATTTTTACAAATTAAAAAAAAAAAACAAAAAACAAAAATAGTGCAAACAGAGTTCCAAACAGAGGGAAGAGAATGTATAAATGTCTGGTGGACAGAAACTCAAGGTCATTGCACCTGAGTCACAGGTCAAAGGAGCAGATACTGGAAGTGGTGATGAGACAGGAGAGCGGGCCAGGGGCCCTGTGGCCACGGAGAGGAGTTTGGGCTTTTTCTTGAGTGAGTGGGAGCCACAGAAGGTTGTAGGCAGAGGAAGGAGTGTGGAGAAGAGAGTGGGTGAGGCTGGAAGCAGGAAGAGCAGAGAAGGGGTAATGGCCACAGTCCATGGGTGAGAGGGAGGGGCCTAGCCCAGGGCTTGGCCAGGGAAGTGAGGAGATGTGGTTGGATATGGGAGATATTTAGGCCATAAACCCAATAGTTACGGTGGTGTAGATGTGGAGGGTGAGAGGGGAGTATCACAGACAACGTCTGTGCTGCCTCAGTCAGGAACCCATTCAGGACCTGCCCCCACATTCCCCAAGAGCCTTCTACACGGGGGCAAGTACAGGAACCCAGCTCTGTGCCTCCCTCCTCAGGGGCTCTGCCTCCTCCAAGCCTCCATAAGGGGTGGTCTTGACAGTCCCATGACCTTCTGTGTGACCTCTGGCTAATCTCTTGGCCTCTCTGGGCCTGTTTCTGGGGCATCTTTGTCTACCTTTCCGGGAGGAGTGAGAGGCACAGGAAACCACCGCCCAGGCAGAGGACCTTGAAGAACCTGTCCTGCCGGGTGAGGCCCTCACCCGCCCCTCCCGGGGTACTCAGCAGGTGAGGGGGCACCTGGTGCACAGCCTGGGCAAGAGACCCAGCTCCACCAAGCCCTGCATGGCTGACTGGCCTCTGCTCACCTGAGGGGCCCTGGGGTCCAATCCTCTAATCCCAGGGGTTGTACCCTCAGGCCCAGCCTGGGATTCTGAGCCCCACACTCTGGTCAGGCCTGGGGGATGAACACCCTCCCTCAGCAGCCTGGAGTCAAGGGCATGGGGGCTGGAGCCAGGGCCTTGGGGCAAATCCCAGCTCTGCCCCTTCCTGCTGAGCTGCCTCACGCAAGTGACTCAACCTCTCTGATGCCCAAAGACAGATCTGTCATGGAGGTTTACATCCCACACGAGTGGGGCTTTTCCACACGGGGTGGGTATGAGTCCCAGTTCACACACTGGCACTGTAGAGTTTCTTCGTGTTTTCGCAAATGGAACTGATTTTCCATTTTGTGCTGTGGTTATGCCACGCTGGAGGAGGCTTCGTCTGACGGTGTTTCCCACCGTCGCCACCGCCCCACCCCACTTCTAGGAAGGCCCTGGGTCCCCTGGCCTTTCGTGAGGTCAAGGTGTTGGGGACAGGAATGAGGACGCGGGCACTGGTGTTGGGTGTCGTCTTCCCACCAGGCATTGCTTGACACAGGCTGACCCCACCGGAGGCCCTGTGTGGTGCTGTGCCTGCCCCTTCTCCATCGCCCCTGGTCCTGGGGGTCATTTGGCTGCTTCCTGGCTACTTCAAGGGCTGATTGGAGGCTGCCTTTCCAGAATCCTGGAGAAGCTGCTTCTACCTGAGGTTCTGGGCCTCTCTGGGCTCAGCCCCAAGCTGGGGACCACCCTTGACACCCCCTCTCCGTACCTACCCCGCGACCCTGGCTCTGGTTCTGGGTGGGGGAACCTTGCTCTCTGCAAGACGTGAGTTCTTCCTGCTCTCAACTTTTGAAACTCAAAAGCCAGGAAGCCTCCTGGGATCCCCGTACACGGTGTCCCAGCCCTTCCCGGAGGCGCTGAGTACAGACTTACAGCAGGGAAGGGCGGAAGGGAGAAAGGAAGAGAGCAGGAGCCAAGCGGGGTGTAGGGCAGGGAAGACAGGCACTGAGTGCGGACTTACAGCGGGGAAGGGCGGAAGGGAGGAAGGAAGAGAGCAGGGGCCTAGCTGGGTGCAGGGCAGGGAAGACAGGCCAGTTCTGCAGCCTCCCTAGACAGTGGCCCTCAGGATCCCCTTACATTTTAAAAAACTGCTGAGAACCCCAAGGAGCTTTTGCTTGTGTGGATTCTATCAGTTGATATTCATGTTAGAAATGAAAACTAAGAAATGTATAACATTTATTTATTAACTCCAATGTAATAATAAATCCATTACATGAACATAACTTTTTTATAATAAATAACTATGCATTTTAAAACACAAATTTAGCGAGAAAAGTGGCATTTGTTGGATTGTGGATATTTCCGCATCTCTCTCTAACAGCTGGCCTCTGTGGGACAGCGGGTCCTCACCCCTGCTTCTGCGGTGGATCCGCTGTGAGACTTTGTTTAGGATGAAGTACCTGACAAAACCTGGCTTCCAAAGACATATAGTTGGAAAAAGGGAGGATGTTGTCACATTGTGAAATACATATCTAGTGAGACAGAGTGAGACTCTGGAGTACAGTGGTGTAATCTCGGCTCACTGCAGGCTCCGCCTCCTGGGTTCAAGTGATTCTCCTGCCTCAACCTCCCAAGTAGCTGGAATTACAGACATCCACCGCCATGCCCGGCTAATTTTGGTATTTTTAGTAGAGATGGAGTTTCACCATGTTGGTCAGGCTGGTCTCGAACTCCTGACCTCAGGTGATCTGCCTGCCTCGGCCACCCAGAGTGCTGGGATTATAGGCATGAGCCACTGCACCCAGCCATGAATAGTCTTTAATGCTACACAAAAACTAGCCAGTGGTAACGTCTTAAATTCAGTTGCAATGTAGAATCTAAACATCTATCAATGAACTTTTCAAACTCTTTATACTCAAGTGAGAATAAAGTAAAATGGCAAATAATCCTATGAACCCCTTGAATGGGTCTTGGGGACCCCCAGGGATTGTTGAATCACACTTTTAGAACTGTTGTGTTCTCAAAGAGAAGTATCCCAGCAGTCAGAAAGCTGCTGGTTGATCCCCACCAGGGACAGATCAGGGTATGATGAAGAACACAGGTTCAATTCCTATTTCTGCTGCTTCCTGGCTGTGTGTCCCTGGGCAGGTCAGCTTCTCTAAGTCTCAATGTCTTCATTTCTAAAATGGTGATAACAAGACCTACTTCATAGGCTTGCGGTCAGGACCCATGAAAACCAGGGTGTAAATGCAAAGCCCTTGCTCATATATGTTCCTTCCTGCCACAGGGCCTTTGCACAGGCTGTTCCTTCCATCTGAAACCCCTTCCCTCCCGGCTTTGCCAAGGAACTCCTTTCCCTTTAGCTCTTGGCTTAAGTGCTCCTTCCTCCAAGAAGCCTTCCCTGACTTCCCTGGAATGTCTGTTAGAAACCCCTAGAGCATGATCGAAGCTTTATATTTTTCAGGGTTACAGGTCATTACCTGTCTCCCACCAATCCCTAAGCCTGGGTTGACTTTTGCCCTCTGCCATAGGAGCTTTGTGTGGAATAAATGCTGTTGAAAGAATATTGGTCATAAAGTGTCATCTTTGCTATCTTAGTCTTTTCATCCTTGGAATGTAAAAGCTGGGCTTTGACAAGAGGTCCCTCCCCAACCCCCACCTTCTCTGCCAGCAGCTTGACTGCACCAAGCGGCGGAATGGCGGGGTAGCTCATGCTCTAAAGCTGCAGGGTTATCTCTGGGGATCCAGCCCTGCCTGAGCCCCCTTTATGTGGGGTCCCCCGGAGGCCTCTGGGGTCATGCTCCCCATCTCAACAGCTGTTTCCTTTCTGTGCATGGTGACTGCCCTGCCCTACAGCAATCTCTCAAGCATCCAGGCTGGCAGATACCCTTCTCCCTCCCCTACTCTCCCTTCAGACCGGCTCAGTCAAGGATTTCTTCTCTGCAACCCCAAGCCGACTGCGTCTCTGTGATCCTGTCATCATGGCACACATCCCACACCCTCATCTTCCCCAACCTGGCAGCACATTCCTCAAAGGCCAGGACTGTCCCCTAGGATCATCTTCGTCCCCCTGGGACCAGACACTGGGCCTGGCATCCACTAAGCGTCCAATACATATTTGCTAAAATGACATGAATGCAGGACTCTGGGAGAGGTTCCTCTTATCGACGGAGGTTGTACAAGTTAGCTTTGGGCTGCAAGGAATAGAAACTCAGCTCACACTGATTTAAAGTATAAAAGGCACTTACTGGCTTGTATTAATTAAAAGCCTAATAGGGGTGAGCTTTAGGCTTGGTTTGATCGAGCTTCAACTCTTTTCCTCTGCGATTTACCCAGCTCTGCTTCCGTGTGCTGGTTTATTTATTTATTTTTAAAATTTTATTTATTACTATTATTATTAATTATTATTTTTCCCCCTCTGGCTGGTTTTCTTCGTGGCATTAAAACAAGCAAACAAGCATGACAATTCCAGGTCTCATTCTGTTCAGACGAAGGTCTCTTCGAGTGGCTACATGGAATGCATTCCAGGGGCCCCTGACATTGATTCTTCTCTAGACTCAAACTAACTAATTACGTGTCCGTCCTTGAACCAGTGGCTGCAGCTGAAGGTGAGATTTAGAAAATTAGCTTAGATTTGGAGTCAGGAAGGCAGTCAGCTCCCCAAAAAGGGGGGCCACACGAGAGAAACGTGGTGATCCCCTCAAAATTGGAGTAGTTACCAAGAGAAGAGAAAGTGGGCAAGACCGTCAAAGCACCCACTCTAGGAGTTTAATTATATTCAAATCCACAGCAAAAAAAGGAGCTGTTTTTTGAGCAAAAACCAATCCAGGGAAAACTTTGCTAAATGTCCAGATATTTCGCCAGAGCCTTGTGTCAGACATAAGAAGATAACAGATTTCTGTACTCTCTGACTGAATTTTGCTGACCAAATCCAAAGTCAATTCACAGAGCCACAGATGACTTTACCGAATATTTTTTTAAACGTGTTTGTTTTTCTGATTATGATAACAATACATGCTTGTTGTTAAAATATTTAAATAATGCAGAAAAGCATTTAAAATAGTGGTTCTCAAGCAAGGGTGGTTTTGTCCCCCAGGAGACATGTGGCAATATCTCCTGGGGGACAAAATGTGGATACATTTTTGGTTGTTAGGATTGGGGGTAGGGGTGCTCCTGGCATCTAGTGTGGAGAGGCCAGGGATGCCACTAAACATCCCATAGTGCCCAGGATAGTCCCCTGCAACGAAAATTATCTGACCCAAAATGTCAATAGTGTCAAGGTTGAGAAACCCTGATTTAAAGGAATGTAAAAATTACCCCAAATCCTACTGCCCAGAAATAAACACTGCCGACATTTTGGCAAACACCATTTAGAATACTCTTTTTAATATGTGCCTATTGCAGACACAACTTAATACAAATAAGATGGCCGGGCGCGGTGGCTCAAGCCTGTAATCCCAGCACTTTGGGAGGCCGAGACAGGCGGATCACTAGGTCAGGAGATCAAGACCATCCTGGCTAACACCGTGAAACCTCATCTCTACTAAAAAGTACAAAAATCTAGC
>NW_012121820.1:2894663-2939626 GCF_000951035.1 Colobus angolensis palliatus | reverse complement strand
CTTCCTTCCTTCCTTCCTTCCTTCCTTCCTTCCTTCCTTCCTTCCTCCCTCCCTCCCTCCCTTCCTTTCTTCCTTCCTTCCTTTTGTTCCCTTCTGCTTTCTAAGGATATGCCTGGTGTTTGGCAAGCATTGCGTGAATTACATTAGGAAATAACTTTTGTAACAAACCCATTTAACAACCATTCTTTGTTCCCGCCTCCTGATAATGCTCAGAGCCACAGCACAGCCTTTGCCCAACTCCATGTCATTAACCCTTGATCTTTTCCTGCTGAATAGCAGATTGCTTTCCGGGGCTGGCAACACAGTTTCATTTTCACCTTCCTGCTGATGGAACTGCCCTGGCTCTGTGCCAGACGGCTGTTTACATAAGAAATGATTTGATTATATTGTACAACCAATGGCAGCCTTTCTCAGAATAAAGAAGCCAGAAACATATAATCAAAGCCATTAACTGTGTACAAAGAAACACAGCCCACTCTAAATTTCCCACCAACCATAATCACAGCTTTCCAGAGAAAAATAAGAACAGGGTTATGGTTCCCTCCTAAAAACGTGTTGGGGAAAGACTTTTAAAAGGAAATGTGGCTACAGCTCAGTCGCACTCTCAGATCAACCCTTGAGCCTTGACTCCAATCCCAGCTCTGTAACTCACTGTCCTTGTGACCTTGGAAAAGTCATTTACTGCCCAGAGCCTCCGTTTCTTTATGGTAAAATAGCTATAATAGTAATATCAACCTCAGAGGTTTACAAGAGGATTGAGATAGTGCATAAGAACACTTTCTGGATGCAGCTGGAAACCATCATTCTTAGCAAACTATCACAAGAAGAGAAAACCAAACACCGCATGTTCTCACTCATAGGTGGGAACTGAACAATGAGATCACTTGGACTCGGGAAGGGGAACATCACACACTGGGGCTTATCATGGGGAGGAGGGGAGGGGGGAGGGATTGCATTGGGGAGTTATACCTGATATAAATGATGAATTGATGGGTGCTGACGAGTTGATGGGTGCAGCACACCAACATGGCACAAGTATACATATGTAACAAACCTGCACATTATGCACATGTACCCTAGAACTTAAAGTATAATAAAAAAAAAAAGTTGAAAAAAATTACCAATAATATTAAGAAGTTTAAAAAAAAAAAAAACAAAAAAAACCCTTTCTTAGAATGTCTTCAGCTACAAGGAGCAAAAACGCTTGACTAAAGAAGGCAAAAAAAAAAAGCTAGAGCACTTATAATTTCATTTAGCAGGGTTGTTTCATTTGGAGGCATAAAGATGTAACCAGTGATTCACATTCTTTTCATCTTCCTGCTATGTCATTCTCAGCAATTTATGGACATGTCTCCTCATGGTTTCAAGACAGCTGCTGTGGCTCCAGGCATCACACTGGGACATGATAAAACCAAGCAAAGAGCAGGAGGGCATTTTTCCCCCTCTGTCTCCTTTTATGATGGAGAAAATTGTTCCTAAATTTCCCCCCTGCAGATCTGCAGACTTCCTATTGGCCAAGATGGCATCACATCTATAATTCCAAACCAATCACTGATGGAGGAATGAGAATGACCACAGTTGGCTTGGACCTATAACTCACTCTGAAGCCGGGGCGAGGAATAGCCACTGTCCCTCAGCTCCTGAGTAGATGTACAACCAACAAAACTGAATCCGGTCAGCAAAGGAGTCATGGGCGGGCAACCGCTGTGTCTACCATAAGCACAACTCCCGGCACACACGAGGTGCCCTCAAAGGCTGGCATTTGGCAAGCTCGCGACTGGGAGTCCACACAGTGCTCCAGGTGGGAGGACCACAATTGCGATTGGCCAGGGAGTCCCTCTGGATGCCAGACCCCTGTATGCAAAGCCCCAGCTAGCATCTCCACTTGATTGGCTTATGGGAACCTCAAACCCAGCACACTATATTTGAACTCATCATATTTCCTTCCCACTGGCCTCCTCTGTTGGTACCCACCTTGCTCAAGTCAGAAGCTGGCTGGCCCTCAAGAGTCCCTGCTTTCCTTCCCCATCTGTGCCCACGTCTCTCCAGCTTTGCCATCATCTTCCACCTGGACACCAACCAAGCCCCCGCTCTCCGTGCTGCTGTCTGGGCATCAACAGACTATACTGTTCCCTCTGAACAGAACTTTTCCCGCTCCTGTTTCCCTGTCACCTTGCTCAGGAAAGCTCTTCTGATCCCCCAAGTTGAATCCCTCATTACAGACCCCACAGGCTGACATACATCTCTCCATTGCCCTGATCACATTTCTTATTTACCTGTGTAATGATTTCACTCATGTCTCACCCCACCAGGTTGCAGCTCCATGAGGGTGGGAATAGGGTCTGTTTTGTTCACTGATAACCTTCAGTGCCTGACACATAGTGGGGCCTCAATATTTTTCCTGAATCCTATAAATGAATGAATTCATCCCCTGCCCTGTGGCCAGGGAGATCGCTCTAAGAAGCAAATCTAATCACTCCCTCTCCTGCCAAAAGCCTTCCATGGCTCCCCTTTACCCACAGGACAAAGTCCAAAGGGCTTAACCTGGCTCTTCCAGGCTCCTCAAAGTGGATTCTACCACCTCTCCAGCCCCATCTCACCTGCCCCATTGTCCTTTACGGTCCAGCCATCCTCCACTTCTCTAGGTGCCTCGGAGTCTCCATGTTCTCTCCTGCCCCCGGATCTGCCTATATGCTATGTCTCTCCTGGAAACTTTGTCTCAAAAAATCTTCATTCTCACTGTCAAGGCTTTAAAAATTTTTGCCTCTATTGGGGAAGGTTTAGTTCTGCAAGCTCATTCTGAAAATCTGGGTTCCTTCTATCTGGTTGTTGTCATCCTCAATCCATAGCTTCCAGTCAAGTCCAAAACAGCTGCTATAGCTTCTCCATCACATCTACGTTCCAGGCAGTGAGGAGAGAGAAAGGGTCATTCCTCTTAAGGACCCAGAAGCGGTGCCTATCACTTCTACTTCATTCCATTGGCTGGAGCTTAGTCATATGACCACGCCCAACTGCAAAGGAGGCTGGGAAATAGAATCACTATCTGTTGATTATGTTCGCGTGCTTTCCACTAATGCTCCAAAATTCTCTCAATATGAGAAAAAAGCTGATGGATATTGGTGGACACTGATGGTCCCTGCCACACTCACCCCCACAGTGCCAAGCATGGATTTATCTCTGCCCAGCCAGACTGTGAGTTCCCAAAGGACAGGGACCATATATGGTGGTCATTGCAGCATGCCCTGCAACTCTCAGAGTGCTGGTTGTGATACATGGCAAATCAGAGTGAATGGCAGAGGTCAGAAATACAAGATGGAGAAACGGAGGCAGGCTCCAGTTGAGTTCCACACACATTTTCTGGGTGCTGATTGCACATAAGACCCTGGGCTTGGTCCCGGTGCCTGAGGTGTAGCAACACTTGTCTGGCCTGGCAGAGTCCCAAAAAACACCGAGTCGGGGGCTGCAAGACCCCACCCGCTGGGGAACCTGCAGAAACAGAACAGAGTCCACAGTCAGAACAGGAGGCGTCACAAGGGCCTACAGGTAAAGCAGGTCCCAGGCCCTCAGCCCACCTGGCCCTGTCCCGGCTGCACTCTCGGCCACTCCCCAACATTATCTGGCCTTGAGCCCAGCCCTAAACACCTGCCCTTCCCTGCTCTCCCGAGAGGCCTGAGCTGGGGTTCCCCTCCCCTGTTGGCTGCCGTGGGAAAGGCCTTATGGGAGCCCTCCAGGTCCAAGCTCCAGCCTCGCAGCTGCTGTACTTGCTGTTCCCTCTGGCCAGACCTCCCTTCTGTGCTGCTCTAGCTTTTCCTGCTCTCAGCTTGGACGGCACCTCCTCACTCTCTCCAAAGACCACCACCCACCCCGGTGCCTCCCCACCACATTGTGCGTCTTGTTGCTTCCCAGTATGGGTCTGTGTGGGGTCGTCGGGGAACACTACTCATGTTCATTTGTTGGCTTCTTTGCTCTCTGTCTCCGCCAGTAGAGACATGGACCTTTTCTGTCTTGTTTTCCACTGTATCCAGAGCCTAGCCCAGGGCCTGGCACATAGTAGGTGTTCAGGTAATATCTATGGACTAAATACATACACACACAGTGAGGAAAGACTAGAAAAATAGCATTCACTGTGCTCGTATGACATGCCAGCCACATGCATTGTTCACTCTGAGTCCCACGACACTACTGCCTGGTCAGAATCATTATCCCCATTTCACAGCTGAGGAAACTGAGACTCAGAGAAATGAAGTGACTTGACCGAGGTTACGCTAATAGGAAAGGCCAAGTCTCAGATGGGGCGGAAATATTTATAACGAAATACAAAGATCTTGGAGGAGGTGGTGGATTCTTGTTTGTACACACTGATCAAAGCTCATCAAATAGTACACTTGAAATCAGAGGTTCTCAACCAAGGATGATTTTACCCCCAGGAGACATTCGGCAAAGTGCAGAGACATTTGGTCATCATGGGGGTAGGCGATGCTACTGGCATCTTGTGGGTAGAGGCCAGAGATGCCACTAAATATCCTACAGTGCCCAGGACAGCCACCACAGCAAAGAATTATCTGATCCAAAATGTCAATATTGCTAGGTTGAGAAACTCTGCTGTGAAGGAATGTAGTTTACTGAACATAAATTATACACTCTATTTATTAAGGTATAATCAACGCATTTTTTGTAAAATAGAAAAAATAGAAAAGAACTAACATAATTGGAAAAGAAAGAAACCAACTAAGGACAAAACAATGGGTAAATAATTTTAAAAAGCAAAGAACAGATCAGAAAATGCAAAGAGCCTATACATAAACGATAAGGGGGTCCACCTTAGTACTAATAAGGGAAATTCAAATTACCACAAAAAGCCGGGGGTTTGCCTCATGTCTGTAATCCCAGCTCTTTGGGACGCTGAGTTGGGAGGATCTCTTGAAGCCAGGAGTTTGAGAACAACCTGGGCAACACAGTGAGACCCCATCTCTACAAAAAATTTAAAAATTAGCTAGGTGTGGTGGTATGAGTCTGTAGTTCCAGCTTCTCAGGGGGCTGAGGTAGGAGGATCGCTTGAGCCCAGGAGTTTGAGGCTGCAGTGAGCTATAGCTAAAAAACAGTTACAACAAAAATAATCACAATGGGAAAAAGTTTTTTTTTTTTTTTTGAGACGGAGTCTTGCTCTGTCGCCTGGGCTGGAGTGCAGTGGCCGGATCTCAGCTCACTGCAAGCTCTGCCTCCAGGGTTTACGCCATTCTCCTGCCTCAGCCTCCGGAGTAGCTGGGACTACAGGCGCCCGCCACCTCGCCCGGCTAGTTTTTTTTTTGTATTTTTAGTAGAGACGGGGTTTCACCGTGTTAGCCAGGATGGTCTTGATCTCCTGACCGCCAGGATGGTCTCGATCTCCTGACCTCGTGATCCGCCCGTCTCGGCCTCCCAAAGTGCTGGGACTACAGGCTTGAGCCACTGCGCCCGGCCGGGAAAAAGATTTTTTAAATGACAGATGGGCTGATGAGTGTGGAGGAAGTAGGCCCTCTCATCCTCTCATATGTGGGTGGAGGGAGTGCAAATTGGCAAAGCCCTGGTGGTGATGTGGTAGCACTTTCCGTCATTTGTCCAGCAATCCCAGTTTTGTAGAAATACACATGGGCTCAGAGAGCCGTGTGCGGATGCTCACTGTGGTATTGTTTATAATAGTGAAGTTTAGGCAGGAAAACTAAATATCAATGAAATCAATGAACGTGGAGTTAGGTAAATAAACCATGGTCCATTCATGCCATGGAATACTATGTAGCAGATGAAACTGATAAGGCAAATCTCTACACAGATAGGCGAAACAAAAAAGCAGGCTGCAAAACCGTATTTACAATCTGTTTTGAATCAGGCGGCACAAAAGAAATCCAGGGCTGGTGCCACTAGCGCTTGCCATCATTCATCACCCCTTCTTCTCACTTTTGAACGGGGCGGCAATGTGCCCTAGTGAAATAAGACCTCCCCAGACTCCCCTGAAACCACGTGGGTGCAGTGTAGTAGCCATGAGACCCAGGGCACACACACTTTGTCCCTTCCCTGCCCTCTTGCCTTGCTGAGAAGCAACCCTCTCGAGCCAGGAGTTTGACAGTCACGTACCAACGTGGGAGACCGGGAAACTGGTCATTGGTGATGTCCCTGAACAGGTCTGCAAGCTCAGACTTGCTCACCTCTGGACTTCTTTTTACACAAGAGAAGTGAACTCCCATCTGGCAAAACCCTGGTGTCTGTTACTTTTTACTTGCAGCCAAATGCAATTTCAGAGGCAGCAAACTCACTGGGGAGGAGGTTGGTTGAGTCTTCTGCAACAGAACTGTATTCAAGTGTCATCTGTATAGTTAAGACTTTTCTAAAATAAATCAATAAATCAAATAAAGCTTGTCTGGCTAGAATCTGTGGGACTCTTGGTGTTTCTTTCAAAAAGTGTTTGTTGATTGGCTCAAGTCCTTCTTGATGCAAGCAAAAATGCCAAGGGGAAGATGGAGGGGCATCGAGAGGTTTCCCTGTGACCTGCTGAAGGAGAGGTTGGGATGCTGTTTTCTTTGGGAAAGTTCCATTTTCCTGGTAAGAGGACTAGAGCCTGAGTCTCTCACCCCAGGGAGGCTCAGGGGTCAGTCCAACCAGCCCAACCCGGGTTGCCCCTATCCTAATTGATGACCCTCTAGCCGAGACGTGCCAGCCTCCAGGCAGTGACCGGCCATCTCTCCCACCTGTTTGTTCTCTTCCCAGAAGCAGGATGCTCCCTTTATCTCAGGCCAAAGTACCCACCCCCCTTCGCTGCCACTGCCCCGGGGAAGGGAAGGAATGCCACCTGTCATCACGGGATGAGTGAGTCACCTCTTACTGGCTGGAGGCCATAGCCAGCCCAACCTCTCTCTTTTGCCCCTCAGCTCTCCCCTGTGGGTGGGGAAGGATGGGAATATCACCCTAAAAATCGTGACAGCAACAGCTGCCATCTCTGTGGCATGGAATCTGTCACTGGAAGCTTAAGTACCCAGCCCTGGGTTCCAAGCCCAGCTTCTATGTTCTAACCTGGTCATTTGGGAGGAGTCACCCCTTCCTGATCCCCATTTATGCATTTGGCAAACATTTATTATGCAAGCACTCTGAACCGGGCAGGGGGTGCTGAGGATGCCACAACAAACACCCCGAAACAATCCTGTCCTGTGGAACCCATTGGATAGAGACGTTCAAAACTAACAATAATAATAATGGTAATAAATTTTAAAATTCTGAGTGTCAATTGGTGATGATGTCA
Organism: Colobus angolensis palliatus; assembly: GCF_000951035.1. NCBI lineage: Eukaryota > Metazoa > Chordata > Mammalia > Primates > Cercopithecidae > Colobus > Colobus angolensis. The sequence goes on along the minus strand of NW_012121820.1, from coordinate 2,932,356 downwards.
CAGAGAGAAAGGGAGAGGAGTGCTGGTGCAGAGGGTCTTGTTCATGTAACCAGGTGGTCTAGGTCACCCTGAAATACATTGAAAATGGAGGAAAGGGCTGGGTGCGGTGGCTCACACCTGTAGTCCCAGCACTTTGGGAGGCTGAGGAAGTCAGATCACCTGAGGTCAGGAGTTTGAGACCAGCCTAGCCAACATGGCGAAACCCCGTCTCTACTAAAAATACAAAAATTAGCTGGGCATGGTGGTGAGTGCCTGTAAACCCAGCTACTTGGGAGACTGAGGCAGGAGAATTGTTTGAACCCGGGAGGCGGAGGTTGCAGTGAGCCGGGATCATGCCACTGCACTCCAACCTGGTGTTTCAAAAAAAAAGAAAAAGGCCGGGCGCGGTGACTCAAGCCTGTAATCCCAGCACTTTGGGAGGCCGAGACGGGCGGATCACGAGGTCAGGAGATCGAGACCATCCTGGCTAACACGGTGAAACCCCATCTCTACTAAAAATACAAAAAACTAGCCGGGCGAGGTGGCGGGCGCCTGTAGTCCCAGCTACTCCAGAGGCTGAGGCAGGAGAATGGCGTAAACCCTGGAGGCGGAGCTTGCAGTGAGCTGAGATCCGGCCACTGCACTCCAGCCCAGGCGACAGAGCGAGACTCCGTCTCAAAAAAAAAAAAAAAAAAAAGAAAAAAGAAAATGGGGGATGGAGGAAGACCTGGAGGAGGCAAGAGAGGGAGGTTCTCTCAGGGCAGAGTCTAAGGAAGAGAGAACAGCAAGTACAAAGGTCCTGAGGTTGCCATGTGCCTGATGTGTTCCAGGAGCAGGGAGGAGGCCAGTGTGGCTGGAGGGAAGATGTCAGAAAGGCAGAGGTGGGGCGTACAACCACACGGGATTCAGGGACACTGCCAGGAGCTTTTCTTTGACTCTGGGTGACATGGGAAGCAGAGGAGGGTGCTGAGCAGAGCAGAGACGTGATCCGACTTCCTTTGGGTAGCAAGACAATGATAGAACGGGGGAGATAGTTTGGAAGCCATGGCAACAAACCAAGCACACACACTCATGCCAGGGCGGGGCTGTGGAGCTTGGAGGGTGGTGGGATCCTGGATGCAGGCTGTGGATGGAAGGTGGTGGGGCAGAGGCTACAGAAAGAGAAGAATCAATGAGGACACTCAGGTGTTTGGCCTGAGCCCCTGGAAGGAGAGAGGTGACACTTTCAGAGGCAGAAACGATGCAGGAGTGGTAGGATCCTGCTGGAGGAGGAGTTTGGTTTCTTAGCTGGGACGTCTGAGATGCCTGTGAGGCATATTGAGTTGTACCTGGATATTAAAACTGAGTTCAAGGCAGGAAATGTGTGTTTAGAGGCTTTTAGCTTGGAGATAGTATTTACAGGCTCAGTTTCTTTGTCTGTAAGATGGAGATTAAACAGCATCTGCTTTGCAAGGTTGCTGTGAGCCTGGGTTGAGGACTGAGAGGCCTTGGGCAGGTAGCAAAGTGCAGGTAAATGTCAGCTCTGTTACTTCCATGCCCAGCTCACCCAATCCTCATGAGGTCATTATTATTGCTATCAACTTTAATTTTATAGGGAGTGGAGGTTCAGAGAGGTTAAGTGACTGGTCCAAGGTCACACAGCCTAAAAATGGCACAGCCAGGATCCAAGGCTGAATCTAGAGTCTGGTTCTTGGCCTTTTACCCTGCTGCTTCCTCCCTGCTCTCCCAGCACCAGACCCTTGGATCCTGAACTGATCAGACTTGAGGGGCTCCCAGTTGGGAAGGGAGACAACCATGAGTGGAAATGCCTCCAGGCAGACAGGACCTGAGCCTGCCCCACTAGGGGACAAGTTAGAAGGGGGCTAGTGAGGCAGCACAGCCATGTGGTTAAGAGAAGCACCGCGATGCCAGACCACCTGGGTCCAATTTGGCTCTACCCTCACTAGGTGTGTGACCCTGGAGATGTGACTCATGTTTTTCATGCCTCAGTTTCCACTGTTGTGAAATGGGATAATACAGGTTGTTGGGAGGACTAAATGAGTTGGTCCATGCAGAGTGCTTAGAACAGGACCAGAAACTCAATAGGTGCTCCAGCTCAGTTTCCGCCAAACGTGTGCCCCCAGGGCCTGGGACCACCTGCCATGCCTTTGGGGCCCCTGAGTGGGTCATTTAAGCCTCCGTTTCCTCATCTGTTAAATGGGGCTAATAGTGGCGCCCTGCTTGTGAGGTGGTTGCCAGGATTCATGGAGATTCTTAGAGATGAGAGGTGTGCGGGGCCGTGGATGTTGGAGGCTCACAGAAACAAAACAGAACAAAGCAAAAACCCCTAAAGGAAAAAAACCCCAAAACCAAAATGAGGCGAAGCACCTGGGAGAGGATGGGGGTGATTGAGCACGGTGGCCTGGAGCCAGAGCGCTGGGCATCAAGTTCTGCTCCTGGGCCATTCCCCTCGCCTCTGTATGCCTCAGTTTCTGCATTTGCAAAGCAAGGATGATACCAGCACCCACCCCACAGGCTGTATGAGGGCTGATTGAGTCACTCATGGAGATGGAGCATGCATGGTGCATGGTGCGTGCGGCTGTTACACTCAGGGTTGGGAAGGGGAGGAGCACCACCTCAGGGGTAATTCAGAGAGCCCAGTCCCTCTTGAATTGCTGCCTGGTTCAGGCCATGGTGTCCCAGCAGGTGAAGGGATGGGCAGTCCAGCCCCCAGCCCTGTCAGATGCAGCCACAGGGGCTGTGGCTCACCAAGGCCTGGGGCCTGTCCTGGACTCCTCACTTGGCTCCTGTGGCTGGGACAGATTGCTTCCCTTCCTCTCTCCTGGGTGCCAGGCAGGCCCAGAAACCACCTGATGTCAGCAAGTCCTGCCCACCCACTGGTGGGGAGGAAGTAGGCGGGTGCCCAGGGACAGATGAGCCGGGCAGACGTGCCCTGAGGCAGCACAGTTAGGGCTGACGTGGGCATCATGCACCCCGGGGCTTTTGGAGCTGACCCCGGTCCCGTTTGCCCATGTCAAGCAGGTCAGAGTGGAGAGGGGCAGGTGCGCTGGGGTCAGGGTGTGCACTGACCAGGCATCTGTCCCCACTCCTCAAAACACAGCCAGGAGACGAGTGCATTGGGGTGGTGGCCTGTGGAAGAGGGGCAGGGTGTGTGTCCAGGTGTGGCTGGAGGGTGGGGTTGAGTGTGTGCGGTGCATGTGTATGGAGGTGACTGTGTGTCTGGCATGTGAATGTAAGATTTTAGGAAGGTGAGTGAGCTTGTGCACAGGCGCGTGTGTGTGCATGTGTGTGGCTAAGCATGTGTGAGTGAGTAGGCATCTGTGTGCCGTGTGCGGGAGCCGGGCAGGGAGCAGTGTGTATGGCTGAGTGTGCCAGCACATTGCTGAGCATGTACTCGTGTGCGTCCAGGTGTGTGAATGACAAAATAAGTGTATATGGTTAATTGTATGAGTGTGTGAGTGAGTGTGGGGAGGGGATGTGTGTATCCTTGACTGTGGGAGTCAGAGAGTGTGTATGTGTGTGTGTGTATGCACGTGCGCTGTTGTGAAAAGTTCTACAAGAACCCCTCCCCTTTTTTTATTTTATTTTTTGAGATGGAGTCTTGCTCTGCTGCCCAGGCTGGAGTGCAGTGGTGCAGACTTGGCTCACTGCAACCTCCACATCCCGGGTTCAAGTGATTCTCTTGCCTCAGCCTCCCGGGAAGCTGGGATTACACATGCACAACACCACACCCTGAAAATTTTTGTATTTTTTTTTCTTTTTTAGTAGAGATGGTGTTTCGCCATGTTGACCAGGCTGGTCTTGAACTCCTGAACTCAGGTGATCCACCCGCCTGGGCCTCCCAAAGTGCTGGGACTACAGGTGTGAGCCACCGTGCCCAGCCAAAAAACCCCTTTTGCATACAGAGCTTTGCTCCTTTGCATGAAAATGTTCATGAACAGGTGGGGTCAGCTGGTGAACGTGTTTAAAATCTTGACAGAAGTGGCCAAGGAGCTCTTTAGAAAGGGCAGAGGGGAGCGGTGATATCCAAGTTGATCCCTGACCAATCAGAACAGGTGTCAGCTGCAAATACCCAAGCCAGCTGAGCCAGCCCTGGTCACCTCAACTTCTGTTCCCACCAGCAGCATCCAAGAAGGCTTGACCTTGAGTCATTCTCAGGCCGCCCCCAAAGCAAACCAGCAAATGATCAGCTTTATAATAACAAAGTCAACATATTATAATCTCATGTGCAGTCAGTTACAAGGGCAAACCTTCATTCATTCATTCACCAATATTCACTGAGCACCTACTATGCTCCAGGCACAGATTCTGGTGCTGGGGATGCAGCCGAGAACAAGATGGACAAAAATTCCTTTGCTAGTGGCACTGGTGGGAACAAGCAGATGACAAAATAAGTGAACAGCCTGTGGAGAGGGTTAATGGGTGGTAAGTGCTATAGATAAAAATAAAGCAGGAACAGTAGATCCAGAACACCAGGTGGGTTTGCAGTTTTAAAAAGATCGGTCAGTTGGGGTTCCATGGGAAGCCGGCGTTTTGGTGAAGACCCAAAGGAGGTGAGGGCCGACCCGCATGGATCTCCAGCGGAAGAGCAACCCCCGGGCAGAGGCCATGGCAAGTGCAAAGGGCCGGTGATAGCACACAACTGGCCGGCTCAAGGAATAGAGAAGGGGCCAGTGTGGATTTAGTAGCTTTTTTAAAAACTGATGATAAAAGCGAATGGTGCTTTTGGAACCACCACACAGAAAAACGAATACAAGAGAAACTGGAAGTCCACAGTCACTGAAGGGTGGGGGCAGGGGAGATGGACTGAGGATCCGGGTGTCTGAGGTACAGTTCACTGGATAATCAAAGCGATTTTCCGTTTTGACAAGGCAATGCCAAAATAGTGCAGCTGCGCCCAAACCTCCCAGCGGCAGCCAAACACCCGGCGTTTTTACAGCTCGCATCCCAGCCCTAAGCTGAGCCAGGCACATAGTAGGCGCTTGCTCTGCTTCTACATCCTCCCAGTTCCCTGGGTCCTGAGGCGGTGAGGAAAGATGAGTACAAACCCCCCAAGGTACAGACTGACTTATCCCCAGATCCCCACAGGCCGCCAGCCAGGCCCCCAGCGGCCCTGGAATGACAGCGTCATCTCTTCCTCCTCCTGCTTTTATGAGCTGTGAAGGAGGCTTGTCTCGCGTTGCACAATTGCTCCTTAATTGCTATTTCCTCTCAGTTATGAATTATGTCATGGATATGGCCGCTCACGTTATTAAACTTCCACACAGGCCTTATCGTCTGGAGCCCAGCCAGCAACCCAGCCTGACCTACTTTCCCACCGGATTTCAAAACCTCCTCCCTTGTCCTCTCGTTGGACTTTTCCTAAGGAGAGTCTACTGTGCCCAAAAACTCGAGGCTAAAAATAAAAACTAGAACGGAGAAGGGGGGCCACAGCTGGCCCCACCGAAGGCCTGAGGCTCAGAGCGGCCCCTGGTGACTGGGGCCAAACCCCTCCCTGCCTAGAAGCTTCCTCAGAAAACCTGTCCTTGGGATGCAGGGTTCCCAGCAGGACAGGCAGGGACAACAGCCATAGTCCCAGGTCCCTTGCATGATCAGATCCCACTCCCGCCTTTCTCAGTCATGGCCGGGATGACTGACTTTGGATGCAGGCAAACCTGGGTTCAAACCTTGGCTCTGACACTGACTAGCTCATTCATTCATTCATTCACTCCAGGTATTGCCTGTCTTCTGAGTGCTGGCCCTGTGCTGGGCAATGGGGAAATATCTGAGAACAAGGCAGACACAGTCTCTGCCCTCATAGAACTTGTAATCTAGTGGGCAGACATGGGCACAAAACACACATTTTGAAATTAGGGCAATGAAGAAAATAAGACAGTGTGGTAGGCTTGAGACCAGCAGGGCTGCTCGTGGCTAAGACAGTCAGTCAGGGAGAACTCTCTGCGAGGAGGGGTCATTTAAGCAAAGACCCCAATCATGAGAAGAGCCAGATCCAGGAGGCTGGCCCTAACGAGGGGGAGGCTCAAGAAGTGCCTCGTGTGCAGGATAGAAGGAGGTGCTTGCTCTCAGGCTCAGCCATGCACAGGTTGGCATCTGAGAGTGAGAGCCTCCTGAAAGCTTTGCCCTCGAGATCTCACTTGCCCCAACCTAGTCCTGGGCCTGCTAGGAAGGAAAGGAAGGAAAGACATCTAAGCAAAGGGCACAGCAAATGCAAAGGCCCCGCAGTGGGACGAGCCTGGCGCACTGGGGCAGAGAGAGCCAGGGAAGAGTGCAGTGCAGAGATGGGGAGGAGGGTGAAGCTGGAGAGGTGGCGGTGCAGACCACAGAGGGCCTCGAAGGCCGTGCTGAGGATTTGGTAAGGGAGAAGCTCTCTTGTGAGGGCGGAACTGGTAATCCTCGTGGATGAGGTGATATTTGCAGGGGAGGTGGGGAAGACTCAGGACACATTTCCAGGCTGGGTGATTTCTTGATTGATGTACGAGAGATTAGCAAGTGCTTCATTTCTCAGAGTCTTTAATATTCTTCATCTGGGAAGTGCGAATAATAACATCAACCTCCCCAGGGAAGGTACCATAGTTAGCACAGTGATTCACTTGGGTCAGCCAGGAAGTTCATGGCACAGCCAGGACTGGAACCCAGGCCCTGCTCTCCAGGACGATCGCAACAGGCAGGGGCTGGGTCTTGGCATGAAATTCTCCAGTGATGCCATCTCCCAGCCAAACAGGCCTCGGCAGCAGGGGCTGGATTTTCTTCTTTCTGAATTGTGCTCATGCATGGGGCTGGTTATCTAACTTGGCTGAAGTTTGAGTCCTGGGCCTGTCAACATATCCTTTTAATTATTATACAAACGGTGCATGTTCGTGGAATAAAAATTAGAAAATGAAAATAAGCAAGAAGAAAAAGAACAGAGAGACAAAGAGGGAGGAAGGAGGGAAGGAAGGAAGGAAGGAGGGAGGGAGGATCTAAACCAACACACGTACACCTAGATGAATTATATAAGGACCTTCATTGCAGCGTCCTTTGACATAACAAAAGCTTCCAAACAGTGTGAGTATCCAAGAATAGGGGCCTTCGTAGCTGTATGAATTAAAGAGTATTTCAATCCTGTGCTGAGACTGAAGTGAATAAAGCAGATATCTCTGCACTGATTTGAAACAGCAGCCAAGATGTAACGTTAGCCTAGAAAAATGAGATGCAAAACAGTGATTATAGAATGCTACAAAGTGTGTGTGTGTGTCTTAAGGAGAGAGCGAGGAATGTGTTTACCTATCTGCTGGTAGATGCACAGACCATCTCTCAGAGAGCCACAAGGCTCTAGTTTCCTGACTTTCCCGGGGAAAAAAACAGCAAGTCAGAGATGGGGGGAAGGATGATATTTTGCCTGTCCATTTGCACTGTTGAAAGGAAAACTTTTGGCATTTTTGTTTTTGTTTTGCCATGTGTGTGTCTGTCTTCTGTGCAACATTTTAGCAATATTTGAAAAATCAGAGACTTCAAAAGGCCTTGAGATGATCTAGGCTGGTGTTTCCCGAAAGCGCCCCCAAATCTCAGGATTCCAGCGAGGTGCCTGTGGGCCATGGGGCTTGGGGTGGAGCTGCAGGCTGCCTGACCCTTCTTACTCAGAGAAGTTTCTCTTTCATCTTTTTTTATAGGTTGGACAAGTAAAGGTTCAGCTGTAAAAAGGGTTTTGCCTGCTTTGAAATGAAATGTTTGAAAAGCTTTGATCTTGAATAATCTCTTCATTCGACTGATGAGGAGACAGGAACCCAGAAAGGAGAAAAAAGGATAGTCTCAGAGTCAGGTAGACCTGGGTTTGAGTCTAGCTTTGGCTGTGTGCCTTGGATAGTAAATTTTCCTCCTTGAACCTTGGCTTCCTCCTCCAGGGAGAAAAACCCACCCGAATGTGATTAGTCCACAGATATCAAAAGTGGAAGTAGACCCTGAGTCCTTAGTTAAGGACCAGAACGATCTTGGCAGAAACGTGCACAGGAAATCACATGGCCTCTGTCTCACCTGGGTGTTCCAGGAATGGCAAAAGTGTTCCCTTTTCCCCATTTCACTCAAGTCTAGAATCAGGCGTATCTCAGTTTGTTAGAAGTCAGCTCACTACAAAACCCAGGTATTCCCTGGGACACATTCAACTACAAGGGGCAGGGAAACTCAACTCAAATGACTTTATCATTAAGGAAGTGTGTCTTCCTGTACATTCAGAAACGCAGAGAAGGCGTGGCGGCTCCGACAGGCATGCATTCAGCTTCAAGGAACACAGACCCTGACCCCTGGCAGGGTTTATTTATATTGTCCCCTGCTACAAGAAATCCAGAGGCACCCAGAGCTGATGGGGTGACTCAGGGGTGCTACCGGGGCTCAGGTTCTTTCCCAGTTTTGTTGTGGTTGTTGTTGTTTTGAGACAGAGTCTCACTCTGTCACCCAGGCTGGAGGGCAGTGGTGCGATCTCGGCTCACTGCAACCTCTGCCTCCTGTGCTCAAGTGGTTCTTCTGCCTCAGCCTCCCGAGTAGCTGAGAGTACAGGCGCCCACCACCAGGCCAGGCTACTTTTTGTATTTTTGGTAGAGACGTGGTTTTGCCATGTTGGCGAGGCTGGTTTTGAACTCCTGACCTCAAGTGATCTGCCCGTCTCAGCCTCCCAAAGTGCTGGGATTGCAAGCATGAGCCGCCGTACCTGGCCACTTTCCTAGTTGTTGCTCAGCCATCTCAAACGTGTGTCTTCTGTCCTCATGGTTGGCCATAATTGCAGCATGACCATTCCACCCTCAGCTCATATCCACATTACAGGCCGGAAGAGGGGGCAAGGGCTGAGCAGTGTGTCCACCATGTGTGTCTCTTTTCAGAAAGCTCTTCTGAGGGCCCCACGAGGCAAATTTGGCTTCCATATCATTGGTCGTAGTGGATCATGTAGCCATTCCTGGCTGCAAGGCAGTCTAGGGGAGTGAGTGTGTTTTGCTGGCTCCTTGCCATCCCAATAAAGTCTGGGTTCTGTCAACAAGGAAGAAAAGGAGCGAGGGCATTGGGCAGGCACTGAGCAGTGTCTGCCCCAGTAGTTCAAGAACTGTTGATACAATGGCTGAAAGACATCTTCTAAAACCTGTGTTCTCTTTCTTTCTCCATTCTACCATCCTCTGTGTGTGGGCTTCTGTCCTGAGACTTGTTTTATCCCCTCAGTTTCAGGCGGTGGTCCCTTCCTTGATAGCCATGTGCTGATGCCCCCTCAAGCAAAAGAGGGTTCTCCCACCAGGGAGGAGAGTTGAAAAGAGCTGTGGTTGGGCAGTTGACGATGTCTGTTCCACCTCTATTCACCAGAACTTCTTCCGTTCCATCCTCTTTTCAGTTCAGCTCACTGCAATTTCATTTCCATGTCACAGCATGGATCAGTCACCTGTGCCTACAAGAATGCTGCCTGAGAAACCACCCCCAACCTTTTATTCTCTTAAATAGGGAGTTGGCTGCAGGTTGGTGGACCTTGGCTGGACCCATTAATATATTTCCTGTTCAGCTGGAGGTCTGCTGTCCTGGCTGGGCTGGCTCTGCTCTCCCTCACGGGTCCCTCATCCTTCTCCTGGGACCAATGGGCCATTCTGGGCACAGGCACAACAGCCACGTGGAAACATGCAAGAGACCTTTTTTTTCTTTTTTTCTTTTTTTGAAATGGAGTCTTGCTCTGTCGCCCAGGCTGGAGTGCAGTGGCGTGATCTCGACTCACTGCAATGTCCGCCTCCTGGGTTCAAGCGATTCTCCTGCCTCATCCTCCTGAGTAGCTGGGAGTACAGGTGTGTGCCATCATGCTCGGCTAATTGTTTTGTATTTCTTTCTTTCTTTTGTGAGATGGAGTCTTGCTCTGTCACCCAGGCTGGAGTGCAATGGCACAGATCTCTGCTTACTGCAGCCTCTGCCTCCTGGGTTCAAGTGATTCTCCTGCCTCAGCCTCCTGAGTAGCTGGAATTACAGGTGTACGTCACCACACCCAGCTAATTTTTGTACTTTTAGTAGAGGCAGGGTTTCACCATGTTGGCCAGGCTGGTCTCAAACTCCTGACCTCGTGATCTGCCTGCCTTGGCCTCCCAAAGTGCTGGAATTGCAGGTGTGAGCCTGTAATTGCCCGGCCCAGTTGTTTTGTATTTTTAGTAGAGATGGGGTTTCACTGTGTTGGCCAGGCTGGTATCAAACTCCTGACCTTGTGACCCGCTGCCTCAGCCTCCCAAAGTGCTGGGATTGCAGGCGTGAGCCACCACGCCCGGCCACATGCGAGAGATCTTAAAGCCTGGTCTCAAAATGACACACTGTCACTTTTATCTCACGCTATTGGCAAAAGCAAGTGCCATGACTGAACTGAAGTCAAGGCCGGGCAAATACGCTCCATCCCTTTTGTGAGGGGAACCACAAAGTCACACGGGTGACTGTCCTCCTTATCATTGCTGTTTGCTGATGCTCCTCTGACCTCTCCGACTTTGTTTCGGTCTCATTTATGGGTTCCTCTTCTCTCTCCCTCCAAACACTGTGGGGCCCTAAGCATTCCGTCCCAGCTCTTCTCTTCTGCCTCTGTGTGTGGTCTCTGGGCCATCTCAACCATTCTCTAGTTTTCAGTCACCACGTTGGCACCAATGACCCCCAAATCCATTAGTGGGCTCTCCTGAGTCCAGTTGCCAACTGGGCATGCCATCTGAACATCTCACAGAACCCCCAGATCTTTCTCCTGCTTTGACCTCAGCACCCTCAGCCTCAGGCCCACCTCAAACTCCCTCCTCCTTTATTCCCACAGCACACAACCCCCTCCATGCAGCTGCCCAATCAGGGAACCTGGATGTTAGCGAGCCCACCTGTCTCCATGGTCGTGCTACAGCTGATGCTGATCATGACCACCGGCTGAGCACTTCCTGTGCGCCAAGGACGGGGCTAAGCCTCATCCCAGTGTTTTCTGATTTAATTCCTGAAACACCACCACCCCAAGGAGGGAGGCACTGATATCAGGTTGTCTGTATTCCATATGGTGCACGCCCTCGTGGGGGGTGGCTTCTTTGAGGAGCTGCAGTGATCTCTCCCAAAGCGATTGGTTCTGTCAATCCCCAGTGGAAAAGCCTTCAGAATTCTCATTGTCCCGGAGACCTGGGCGGAACCCCTTGGTCTGAAGTGGTCAGGTCCAAGATTCTTTCATTTATTCACACACAAAAGGAAATGACTGCGCTCACTCCATGTGCCAGTCAGCCTCTGGGCACTGGAGAAACACGAGAGACCCCAGGAACTTAGGCCCAATGGCAAGAGAGAAAATAATAAATATCTAACATGCCAGGTAGCAACGAAGAGATATGAAGACAAATAAGGCAAGGCACGGGGAGAATTATTGATGAAGGGTCACTATTTCAGGAGGGAATTCAGGGTCAGCCTCTCTGCTAAGAAGGGATCGCAGTGAAGTAAGGGACAGCAAGTGCAAAGGCATTGGGTAGAAAGGGGCTTGGTGGCCGCCTGTGCAATAAGTGTGAGAGGTGGAGGAGACCACAGTATGAGCGTGGCTTCTTCCCTAAGTGAAGTGGGGAGACATAGAAAGGTTTTGAGCAGAGGGCCCTGCCCTGACTTTGATTTTTACAGAATCCCTCTGGCTGCATGTGGAGAACAGTCTTCATGGGGGCCAGGAAGCGGAGAAGTCTGCAGCAGGAAGCGAGGTTTTGCAGGCCTCATAACACTTCGATCACAGAGAGGATTCAGGGGTTTGAGTGACATTCTCAAAAGACACAGGAAAACCAAACAGGCTTTTCGGGTTAACCAGAACCTGCCAGAAGGTGGACGGTGCCCGGCATGCCCTGCCCCCAGGCACCCTGGTCCATGGGCCTTTATGCAGCATCCTCAGCAGGTGTGGGCGCTGTGGTGCTGGTATAGCTGGTGGATTTTCCCCTGTGCCTGCCTCTGGCTGTTGAGGACGGTGCTGGGGAGGATGTGAGCACTTAGCACTCCAGCGTGGTCCGGGCGATGGTGGCCCAGCTCCCGCCAAAGACGCTGACTTCTTTGAACCCGAGAACAAACATTGACGTTCTTAGTTCTGCAAAGAAAAAAAAAAAAAAGACCTGCATCCATGCACTCTCTATGCCCCTCCATCACCAGACTCACTTATCTCACTGCACAGTCCTTCAAAGCACAACACAATGTATTTATGTCTGTGGTTTAGGTTCCCAAAACCTGTGACATAAGATAAGTGTGATGTTCACAAAACAAACACTGCAGAAAGGGAAAAAAACGACCAAAAAGAAGCCGCTGGTTTCAGCCTCGACTTCCTCTCCCAAGAAAAAGGGGCTCTATCTGGCCGAGGGTTCACCGTACCGAGGCTGGGGGGCCAGAGGAAGGCCGTGCTACCCTCTGTCCAACTGCTCGCCTCTCAGTCTTTGGTGTGCGACTCTCTGAGCCTGAAAAATCTCACCTACAAAATGGAAGTGCCAATCTCCACCTCTTGGGACTCATAAAAATAATAATACAATGATAATAAAAATATACCAAAAATTGCTCATCTTTGGATCCGTTGTGTTGCACGGGTCATTTCCTTGGTAAATCCTCATTCCGGCCTGTGTTTTGCCTTCACGTGGCGTGGCTACTGAGAACATCTCCGGTTGACAGATGGGGAAACTGAGGCTTCAAGTAGGAAAAAGGGGCAGTTATAAAACGCTGCATGGCCACTTTCGGTTTTTAGAAAGTGCGAACATGTAATATATGTATTAAATAAATAAATAACAAAATATAGAAATATAATTAGGCAAAAATGTTTGGCCGGTTAAATGCCCAAAAGTCTCAGCGGTTTCCTGGATATCAGAGTGACCACTGAGGCAGGAGTCCCACCACCGTCTCTTTCTCGTCATTCCCGTCTCGGCAAAATGTCACCTCTGCTGAGAGGCCCTCCCTAAGCTCTTGCCTAAGGTGGCCCTCCAGTCCCTCTTATTCCACTCACCTTATTTTATCTCTTTACGCCCTGTCCGTCGCTGAAATGCACCGTATTTTTTCATCTGTTTCTGGGCTTACCACCTGTGTTCCCTGCTAAAGCTTCAGACCCACAAAAGCAGGAACTTCACCCCATCCCCAGAGCCTTGCCCAGTGCCTGGCACTAGAGGATCTCAATACATATTCCTGGACCAACGGAAGGTGTTTTCTTATTTTTTAAAAATGTACTTTAGGCAAGGTGGCTCACACCTGTAATCCCAGCACTTTGGGTGGCTGAGGCAGGAGGATTGCTTGAGTCTAGGAGTTCAACACCCATCTAGGCAACATAGTGAGACCCTATCTCTATTAAAAAAAATTAAAGTATTAGCAGGGCGTGGTGGTACCTGCCTGTAGTTCCAGCTACTCTGGAGGCTGAAGTGGGAGGATTGCTTGAACCCAACATTTCGAGGCTGCAGTGAGCCGTAATCATGCCACTGCACTCCAGCCTTGGTGACAGCTAGACCGTGTCTCAAAAATAAAAAAATTGCTTTGCTTTTTAAAAAGCAAAGCACACCATATGAGTTATTTTTAATTGTTGTTTTAAGTGCTGGTCAAAAATGAGCTGGCAGGAGCCTCAGCAGGAAGGCACGGCCTCGGCGGGCTTATCTGGCTGAGTGTGAAGGAAGTGGGCATCCTGGCTTCCCACAGAGTGGGTTAAGCAGCGAACATCCCAGAGTTTCCCAGCTCAGCCTGCCCCCAGTTCTCTGGCGCTGGAGATCTCCCCGCCTGGGACAGGGTTATCTTTGAATGACAGCGTGTTCAGTCTCCCCTGTGGGGTGAGGCTGCCCTGAATTTCAGGGGGCAACAGGGATCCCCTGGGCCAAACACAGCCCCCAGGAGGTGTTGCTTGGCCCATGCAGTTCAAACAGCTTGGAATTTTGGCATTATTTAAAAAATCAAGACATTTTGGAAGGAAACTTAAACAATGCTCCCAAAGGGCACCAAATAAGATGAGAATAATTGGATGGGAAGATTTCACGTCCTTAAGATGACAATTCTGCCAACATATATAAACTTAATGCAATTTAAAGTAGTGACCCACGGGTTTTTTTAGTTGGATAAAACAATCTTTGAGTTCACAAAGAAAAAGGTACAAAATAAAAGAACAATGGGAAAGATCAGGACAAAGTTAATATCTCAACTCACTGGGAAAATGGAATATTTAATCCAGGACCCCAGCAGAGCAAAAAATAAAAATGGACTCCCATCTTCTACTACAAATCCAGAGATCTCACATAATACGTCTGGCTTGTCCAAAAGTCCCGACCACACTGGGCCCTCATTTTTACAAGGCAGCAATGGATTGATGCTGAGTTGCGTCTTGGGGACTCTCCACTTCACCACAGTCTCCACCACTCCCTACTGCATCCCACCTGACTGCCTTTAATCATCTGGGTGTCTTGCTTGGGCGTTTGTAGCCTCTGAACTCACTATACAACAATGGGACTCAGGGAACCTTTGAAGCTGGATTTCTGCTGTTAGCCACCTTTGTACTATTTTCATTTTTCTTAGTGGAAATGCTTATCTAGAGGAGGGATATGGCTTAAGGCATGATTAAGAGCATGGACCTGGGCCGGGGCACAGTGGCTCATGCCTGTAATTCCAGCGCTTTGGGAAGTTAAGGTGGGAGGAATGCCTGAGGTCAGGAGTTCAAGACCAGCCTGGGTGACAGAGCGAGACCCTGCCTCTAAAAAAGAAAAAAGAAAGAAAGAAAAAGAGCATGGAGCTAGAAGCTAGAGAGGCTTGAGCAACCTCTAAAGGGCGACTTCCCCTCTCAGTGCCTCAGTTTCCTCCTCTGCCACATGGGGATAATAAGAGCTGTCACACACCATGTTAGTTGCAGAGATTTGTGCCATTCTGCAAAATTCTTAGCCCAGTGCAGAGTCGGTGCCAGGGAAACAGTGGTGATGACAAAGACCTTCCCTTCACATCTACAGCTTTTAGTTCTCAGGCTTCTAAGGGAGGAAAGAAAAAGGAAGAAACGAAGGGAGGAGGGTGCAGAGTGGAGGATTTGCTTTTACCTTTGATCTCCTTTTGCCAAAAAGGAGGGGAGAAAGTAAATAAACAGCCCTGGCCTCCTTTGATTCCAGCGCCTGCCCAGCACAGAGCTCCAGAACTGATAAGAAGCAGCCAAGTTCTAATTGGGCAACTCCACCCTCCTGACCAGGCCTTCCCTTGGCATTTGGAATCCGGGACGCCAAAGCCCTCCCCTGCACCCCGCTGTCAGTGTGCACCGTTAATGCCCTTCTCGCCTTCCCAACCACGGGAGAAAAGATGGAGAGAACTTCCCCGCTGTGGAACCCCACACAAAACAATCGGGTGGGTTTGGAGACGAGAAAAGGGGCTTGGAAAGCGGCTTCCAAATACATTAGAAACCCAGTCCCCCAATTCCCAGGAAGAAGCCCCCACACTGGGGACTTGTGGGAAAACGAAATGCTCAGGGATTTGTCCTGGCAATGAATTAAGCAGAAGGCGGGTGAAGTTCTCGGTGCAGAGCAGAACCACCCCTCCCATCCCCCAGTGGTTGGTGGAGAGAAGCCGCGTGGCACCATGGGTAATGGTGTAGCTTTGAACCCGTTCGTTTACGGTTGTGTGAACTTTGGGCAAGTGACTCGGCCCTGTCGAACTTCAGTTTCTCATCAGCCCTAGCACTGGGCTCATGGGATTGTTAAAGGTTAACTGAGGTTGTGCCCATCGGATACCTGGCGCATACATAGCAGGTGCTTGTGATTGGACACTGTGGTTATAAAATGGCTTAGGGAGTCCCAGGACGGCCTCAGGAGGAGAGAAAAAAAATGCCCAGGCCTCATGTCCGGAAAGATGAAAGAGGATCAGTTTGAAATCTCTAAAGGCACCAAGGGCCATGCAGTGGCCAAGGTCAGGCACCGGGTCTGCTTGAAGTTGAGAGGAGGTAAATTCAGGACAAAGTTTAGCATACACAGAAGACATTCCCTCCACATTCCCCCAAGGTAGGCCCTAGCTGATGGCTTTAAGAACTTCCCCAGGGGCTCTGCTAAATAGCTCAGAGGCAGAGGGCCTAGGAGACGAGGCAAAGGTGAGGGGTACCTCCACCCTCCCACCCCGCCTCCCTCTTGGCTGTGTGACCTGTGTGCCTGGCCTCAGTTTCTCCACCTGTAAAATGAGGCCATAATAACACCAACCCTATAGGTTTTGAGGATAGAATACATGGCATTCAGTTGGTGCTCAACGAATGAACAAAAGTCACAAACCACAACTACTTCTAGGATGAGGCATTGGAAATGGTTGTCAGCAGGGGAAGAACTGATTACTCTTGACTCCTTCCTTAGAAAGAAAGTCCAGCCTCAATTCCACATCCACGCCCCGTCCACCTACCCTGGAGGCAGGGGCTTGCTCTGCTTTGCGCATTCCCGAGTCCCCAGGGCCTGGCATAGAGCAAGTATTTGTGGAAGTATTTGTTCAATGAATACATGAACCTGGATGCTCTGTGGAGTCAGCCTCCACTGAGAGCAAAGGGAGGCACAGAGAGGCCAGGTAATTTGTCCAAGGCCTCACAGCCCCCTGCCTGCCTGAAGGCAGAGCTGGAACTGGGGCTGAGCTGAGCCTGGTCTGCACCCCTACTTGCTTTGGGCCTTCCCCTTGGGGAAGCCTGCTGTCCCCTTCCTGAACACAAGCTGCCCAGGCTTCCCCCACCTGGCAGAGCAGGCACAAGGAGCTCCTCAGGCGACCCTTTCACGAATGTTCCAGACGCTCACTGCCCTCGGCAGGGACTGGCCTTCCCCTCTCTCCCTGGTAGGCTAACGGCCACCAGCTTGCCACCTGCAGGCCTCGTCTGGCTTCAGACGAGCTCCGTATGACCTGCACTGTGTGGTTTTGTATAACCGGCACTGCGTGGGTTTCCTTCATCATTTTGAATCATTTGCCAACATTTAATAATTGGCGATTTCATACAAAACCCAGAATTTCCAGTTTCTTTTGGAAAGTCGGCCTCTCTGGCCACCAGGTCTGCTTTTTTTCTGGCCCTGGTCAGCAGGAGCTTCGTCCTAGGCCCCTCGCTCTGACCTGGTGGTCCTCACTCACCCCTGGGCCTACTCTCCCAGCCTTGAAGCCTCCTCACATAAAGGCCCAGGCCTGCACGGAGACCAGGCCACCCACTCTCCCGCCACCACGCAGGGCCTCCTCCATTCACCCTCAGCCCGGGCACTCGCAGGGAAAGCCAAAAAGGCAGGATTGGAGCTGGACTCTAGGTGTGCAGTAGACAGAATAATAACCCCCAAAGGTGCTCTCCTCCTAATCCTCCGAGCCTGTGAACACGTGACCTTACATGGCAAAGGGACTCTGTAGGTGTGATTCAATTCAGGGTCTTGAGATGGGAAGACGAGTCTGGCTTATCCAGTGGGCCCAAAGCAGTCACCAGGGGCCTTATGAGAGGGAGGAGGGAGGCGGAGGGTCGGGCCCAGAGACAGGACAGTGGAAGCAGAGGTGGGAGCGGTGCAAGCCAGCGAGTGCTGTTGGCCTCAAAACAAGGCATGGATTCTCCCCTGAAGCCTCCAGAAGGAACTCCATACTGCCCTGCACCTTGATTCTCCCCTCGCAAGACACACTTTGGCTTTCTGACTTTCAGAACAGTAGGGTCACGAATGTGCATCATTTTCAGTTTGGTGTCATCTGTTACAGCAGCAACAGGAAACATCCCAGGGTTCGAACCCAGGCTTGGCCACTCCCTGGCTGTGTGCCCTGGGGCAGGTGACAGAGTGCTGAGCCTGGGCTTTCCCATCTGAAAAGGGGGTAAGCTGAGACTTCTGTTAGGTGGGGGCTGTGTGTGAGGGTGAAGTCAATGGCGCAGGGAAGGTGTGGGGCAGAGCCCTGACGGCACATGCGCTAGGTGCCACCACATGCGCTAGGTGCCACCACGGTTAACGTCGCCCTCTTACTTCCTCTCACTTCTCTCACTGTCATTGAAACCAACTCAGAGCAGGCTTTTGAATCTGCCCACTGCTGCCCAAGATAAAGACGAAACTTCCTGCTTAGGATCCTACATAATCTGCCTTGCCTAATAATAATAATGATTAAAACAATAATATCCACTAGCACTGATGAAGCACTTGGCAAGAGCCAGGTACTAACTATGAATTAAACTCATTTAGGCCAGGTGCAGTGGCTCATGCTCATCCCAGTGCTTTAGGAGGCAAGATGGGAGAATCCCTTGAGGCCAGGAGTTCAAGACCAGCTTGGGCAACATAGTGAGACCCCCCCATCTCTACAAAAAATAAAAACTTCGCCACATGTGGTGGCGTGAACCTATAGTCCCAGCTACTCAGGAGGCAGAGATGGGAGGATTGCTTGAGCCCTGGAGGTTGAGGCTGCAGTGAGCTGAGATCTCACCACTACACCCCAGCGTGGGTGACAGAGTGAGTGAGTCTCTGTCTCAAAAAACAGACACACACAAAAAATCATTTAGGTAAGATGCAGTGGCTCACACCTGTAATTCCAGCATCTTGGGAGGGAGGCTGAGGTAGAAAGATTGCCTAAGGCTAGGAGTTTCAGCCCTGATTGGGCAACAGAGTGAGACCTCATCTCTACCAAAAAATTAAAAATTAGCCAGGCATGGTGGTGTGCACCTGCAGTCCCAGCTATTCAGGAGGTTAAGGCAGGCAGATCACTTGAGCTCAGGAGTCGGGAGGCTGCAGTGAGCTATGATCAAGCCACTGCACTCTAACCACGGTGACAGAGTAAGACTGTTTCTAAAATAAATAAATAATAACTTCAAAAATTCATTTAATGCTCACAACAATCCTATCACTTTCCCTATTTTTCTGATAGGTAAACTGAGGCCCAGGGGTTTAAGTCACTTGCCCAGGATCCTCTGGCAGGCTGGTAGCTAGCTGGGATTTGAACCTACGTGGTTGGGTCTTGAAGCCTGGATGCTAACCATGGGGCCATGCTGCCTCCATCTGTGAGCAGACCAGGGAATAACACTCAGGGCCCCAGGGAGTGGCCAGAGACTCAGTGACCGTGGCCTCCCCTCCACTCACTGCCTGTCCGAGGTACAATCCTGGACCTGAGAGATCTGAGGGTTGTCGCTCCTCCTGGTACACAGTTTGTACCCATGAGTGTGTTTATTTTGCAAAACAGTTTTCAGCAGTGCCCACTCTCTGCTGGACACCTGGTTCCCTAAAAAATGCAGACCCCTCCACTGTGCTTAAGACTATGAAGACAGGCCGGGTGTGGTGGCTCACGCCTGTAATCCTAGCACTTTGGGAGGCCGAGGCAGGTGGATCAGCTGAGGTCAGGAGTTCGAGATCAGCCTTGCCAACATGGTGAAACCCCATCTGTACTAAAAATACAAAAATTAGCTGGGCATGGTGGTGGGCGCCTGTAATCCCAGCTACTCAGGAATCACTTGCACCTGGGAGGCGGAGGTTGCAGTGAGTTGAGA
Organism: Colobus angolensis palliatus; assembly: GCF_000951035.1. Lineage (NCBI taxonomy): Eukaryota > Metazoa > Chordata > Mammalia > Primates > Cercopithecidae > Colobus > Colobus angolensis. Next base: position 2,912,987 of record NW_012121820.1, on the reverse strand, counting down.
TCGCACCATTGCACTCCAGCCTGTGTGACAGAGCAAGACTCTGTCTCAAAACAACAACAACGGCCGGGGCGGTGGCTCAAGCCTGTGATCCCAGCACTTTGGGAGGCCGAGACGGGCGGATCACGAGGTCAGGAGATCGAGACCATCCTGGCTAACACGGTGAAACCGAGGTGGCAGGCGCCTGTAGTCCCAGCTACTCGGGAGGCTGAGGCAGGAGAATGGCGTAAACCCGGGAGGCGGAGCTTGCAGTGAGCTGAGATCCGGCCACTGCACTCCAGCCTGGGCGACAGAGCGAGACTCCATCTCAAGCAACAACAACAACAACAACAACAACAATAAAAGATTGCAGAGACAGATGCGTGCCTAGGCTGTCACAGCCCAGTGAGGGACAGCAGGGGCCTGGGGGCAGGGGGAGGTCGAAGGAAGCTCCCTGAGGTGGGGCCATCTGAGGAGAAGCCCAAGGAAGCTGATGCTGGCATCCTTGAATGGCTGGACTGAGTGCTGCAAAGAGGATCCACCCAGGAAGGCCCCAGTGAGAGGGAGCCTGTGTGCTTGGAGAGGTGGATGTGGTCACAGATGGCTGGAGTGCTGGAGAGAGTGGAAACGTCAAGAGGTCGATCTGGGCTCGGCCACTCACTGTGTGACCTTGGGCAACCTTCGCCACTTTTCTGAACCTCAGTGTCCGCATCTGTAAAATGGGAATAAGGATAGCAGCCACCTCCTGGGGTGATTCTGAGGATTGGATGCGTCAGTACCCGTGAAGGTCAGTGCTTGGCGTCACGAAGGGCTGTGTCAGTGCGGGTCAGTCTTGTCGCTGTGATTATTACGAATATGAAGCACTGAGTTGTCAGCCTGCATGCCACCTCCCCCTCCAATCAGCTCCTCAGATGCAGAAGCCGTGGAGCTCCCACAAGTTCGTGGGGATGACCCGTGCAAGGCCAGTGAGGACCCCCTGTCTGTGGGGAGGGATGTTTTCCCAAGAAGTTTCATGTCCACCATCCCCGACCCAGAATCCAGACCGGCGTCCTCACTCCCTGGCGTTCCCAGCTTCAGGCAGCTCAGCCCTCTGCCCAGTGTTCACCCTCCGTGTCCCTCCTGTCCTTTTGTGTATGACGCGTGTCCTTCCCCCGCTCCCTCGAGCTCCTTCCTCATCTTCACCAATACCATTTACCAGTCACACCTAATGCCCAAGTTTCTCTTTTTCAAGCACATTAACAATGCGAATTGCTGAGAGTTTTTGAGTATTTGCTATGTGCCTGACACTTTCATTCATTCATTTATTCATTCAGCAAGTAGCCTGAACACATCCTGTGTGCGCTGAAGTTCCTCAGAAATAACAGACAAAGGTCCTGGCACTCCCTGCTGGGTTTAACATCTTGCAGGTGGGAAGTGGAGACGATCGTAAAGAAACCGGCAAAGTCTACAAACTATTCCTTGTACACGTAAACTCCCTGAATCACAACGATAGCCTTATGAAAGGTTTTCCCCCATTTTTCAGGTGAGAAAAACCAAGGCTCAGAGAGAAGGACTTGCCTGAAGTCACACAGCTATGAAACGTCCAAGCTGGGATTCAAACTCACACCTATCAGACTCCAGAGCCTGTGTGCCCTCTCTCCCCGGGAGCCTGTCTGCTAAGATGTTGGCCCAGCTCCACATACAGTCATCTGCCTCATGAGCAGCACCTTTCAGAAGCTCCACAATGTCTGAGGTTGGGGGTGTTTGTACCCAGGGGCACAGCTCACTCCCACAAGGCCCTGGGCAGGGTGAGCTCTGCCCTCCCTTCCAGCAGCCTCTGACCGGGAAGGCCAAGTACACTGTCACTCTCTGGCCAGAGCCTGCGGGAACAGGACGTCCCGGTCCTCCTGCTCTGGTGGGGCCCAGCAAGCTATTTTTGGGCACGTTTATTGATGGGACGCGGGTGCCCAGCTGGACTCCTGATTCAAGAGGAAGGCCCCAGGCTGGCCCAGGGTGGTTCTGCTTCTCCAGGCCCTTGGCTGCCTTGGAACAGCAGCCATCTACTACACCCCAGGTCAAGGGTGGAGCCTGAGCTGGCTGGCTCCAGGAAGAGCAAGGGTCCCCATGGGTGTGGCTAGATTTGGGGGGTCACACAGACAACTACTATTTCCCACAATTCTGGAGCCTGATTAATTCATAGGCAGGCACGACGCAGAGAGTACGACAGCAGGTTTTGAGGTTAGACTTGGGTTTAAATCCCCCCTGTGTCTCCTACTAGCAAATGTACTGTGGGCAAAGCCAGGCCAACTCCTGGAGGCTCCGCTTCCCTGCCTGCGAAATAATAACGGTCCTTACACACAGGGAGGGAAGGAAGCTGGAATCAGATAGTCCCCACAGCTCAGAGCCTGGCATACAGTAAGTACTCAATAATGAATAATAACTTTGCAAATAATGATGGACAGCTGGCATTTATTGGGAGTTTAGCAGGTGTGAGGCAGTGGGCTAAATTATTGACATTTTAAAAAATCTCACTTCACCCCCCCAACAATTCCTGGAGGAAGGTGAATGATGCCCTTATGGGTGCCGTTATTATTCCGTTTTACAGATAAGAAAACTGAGGTTCACAAAGAGGAATGATTTGCCTGATATCACCCAGCAGATGTGTGGCAGAAAAACCTGCCTTTGAACTCCAGCCCTAAGAGAAGACAGGGCCAGGCTGCAGAGCTGCGCCTCATGCCCCCATTTCCCTCCCAAGAGGACTGGTTACAAAGACCCCGTCAACACTTAAGTCCACGCCATATTGTGCGCCCCTCAGTCACCCCCGTCCCAGGAGGTAACCTCCTGGGCTTCCTGTTGATGGAAATTCAGACACCAACATCCCTGAATATTCGCTTGACCTTCTTCCTGCCCTTGGGGCTATTTTGTTTTCCTGGTTCATGGGCAAAAAGTCTGCAAGACACTGGTTGGGTTGGCAAAGGCTCTGGGCTGACTTGGAGGCCGCTATGCTGTCTATGCTGGGGTGGGTGTTGGGGGCCCAGTGGGCAGGAGAGGGCAGAGGCTTGCATGCCCGGGCACCCCAAGGCCCAAAGTCAATGCGGTGTTTCCTTGGTGAAGTGCTTTCCGGGCCTGCACCTGCTTGTAATTCAGCCCAGTGCCCTGAGGGTACATCGCAGCCTCCTTCGGCTGAAAGAAGCTGCCTTTTGTGATCTGTCCTCTGCCTTTCTAGCCTTTCCCACCACTGGAACCCCTCCGAAAAGAATATGCTTTGCCCTGCTTCCAGGCCTTTGGCCCTGCTGTGCCCTCCTCCTGGGCCGCCTTTCCTCCATGGTTCTCTCACCACGTGCTTCTTCTGCTAGTACTTCAGGACTCGTACACTGTGAGGCCCTCCCAGAATCCCCCCAGCCCCCTACTTGGGGTTGCCACTGCGACAGAGGGACATTGCTTCCAGAACTACATTGTACTCTAGACTACAATGCCCAGCTGGTGAGCTGACACCTCCATGAAGGTTTCACGCAGGCCCCTAAGCTTCACCAAGCGGAATACTCCATTTATTTCCCCTCCTAAAACCCCAGCCCTGCCCACCTGTCTTCCCAGCTCAGGAAATACAGCTGCCCTCCACGCAGGTGTTCAGACCAGGTCCCGGTGGCCCCTTGGTTCCTGTTTCCCTCACCCCACAATCCCATCCATCCCAAGTCTTGCTGACTTGACTGCCAAATACATCCCAAATCCGTGCCCTTGTTGCCACTTTCACAGCTACCACTGAGGTGCAGGCTGCTACTGTCCTTGCCCACCTGAACTGTGGCAGCGAGCTCCTCCTCCCTAGTCTCCGGGCTTCCAGCTTTGCTCCACTCAATCCACACAGTCAGAGAAAATATTTCAAAAGACAAACTGGCCAGGCGCAGTGGTTCACGCCTATAATTCCAGAACTTTGGGAGGCTGAGGTGGGTGGATCACTTGAGGTCAGGAGTTTGAGACCAGCCTGGTCAACATGATGAAACCCCGTCTCCACTAAAAATACAAAAATTAGCCAGACGTGGTGGGGCACGCCTATAATTCCAGCTACTCGGGAGGCTGGGGTGGGAGAATCGCTTGGGCCCAGGAAGCAGAGGTTGCAGTGAACCAAGATCGCACCAATGCACTCCAGCCCGGGTGACAGAGTGAGACTCCATCTCAAAAAAAAAAAAAAAAGACAAACCAAGTCATGTCCCTTCCCTGCTTAAATCCTCCACGGCTCCTCACCCCTCTTAGAATAAAAAGTCACCTCCTACCTTGGCCTATAAGACCTTGTATAATCTGACCCTACCTCTCTCCATTCACTCTGCTCCTGCCACGCTGGCCTCCTTCCCATTCCTGAACTAGCAGGCTTGTTCCTGCCTCTTGGTAGAAACTTGCTCTTCTTTTTGCCTGAACCTTCTTCAACCAGGTATCTGTCTGGCTCACTCTTTCACTTTATTCAGGTCTCTGCTCAAATATCACCTCCCCGGAGAAGCCTTCTATGACTTGCCCATCTCAAATACTCCCCTCCGTCTTCTATCCCTCTACCTGCATTATTTTCCTTCACTGTAGTTATTACTGTCTGACATAATACGTATTTGTCAGTATTTTCTTTTTTCTTTTTTTTTTAAGTCTTACTCCGTTGTCCAGGCTGGAGTGCAGTGGTACAATCTCGGCTCACTGCAACCTCTGCCTCATGGGTTCAAGCGATTGTCCTGCCTCAGCCTCCCATGTAGCTGGGATTACAGGTGTCTGCTAACATGCCTGGCTAATTTTTGTATTTTTGTAGAGATGGGGTTTCAGCATGTTGGCCAGGCTGGTCTTGAACTCGAAAGTGCTGTATATATCAGTATTTTTAAAATCTGGGGGCCAGGCGCAGTGGCTCACACCTGTAATCCCAGCACTTTGGGAGGCCGAGGCGAGTGGATCACCTGAGGTCAGTAGTTCAAGACAAGCCTGGCCAACATGGCGAAACCCCGTCTCCACTATAAATACAAAAAATTAGCCAGGCGTTGTGGCGTGTACCTGCAATCCCAGCTACTCAGGAGGCTAAGGCAGGAGAATCGCTTGAACCCGGAGGCAAAGGTTGCAGTGACCTGAGATGGCACCATTGCAGGCCAGCCTGGGCCACAAGAGTGAGGCTCCATCTCAAAAAAAAAAAAAAAAAAAAAAAAAAAAAAGAAGAAGGAAGAAAAAAAACCTAGTTTACTGTTAAATGTTTAATGACGCCTTCTCAACAAGGGGGAGCCCTGATTTTTACACGTATCCGTTTCTGTGGTGTAAATACTCCCATCATGGTCCATTTGGCGCTACCAGTGTGACTTACTGAGCGTGGCATTGGGAAGACCATGCTATACTATTTCTACCATGGGATATGGCATATGATATGATATGACACATCAGACGTCAATCACTTCAAGAACACACAGAACAGTGAAATGATGAGAAAGTGACGATCTGTGAGCAGTTGTTACCTTTGTTTTTGTTGTAATTTATTTAACTGGAAGTTCGTGCAATTTAATTCTTAGTGATGGCTGTGTGTGAAACTAGCTGGCAGAATTCGTGAGCCAGTAGGAGCTGGTGCCAGCAACCCCACTGGTTGAAAGCGACACGAGGGCAAGGATGTTTCCACCTTGTTCCTGGCTGTTTCCTGGGGCCTGGAACAGTAGAAGGAGCTCAGGGTAGGTGTTCAGCCCGCATTTGTTGACTATTTCATAGTGCACCTGTTTGCATCAGAGAGCACAAACTGTTTGCCTCAACTTGACTTCACGGGCTGAGTCCAGCCCACAAGCGGGTGTCATTTGGCTCTCAGAATGTTTTTGACATTTTTACGACATTTATTGCCAACATTTAAAAGCCAAAGGTTTTTTTGATTTTTTTTTTTTCATGAAATCTCACATAAACCTAGATTTGTAGCTTCTCCTGGAAAATCAGAAGCTCTGGACCCGACTCCCTCATGACAACAGAGGCTGGAGCTGAGGGGCGCGCAGCCAGCCCCTTCAGACTGGGCATGGGCTCGCCAGTTTCCACGGGCCCCACCCCTCCCCACAGGCTCACACTGGGCCCACTTCATTCGTTAACACAACCCGCTGGGCCTGTGGATATTTGAGTTGCAACTGCCATCTTGGCCTCCATCTTAGCACTTGTCACAGTGTGGGCCTGTCACAGTGTCCCCGCCAGACAGTGAGCACCTTGGGGACAGGCTCTGTGAGGGAGGCCCCCTGGGGTCCCCAGTCTTGGCACATAGTAGGTCCGCAGGTTCTGGAACTGGATTGTTTGTTGACCAGTGAGTGCCAACCCCCACCCAGTGACCCGAATTGGGGCACGCACTAAACTCAAGCCCCGACCGGAATGTGACAAAGAGGTTGGCCGAGGCCAGGGTTTAAAAATACCCCAGGGCTGGTCAGCTGCGAGGTGCTCGGAGGTGTTGAAACAACCAGTCCAACGCTGGCTGGAGGCCAGTGCACCCACTTTGCTCTGTGTGATGTGGGCTAACGGGAGGGGTCACCAGCAGGTCCTGGCGTGCGGGGGTGGGGAATGGGAGGACTAGGTGCAGCCCCCTCCCCCATGGCCCTGCTTGGGAAAGGTCAGAGATGTTTATAAACAGCACGGGGTGACATGACATAATTTCACATAAAGGGTTACCAGGCAGGGCATGAACACAGGCGGCCTTCCCTGATGTTTCCACGCCGCGGTCTCCTGGCGTCAAGAAAGCGGGATGCTGCTAGCAATGTGGTCTCCCAGCAGCCTTCAGAGCCATGGCCCAGCCCACCGGAGCCAGGCTTAAAAATAACGCTCCCAGCACAGTCTCCTGGGGGACAGCCAGCATGGGGGCTGGACAGGGAAGGAACGAGCTCTGCTGGAGCGCCCACTGGATGCCAGGCACGTCAGAGGCATGAGCTCATGGAGCCGCACACGGGCCTTGGGAGGAAGGGACTGTCATCCAGATGGGGAAACTGAGGCACAGGGAGTGGTGCCACTGGCTCAGTGTTTCCCAGTAAGCGGCAATACTGCCATGCCAATCCATGAGATGAGCGACAGGAAGGCAGGCTCTGTGTCATGCTGCTGTTCCCGAGTCCCTGGAACAGCGTTTGGCCTTAGCAAGCCTCAGGAGGCAGCTCCTGTGGAGCTTGTCCAGGATCGAAACCCGCTCTCCCACCACACCTTGTCTCCATCAAGGGCAGCCCCATCCCTCCAGATGCTCAGGGCGGATACCAAGGCATCATCCCCAACTCCTCTCTTTCTCTCACCCCCACACCCTGTGCTTGCTGCTCCATCTAGACACAGCCACCCCTCCCTGCCCTGGCCCAGCCCCACCTCCCTCACCTGGCCCCTGCAGGAGCCTCCTTCCTGGTCTCCTGCTTCCACCCTCATGCTAACAGTCTTGCCTCCATCAGTGTCCAAAGTAACACACTAGACTCATGTTGTCCATCACCTGAACGTATTAGGATGCAACAGTGAACAGAACGCACATGGCCCCATCAGCGTGGAGCTGATGTTATGGAACGGGGGAGGAAGGGGTATCAGCCTTCACAGGTAAATGAAATAGATCATGTTTCCAATGGCAGTGAGTGCTAAGGAGAAAAATAAGCTAGGGAAGGAGGAGGGGAGCATCAGAGAGGAACAAATCTAAATAGGGGGCAGAGGGCAGGGCAGGAAAGGTCTCACTGAGCAAATATTTGAGTACAGCTTGAAAGAGATGAGGGATTGGGCAATGGGGATTTCCAGACAAAGGGCATTCCTGGTAGAGGAAACAGCAGGTGCAAAGGCCTGAGACTGGACCATGCCTGGCATGAGCGAGGATGGCAGAGAAGAGGCCAGTGTGGCTGCAGCAGAATGAGTGAGGGGCAGCATGGCAGGAAGTGAGCTCAGAGAGGTAAAGGGCAGCGCCCATAGAACCTTGCACGTCGAAGGAAGGACTTAGCTTTCCTCTGGGGTAGGTGAGAGCCATGGAGGGTTCTGAACGGAAGACGGCACAGTCTGACTTCGTTTCTGAAAGAATCCCTCCAACTGGGTGTAGAGGATGGGCTGTCAGGAGCCAGGGGGAAGGGGACAATCAGGTAGACTGCAGTGGCTCAAGCAGAAGAGAATGGTGAACAGGCCCAAGGGGTGGCTGTGGAGGTGAAGAGGCAGGGAGAACAGATCTTGGATTCCAGATCTATTCTAAGGTGGAGCTGACAGGGCATGCTGCTGGACTAGATGCGATCAATAGAAATCAAGAAGCCAAGGATGTTTGTGTTTCTGTTAACACAGGAAGAGAAAACCAAACAGCGCATGTTCTCACTTATAAGTGGGAGCTGAATGATGAGAACACATGGACACAGGGAGGGGAACAACACTGGGGCCTGTTGTGGGGGTGGGGAGGGAGAGCTTCATGATAAATAGCGAATGCTTGCCGGGCTTAATACAGAGGGTATGGGTTGATAGGTGCAGCAAACCACGGTGGCACACATTTACCTATGTGACAAACCTGCATGACCTGCATATGTACCCCAGAACTTAAAATAAAATCTAAAAATAGAAGCCAAGGATGGCTCCAAGTTTCCAGAGAGAGCAGCCAGAAGGATGGAGCTTCTGCCTTACAGAGATGCCCAAACACCATGCTGGGCTCTGGGAAGGATGGGAGTGAGGCGGCCCTTCCCCGGGGGGCACACGGGTCCTGTGTGAGGGTCATGCCAAATACATGGGCTTTGCTTTATGAAATTCCCTGCTGATTCACGTCAGGATTCTTCTCCAGCTCTTCCTTCCCATCCCTGTCGCTGAGTCCCTTGTAAATTGCGCAGGAGCCACCAGGTCCCTCTTCCCCCGCGATTCCTGAAGAGCAACAAACGCTCCTATAGCCCTTATCATGTGCCTGGCAGGATCCTAGCCCTTTACTTAAACTTTGTGAACCCATCTGATCATCACAGCGATTCCAGGAACTGGGACTCTTATTACACTTATTTCATAAATGGAGAAAAAAGGTCCAGAGAGGTTAAGTCACCTATCCAGGATCACACAGCTAGCAAGTGGTAGAGGCAGGATACAATCCCAGGCAGTCAGGCCTAGGCCTCATGCTCTTAACCACTACACTTACTATCTCATGTTTGACCATGAGGAGTCAAACTGGGTTTGAGAGATTGGGTGAGGGGAGAGGGCTTCAGCCACTGCTTCCACATAATAGAAACAGTTGCCGTTTTCTGAGTACCTCTCCTGTGCCTAGTTCTATACCTAGGCTTCCTCTATTCTCCATATCAACAGAAGGGGGGTATTACAAGGATTGCACCCATTCTACAGATAAGAAAACCGAGGCTCGGATGGGAAAAGTCATGTCCACACTTACAGCCAGGACTGAGAATGTGGAGCTCTGGGACTCCAGACCCCATTCTATCCCCTCCCCCACACTGTCTGTGCTTGTCACCCACTTCCTGCCTTGGTGGTGAGAGGGCTGCTCGGGGGTCAACAGCCACACCACATTTTCTTCTTGCTGGAAGCAGACGGAGGACAGGAGAAGTGACAGATTGCACAGCTGCACGGATTCTCGCTCTCGGGGCTTGTAGCTTTTGTCTGGCACAATCGACGTGTCTGAGGCCAGCTCTGGGCCAGGTGCTGGCGAGACCGAGATAGGAACACAGAGTGGAGGGTGAGAAAGATCGAGGCCCTAGGTGGCTTTGATGAGCTAGACAGTGGTGGGGTTGTCACAGAAGTTCAGAGAAGCCACTCAGAGGAGCAGGTGCATGTGAACCTTGTGCCCCGGGCAGCCTCTTCACCTCTCTGAATCTCAGTTTCCATCTCTGTGACACAGGGTGGTCATACCTGCCACCCCATCTCACAGAACTGGTCAGGACTAAAGGTGAGCGCCAAGGGGACACGCACTATCTCTACTTTGCCCTCTGCTGTCTTCCAGGACAGAAAGAGCACAGGCCCCAGCTTGTTGTAGGCATTCTGGAGAGCTGGCACACAGGAGGTGCTCAGGGCCTGCTGGAGGTACGGAAATAAAGAAATAAGCTTCCTTGGGACTTATTTTTCCCCCATAAAGTGAATTATTTCCATGCGCTTTGCAAAGACATAGACCCTCTCAACCACCTGGCAAGGTGAGTCCTAAGATCATCTTTGCTTAACAGGTAAGAAAAACGGGCACCTAGAGAAGTTACGAGATTTCACCAAGGTCCTAGAGGTAAGAAGGGATGGAGCTAGGATTTGAATTTCACTCCCTCTGCCTCCTCAGCATTCACAGAACTAATTGCAGAACTGAACTTTTAATAACAGCTTGTGTTTTGTGAAGCATCTATTACATGCCATGCGTTACTCCAAACACTTCACATATATTAACTAATATTAGTATCTACCTCAAATGTCTGGGAGAGGTGATATTTTCTTCCCATTTTCCCCATAAAGAAAGAGGTTTAAGGGCCAGGAGCAATGGCTTAGGCCTGTAGCCCCAGCACTTTGGGAGGCTGAGGCGAAAGAATTGCTTGAGTCCAGGTGTTCGAGACCAGCCCAGGGAACATAGCAAGACCCCCATCTCTACAAAAATAAAAAGTTAGCTGGGTGTGCTGGATCATACCTATAGTCCCAGCTTCTTGGGAGGCTGAAGTGGGAGGATGGCTTGAGCCCAGGAGGTCAAGGCTGCAGTGAGCTGTGATTGTGCCACTGCAGCCCAGCCCTGTCTCAAATTAAAATAAAAAAAAAAAAAGAAAGAGGTTGGCCATGTGTGGTGGCTCATGCCTATAATCCCAGCACTTTGGGAGGCCAAGGCAGGTGGATCACCTGAGATCAGGAGTTTGAGACCAGCCTGACCAACCAACATGGAGAAACCCCATCTCTACTAAAAATACAAAATTGGGCCGGGCGCGGTGGCTCAAGCCTGTAATCCCAGCACTTTGGGAGGCCAAGACGGGCAGATCATTTGAGGTCAGGAGTTCGAGACCAGCCTGGCCAACATGGTGAAACCCCGTCTCTACTAAAAATACAAAAAATTGTATAAAATTAAATTTTAAAAAAGCTGGGCATGGTGGTGGGCTTCTGTAATCCCAGCTACTCAGGAGGCTGAGGCAGGAGAATTGCTTGAACCCAGGAGGTGGAGGTTGCAGTGAGCTAAGATCACACCACTGCACCCCAGCCTGGGTGACAGAGCAAGACTCTGTCTCAAAACGACAACAAAAGAACATGTGTGTTCATTTATTTTTCTAGTCTAACTCCTCCACCTGATACTCCTGTCCACTCCATGAGAGGAGAGTTTCTGTGCATCTTTTTTTTTTTTGAGACAGAGTCTCACTTTCTTGCCCAGGCTGGAGTGCAATGGCACAGTCTCTGCTCACTGCCACCTCCGCCTCCTGGGTTCAAGTGATTCTCTAGCCTCAGCCTCCCGAGTAGCTGGGACTACAGGCACATGCCACCACATCTGGCTAATTTTTTTTGTATTTTAGTAGAGATAGGGTTTTACCATGTTGACCAGGCTGGTCTCGAACTCCTGACCTTGTAATCTGCCCCCCCTACCACCCCGGCCTCCCAAAATGCTGAGATTACAGGCATGAGCCACCGTGCCTATGTTTCTGTACGTCTTGATTGCTTTTCCATCCTCGGGTTCTAAAGCCCAGACAGGCACATGGTCTTTGTTAAGTAAATGTGTTGAATAAATGGATGCATGAATGGATTAGCACATAAAGAAATGAATGCATGAATGGATAAGTGCATGAATAGCTGGGCCCAGCAGAATCAGTTAAGAGGCTTAACCACACACACACACACACACACACACAAACACATGCACACACAAACACACACACCTACATATGCATACAGAGGTGCTCAAGCCCTGCTCCAAAAATAAAAATAAGAATCAACCCTTAATGATCACTTACTCTTAGATGCGGTAGGATCTAAGGCCCCATGTTTAGCCCATGATGTAGGGCATTTCACTGAATCCTCATGACCACCCTCTGCGGCAGGGATTAGTGCTATACTTTTTTCATATGTCAACCCTGAGGCTCAGAGAGGTAAAGTCACTGACCCCAGGTCACACAGCCAAGAGGTAGAGGAGCCAAAATTGAATCCAAGATCTGTTTGATTCCAGAACCATGCCTGACCTTTCTGGGCCAGCAGGGTCACCTCCGAATCGAGATTTTTAGGGTTCCTCAGATGATTCTGATGCACAGCCAGGTTGAGAACTCCTGGGCCAGAGCATTGAGGTTTGGGAGAGCCTGCTGGCTTTGGGACCAGCTGATCCAGCCCCTGTGCTGCCTCACAGCCTGGTTCCTTATCTCTGACACGGGAGTGATGGCAGCACCTACCTCATGGGATTTCAGGAGGACCTGATAAGTTAATCCATGCAATGTGTTAAGCAGAACACAGTAAGCACTTCTCACAGCTCTCCTGTATGCAGACAGACGCATTTCCAATCTCCTAGTGAGGTGCCTGGGACAGGCTGGAAAGGGCATCTCAGCAGCATTCAAGAGACTGCCACAAGAAGCAGGAAGCAGGCCCAATAGACATGTTTAGGGCAGGGTTCTCCACTTCAGCAAGGCGGACATTTGGGGTCACATAATTCCCCGTTGTGGGGGCTGCCCTGGGCGCTGTGGGATGTTTAGCAGAATCCCTGGTTTCTACCATCTAGATGCCAGCAGCACGTCACTACTCCAAGCTGTGACGACAAAATATGTCTCCAAAATTGCTGAATGTCCCCAGCATTGCTGAATGTCCCCTGGAGGAAAAAAAAATCACCGCATCCAAGTGGAGAAGTTTGTGACATGCCCGAGGTGATGGAGCTCATATTTCAGCAAAGCTGTGACTTTATCCTGCACTAAGTCCCAGGTCACGCTTTTCCTATTTGCTTTTTGTGGATTCCTTAGACTTTGCTCCATTCACAATCATGTGTTCTAGGACTAGAAATAATTTCATTTCTTCTTTCCCCATCTGGCTGCCTTGGCACGTTTGAGGACAGAACTTGCACAACACAAATTGTAGCTCAAGTGGATTATGTAATCTGCACAGGGATGCTTTTTCGGGAAGTTAACTTTGTTCAAATATTGAAAATTCATAAAATAGAAGAATATGAATTTTTTTTAATGGGATCACCCATGGAGGGCAATTTTCTCGCAGTTTGCTCCTCTGAGTACCTTTCTCCATTTTGAAATGTTATTATAAAGGTTGTGATCACACTGTATGTACAATTTCAAATCCTGTTAAGTCTCAAAGTCTTCAAAATCACACTTCTCGTGTTATTACAAAATTTTCTTTGACATTCTCTTTAATTTTGTCTATTGTTTCTCTCTCATTCTCTGATCTTCCCTAATCCTTAATAATGAAAATTGCAGGCTGAGCATGGTGGCTCACACCTGTAATCCCAGCACTTTGGGAGGCAAAGGTGGGCGGATCACCTGAGGCCAGGAGTTCGAGACCTGCCTGATCAACATGGAAAAATCCCATCTTTACAAAAAATACAAAAGAAAGCTGGGTGTGGTGGTGCATGCCTGTAATCCCAGGTACTCGAGAGGCTGAGGCAGGAGAATCACTGAAACCCAGGAATTGGAGGTTGCGGTGAGCCAAGATGGCACCATTTCACTCCTGCCTGGGCAACAAGAGCAAAACTCCAACTCTAAATAAATAAATAAACAATGGAAATTGCAAGCTTTTGCTGGGCATGTGACCACCTGGAAGAAAATCTACACTTCCCAGCTTCTCTTGCAGTTAGGTGTCCATGTGGCCAATGGGATATAAGTAATGTCCAAGTAATGTCCTTAGGAAGGGATGCCTCTACTTTTTCGCATCCTCCTTGCTGGCTGGAGTGCAGATGTGATGGCCAGAACCTGAGTGGCTATCTTGGGACAAGGCGGAGCAACAAGAGAAAAGGACCCTAAATCCCCAGTAAATTTGTGCAGCCCACCCTGCTAGTCCTAGACTGTCACCTCCATGCATCTTTTATGTAAGAAACAAAGTTCTGGCTGGGCCTGGTGGCTCACGCCTGTAATCCCAGCACTTTGGGAGGCCGAGGAGGGTGGATCATGAGGTCAGGAGTTCGAGACCAGCCTGGCCAACATGCTGAAACCCCATCTCTATTAAAAATACAGAAATTAGCCGGGTGTGGTGGTGGGCACCTGTAATCCCAGCTACTAGGGAGACTGAGGCAGGAGAATCACTTGAACCCGGGAGGCAGAGGTTGCAGTGAGCCGAGATTGTGCCACTGCACTCTAGCATGGGCGACAGAACAAGACTCAGTCTCAAAAAAGAAAAAAAGAAAAAAGTAAGTAAGTAAATAAATAAATAAATGAAAAAGAAAGACATTAAGTAACTTGTGCAAGGTCACAAGTAATTTGCAAAACCAGGATTCAAACTCAGGCAGTCTGGCTCCAGAGTCCATGGTCTTAAATCACAACGCCCTACAGGAGAGCGTTGGCAATGTCATCCCGGGCACAGAGCCTGGCACACGGGGAGCACTTACTGGATTGTGAAAACCTCACAAACCGTGTAGAGACAAGCAGGGCTTTCCCATTCTGAACCACACTGAGGTCTCCCTTGAGAATTCACTTATTTCCATTTCTTCCTGTGAGTCCCACTTGACAGAGAAGAAGCTGCCCACGGACCATTTTCCCCCTTCTCCCCCCTCCCTCTAGGAAAATTCTGGGCAGCATCCACCAGGTCACGGCTGCCAGCCAGAGGACTGGCTAGAGCAGAGTTTGGCCAGGTTATCGGGTTTCGTGGTCAGCCACCTTCGCCCCTGACCAGAGCTGTCTTTCCAAAACAGAACATTCAGTCACCGCCTGTCCCTGCGCCCAGCTGTCCTTGTGCCCCGACCTTGCTTGCTGCCCACCGGCCTGGAGTTTTTCCTCGTATTCTAGTCTCTTACTGACATCCCGCAAAGATGACTGGAGCAGAGAAAAGAGAGTCAGAGAGCAGGCTGAGAGAAACGATGAGGAGACAGAGACAGAGAAAGAGGCGACAGATGGACAGAGGAGAAAGAGGAAACAAGAAAGACAGAGAAAGAGGAGACAGACGGACAGAGAAAGGGACAGAGAAAGACAGAGAAAGAGGAGACAGAAGGACAGACAGAGAAAGAGGAGACAGAGATGGAGAGAAAGATAAAGACAGGAGGGCCCTGCAGGTGCCATCTGCCCTCCAAAGCTGTTTCAAGGGCAGGGTTTGTAACCTTGCATCTCATTCAATGCATTTTGACCTTCTCCCAAGGCTGCAGCATCTTCTCCCAACAGCTCTCAACCTGCCACCAGCCCAACATGTCCTAAGAGACCTCGTTTTCCTTCCCCCACCCTCACCTCCATGCACAATCCCTCACCTAACTAACTCCTCCGTATCTCCCTTCCTCCAGGAAGCCCTCCTTGCCCCCACAGCCCCTCTCTGCACCCTGATTTACTCCTCCCTCATACTTTGTGGTTCACTGATAGGTTCGCCTCCTCCACTGGAATGGCAGCTCCTCGAGGGCAGGGTCTGGATCAGTCTGGCTCGCCCTACATCCCTGCACTCAGTCCAGTGCCTGACACATGGTAGGTGCTCAATAAATATTGGCAGAATGGAGGATTAAACCAGCCGCTCTGTGTCAGCTCCTTGGAGAATCCTTCCCTGGTATGGCTTACAACTGTTTGGACTTCATTGTGTGATGATTTGATTTAGGGTCTGCATGGCCTCTGGTCCCAAGAAGGCAGGGTCTGAGTCTGCTGTGTTCACCCTTGTCTTCCCAGATCCTGGAACAGTGCCTGGCACAGAGTAGGTGCTTCAGTATTGGTTGAATGAATGAATGGATGCATAAGCAAATGAATTAACCACTAGCCCTCTGGAGATTTTGAATCATATTTTTTTGAACATTTGAACCAGTTCAAATGTTCCCCATTGCCCTTCAAATCAGACCCCAAGTCCTGCCAAGGCCTGTGAGGCTCTGCAAGACCTGGCCCCTGCCACGTCTCCAACCTCTGCCCTTCTCACGCCACCCCTGTAGGCACCAATGTCTCTAGGGTGCCGTGCGTGGTAGCAGTTCTCATCCGCCTCCACACCCTACTGTAAGTCATGTCAACAGAGCTGGGTTTGTTTGTTTGTTTTTTTCTGTGAACAAGACTGCCTAGAAAAATGGAGCACTTTTGCACAAACAACCTCAATGTCACCAATGGACCTAGGCCACTGTGGGACAGTCTCCAAGGTTTGGCCGGCCAACTTCCCAGGGCCCTGACCTGAGACAGGATTTGCGCCCTGGTTGCTCTGTCCCTCTCCCACCCGACCCTCTAAAGGGCTGGCTGGCTGGGCAGGAGGGGTGTCATTGGAGCCCCTGAGTGTGACCTTCATGTTCTGCAGGAAGCCAGGGGAGGGGACCCAACGGAGCAGACCCCACCACATCCTTTAGGCTCAGACCAGGCCTCACCCCTTCCAGAAAGCTGCCTTGGCCACTTTCCTGGCATCTATGGACTCCTGTCCTTACCCTAATTGCATCTCGTATCATGCTTGGCTGAAATTCTCTCCTGGACAGTTTCTTCCACTGGACTGTGCTCCAAGTGGTTAAGGCCAAGTCTTTTCTATCTTGGTGTCCCCAGAGCCCAGATCTGGCCTATGAGGGTCATCAGCAAACACACACTGAATGAACAAAGGATTATTGAACAAGGCTTCCTGCCTTGGTGCAGGCTGACCTCTGTCTCTCTCACTAGGATGGGGTCCTAAGGCACTTGTCTCTTTTATCTTTGCTCCTCAGTGTCTAACACTGCTTGACACATCGGTTGCACCATGAAACGTGTGGAATAAACGAACAAGGCCTTCCTACCATCCATCATATCTGCCTCTCCTCCTGGACTAGGAGCTCTACGAGGTCAAGGATCAAACCTTACTTATTTCTATCTCTTCTGAGTCTAGCACTGAACCTAGGACAAAGGAGATGCTTGGTAGATACAGGATGGGTGGGTGGGTGGATGGATGGATGGATGGAGTCGAAACTGATGGATCAATGGAGGAATGAATGGATGGTTGGACAGAGTGAATGAAGAGAATGGGCAGATGGAAGTACAGGTGGGTGGGTGGATGGCAGATGGGTGAATGAAAGGCTGGATAGATAAATACTACAGTCCAGGTTGTGAACGTGGGAAATATTGCTTTCCACTCCCCACACACAAAAGCCACCATTTTAGAAGAGCTAAAATCATTTTAGAACAGCTAAAATGAGGCCAGAGAATGACTCAGCTAGAGTTTTTATGAGAGATATTTAAAAGAAAAAAATATATATGAGAAAGACGGGTCTTGGAGGCTCTGAACTTCTTAAGCAAAACCCTGTAAGTTGACTGTGCTTTCTTGCAGCATTTATGTGATATTTATGGAGGGCCTGCCATATTTAGTGCCCCTGGGTTTGGTTTGGAAGTAGAAAGAAATTTCAGATGTGGACCCTGACCCCAGGTTGCTCAGAGTCAGACATATGCCCATTCATCCTCAATGCTGCTTCTTGTTGGGGTGTCCAAAGAGCAAAGATTTGGGAAACAAACACAGATTTGTATCCTGACTTCTTTTCTGTGTGACCTCAAGCTAGTATCTTGGCTTCTCCGAACCCTGGTTTGCCCATCCTGCTTTGCAGGGTTGTTGCAAGCACACAACAAGCCCATGCTTATTAAATGCTGAGCCCAGGCTGGGATTGCCGCCGATGATTGCTAAACACTAAACTGGGCCTCAGTGTGAGATGCTGCTGACTTGCTGTGTGATGCTGTCAGAATGTCGGGACTTTTCTGTTCCTTCATTTCAGCTCAGTGGCATTCATCCTTAACAAGGGCCACGAACTAAGGAAGAGCTCAAGCTGGGGAACCCAGTAGACCTGGGTTTGGGATCCTTTGCTCCCCTGCTGCATGGTTTCAGACAAGCCACTGTGCCTGTCTGAACCTCAATTCCTGCATCTACACTGCAGACCTCCTTGCTGTTTCTCAAGCACAGCTGTCACCCCTGCACCCAAGCTCTCCTTTGGCGAAAGAGCCAAAGAAAGTGAGTTCCTGGCATCCATCTTGGGGTTGTGTGGGCTCCTTAATGTGGTGCTGCCCACACAGGTCTGCCTCGAGGCACTCCAGAGTAAAGAAGGGTGCAGAGGGATCTGGAAGGGCAAACAGAAGACACCTGGCTTCTCATCCTGTCTGGAAGAGGATCCCTATTCCATGTGGTCCACTAGCCTACTGATTTATGTTTCCAATAGTTTATACCACATGGCTTTATAGAACATGTTTATACAGTGGGGTGCGGTGGCTCACACCTGGAATCCCAGCACTTTGGGAGGCTGGGGCAGATTGCTTGAGGTCAGGAGTTTGAGACCAGCCTGGGCAACGTGGTAAAATCCCATCACTACTAAAATTACAAAAATTAGCCGGGTGTGGTGTCACATGCCTGTAATCCCAGCTACTCAGGAGGCTGAGGCAGGAGAATTGCTTGAACCCA
>NW_012121820.1:2888204-2891078 GCF_000951035.1 Colobus angolensis palliatus | reverse complement strand
GAGATGGAGTCTCATTCTGTTGCCCAGGCTGGAGTACAGTAGTGTGATCTCGGCTCACTGCAATCTCTGCCTTGCTGGGTTCAAGTGATTCTCCTGCCTCAGCCTCCAGAGTAGCTGGAATTACAGGCGCCTGCCACTATGCCTGGCTATTTTTTGTATTTTTAGTGGAGACAGGGTTTCACCATGTTGGCCAAGCTGGTCTTGAACTCCTGGCCTCAAGTGATCTGCCCACCTTGACCTCCCAAAGTGCTGGGATTACAGACACGAGCCACCACGCCCGGCCTTAATCTTGTCAATTCTGTTGTGAATGTCTTCGTCCACTGTCACTATTTGTGATTATTTCCTTAGTACAGAATCCCAGAAGAAGGGTTTGGGGGTCAAAGAACATGAACATTCTTAAAGCTGTCAGTGCCCGTCACCCAACTGCCTTCCAAAATGGTTCAGCTGACATAATGCCCTCTACCTCCAGCAGGGGATGTGAGGACCCATTTTGGGACCGGGGTAAAGATGACAACATTCAACATCATTCCCTCCAGCAGCTGAAAATGAGTCCGAGATAGTCATTTTTGGATAGTTCTTAAATACAAGATTCGGATGAGCAGTCATTAACTGTGAAGCTTAGGAGACCTAGAGTGACCTGTCAATCTGGGTTTCTTAGTTGCAAGGGACAGAATGCACCCCTCTGGCTAGTTTACACAGAAAAGGAGTTTATCAAAGGTTATTAGGTGGTTCATAGGACCCTCAGGGGGGTTACCGAGTCAGGAGTAGGGGCAACACAGCTAGGAATGAGGCTGGAATTTGATGGAGAGCTGCCTCAGTGAACCCCACTTCTACCCAAGGACGCCCTCCACTGCATCCTCCAGGCCCAGGTTCTCTTTCCCACCTCTTCTGTCCTATTGTTCTCTTTTAATTGGAAGCCTCTCTCAGGGGAGCCCACATCACACTCCCGCACCCACACCCGGGAGACTCAGGGAGGCTAGGAAAGCAAGTTTTCTGGCACTTCTTTGAGAGATGTGATCTACTAAGGTAGGAAGTTTCCTGAAGGGTGACCACAGGGTGTGGGCCAGAAAGTGGGGCAAAGGTCAGCTCCTCCGGCAAAGATGGCTGGGCTTGTGGGAAGAATCCAAAAAGGTTTCTAGCATCACCTTCTCCATTTCTCCTCCACTGAGTTCAAGAGAACAGCAGGAAGAAGTAAATGACAGAAGTGTCATTCCCATTCATGTCACCCTTGGTGTTCACCCAGCTCTGCAGAGGCTAAGTTAGAGTGGAGACCTTGAGATCTGTCCTTGCTTCACCAGCCTGAGGCCAGCAAGTCAACGTGGACGTCACTATCTGATGGATATGTGTCTCCTGGACCCCTGACCACATCCTTCGAGGAGACGTTCGTGAAGGATGTGTTTGCCTTGTCCACTGTTGCACTGAACAACACCAGCATCCGAACAAGCCCTGGCACACAGTAGGTGCTCAACAGATAAATCTCGAGTGAATGAATGATGGCATTGGACTCTCAGCCTTGGAAGAAACCTTGGAGTCTGGCATTAACATGAATTGGCTCGACCACTATTTCCTGAGCACCTACCATGTTCCAGGCCCTATTTTAGGTGCTGGGGATACTGCAGGAAAGCAAAGAGAGCCCCAAGTCCCTGTCCTCAGAATGAAGGAGATGGGCAGTCCATTTTAAAACCCCAAAATATTAATATAACACAGCACAACACAACATCATATAATCTGGTCTAATACAATGCCAAGTAAAATGTTTTACAAGGAAATGTAAAACTGGATAAGTGATTTGGAGATGCTAATTTAGAAAAACAATAGAGGAAGCCCTCTCTGAAAAGGTGATGTTCATTCAAGCAGAGATCTGAGGTAGTAAGGGAGTGAGCTGAGGGAAGTGTATTCCAGGCAGAGAGAACAGCCAATGCAAAGGCCCTGAGGCAGCAATGAATGAACTTGGCATGTGCCCTTTGTGGTGAGGTGGTCAGAGAGGCAAGGGTTACACCAAGTTTCCCAACTTCAGCAGATCTGCAGAACCCTTAACGGGCGGAAACAGGAGGTAGGGAGGGATGAGTTCTTCACTCTTAAGCTTCTCTGGGAAAACATGATGTCAGGGGCAGACAGTAAATCTTGACTTGTCCCAGAAAACAATGGGCCCATGTAACCAGTGAAGTGTTAGCCTGAAAGTAACTGGCCAAAGGGCTGGGGCGTGGGTGAGCCATATGGAATTTGTTAACAGATCTCCATTAGAAAAAGAGCTTCCCAGTTGGGGGCAGCAGAAGCTTCTGGCTAACATCAAAAAGATGTTTATTGTGGTGATTCTGTGCAGACAAGAAAAACGGAGATTCGCCACACGGAGATGTGGAAAGATGTCCCCAATACATTAAGTGAAAAAATAGGTCACAGGATAGTGTTGTATACTGTACGATCCCTCTTGAAAATTCACTAGTAGTTCATTCAGAAAATATTCATTATGGACCTACTGTGGTGTGGAAGACCCAGACACAGTCGTGCCTGCCTCCTGGAACTGACCCCACAGTGGGGAAGGCAGAAAACGATCAGATCAGTACACAAACATATCATCCAAACCTTTGATCAGCACTAAGGAAAGATACCTGGTGCTACCAGAATGTGCACATACATCAGGTGATGAAAAAGCCTGTGAGGATGTGCTTCAAAACGTCAAAGGGATAGTAAGGTTTCAGGTGATTCCACTTTCCTTTTTTCTTTTGTTTCTTTGTTTGTTTTTTGGGATGGGGTCTCACTCTGTCATCCAGGTTGGAGTGCAGTGGTGTGATCATGGCTCACTGCAGCCTCGACCTCCTTGGGCTCATGTCATCTCCCACCTTGGCTTCCCGAGTAGCTGGGCCACAGGCGTGC
>NW_012121820.1:2862225-2888154 GCF_000951035.1 Colobus angolensis palliatus | reverse complement strand
AACCTCACCCATCCATCTCATTCTTTTTTGAGACAGGGTCTTGCTGTGTTGCCCAGGCTGGTGTGCAGTGATACGATCATAACTTACGGTAGCCTCAAACTCCTGGGCTCAAGTGATCCTTCTGCCTAAGCCTCTCCAGTAGCTGGGACCAGGTGCACCTCACCACTCCGGGCTATTTTTTTTTTTTTTTTTTAAATTTTGTGGAGATGAAGGTCTCACTATGTTGCCCAGGCTGATCTTGAACTCCTGGGCTCAAGTAATCCTCCTGTTTCAGCCTCTCAAAGTGCTCAGATTACAGGCATGTGTCACCACACCTGGCTTGATTCCGCTTTGCTTATGCTCCTCTTTCTTTTGATTGTCTGTAGGTTCTGATTTTTAAAATAATGCCATGATTTGTAATTGAGTGAACACAAAAAGAACTCAAAATGAATAGGAGCAGGAGAGCTGAACTCACAGGTCTGCAGAGGACTTCGACCCGGGGAAGGAAGAACACACAAGAAACTGATCAACAGAGGCTGGCGTGGGAGGCAGCCTCACTTCTCCCTGGACACCTTTTGAACATTTTGAGTGTGTAAGTATTCAAATAATAGTAATAAGCAAAGGCATGTTAAAATGAAACTTTGAGTCAAGTTTTATTTTCATGAAAAATGAAAAAGCAGACAACAGTAGGATCTCGATATAGGATCTCAATATAAATATACGAGCTGAGCTGAATTCCCATGAACATCTTAGAGTGGTTCTCTCTGGGTCACCTTTTTAGTTTTCTTCTTTGTGCTTTTCTGTGTCTCCTATATTTAAAATAAGAAGAATAAAAAAAGATGAGGAAAAAAAGGCTACTGAATATAGAGCATTTACCACGGGCAAGATCCCATTCTGGGTGCTTTACAAACATGCTTTTGCTTCATCCCCACAACCTTCTCATCCCTTCCTTTCATTTGACAGATGAGGAAACTGAGGCTCAGAGGGCAAAGTCACTGGCCAGGGTCACCCGGCTGGATTTGACGCACGTCGGTCAGATCCTAAAGTCTGTTTTTAAACTAGGAAGCTCAAGTACCCTTCGAATGTCCTTCAAAGAAACTACTTTGCTTTGAAAATCAGGGGGAAAAAACAAACAAACCAAACAAGAAATATGACATTTTTTTAACCACTTATTGAAGCTCTGATGGGACCTCAGACCAGCCGGGCTTGGGGAGGGTTTCTCAGCAGGGCACTGTTTGTGTTGTGGGTGGGGCTGTCCTGCCTGGCATTCCCCCATGGCACATCCCTGTCTGCTCATCAGCCATACTCCCCTGGCACTGTGACACCCAGATCCCCCCATCTCTGCCAGCTTCCCCTCCTTGAAGACTGCTGGCCTAGACACTGCAGTGACACTGAATTCCTGCTGGGGCCTTGCTCCTGCTCTGCTGTTAGCCACTGTGGGTTGACACCCCCTGCAGACCTGAGAAGCAGGTGCTTCAATGGCTTTGTTTTACAAGGAGACTCAGAGAGGCTGGGTGACTTGCCTGGGGTCACACAGCCAAGACTTGGCCCCATGCTATACTGTCTACCCTCTGGGACCAAGTCTTTTGTGGTTGTGGGGTCGAAGCGGGGGAAGGGTAAAGGTGAGTGACCTGCAGCCCCAGGCTCAGAGGGAAGGCAGCTACGAAGGGCTGTCCACTCTTCAGCCAGCTGAGGCCAGGCCAGGAGAAGCGAAGCTTTGCTGCCAGCCTGGGCAGGCCGGGCCGGGCGGCGGGCAGGCGGCCACTACAGTGAGGACCGGGAAGCCGAGCACTCCCTCCCGCCTGCCCGGCAGCGTCCCATGGCCGCCCGCCAGGCCCCGCCTGACGTCAGGGTCTGACCAGGGACATAATGTGCTGGCGTGGGGACAAGGGCTGACTGCAGAGAGACAGAGCCGCAAGGCGGGGCGGCCAGGGGAGGCGGGCAGGCAGAGGAGGAGAGAAAGGGAGAGAGAGAAACAGGCAGAGTGAGAGAGAGAGAGAGAGAGAGAGGGAAAGAGAAACACACAAACAGATGGAGAGAGAAAGAAACAGAGGGAGGGAGAGAGACAGAGAAAGTGAAAAAGAGAAAGACAGAAAACAGACACAAAGAAGGAGAAAAACAGAACTAAGAAGATGTTCAGGGAAAGCCAGAGAGACAGCAAGAGCCAGAGAGACAGCAAGAGCCAGAGAGAGGAAAGTGGAGGTTCTGGGGGGAAATGACGGAGAGAGGAGGCCCAGCAGGGGTTGTGCGGTTAAGGGCAGGTGCTTGGGAGACCCTAGACCTGGGCTGCGTTCTTGGCTCTGCCCCTGAGAGCTGGTGACTCACCTCTGGGAGCCTCCACTCCTTACCTCGTGCAATGGGAATCTGAGTAACAGGGCTTCACTCATTTGGGGAGGGGACAGAGCCCCTTCCCATGATGTGAGAGGGAGGACAGGAGTCAGATCTGTGTAAAGTACTTTGGCAGAGCCCTGCATGTAGTAAGTGCTCAATAAATTGGAGGTGAAAATTGAGAGAGGGTTGGGAAGAGGGAAATAGACAGATGGTGAGTGGATGGGGGTTGCCTCCACGGACAGAAGCGCTCACTCCATAGCACTCCCTTCCCTGTAGCCTTGGAACAACCCCCTTCCTGTCCCTGCATGGCTTCGGCTTCAGGCCACCAGCACAGACCTTGGCCTGGCCTTGCCTGTCTTGGGGCCCAACCCCCTGTTTATGGGTTCAAGAAGGCCGTGATCCCAGGGCCATCGCGTCATGAAAGCCAAGCAAGGCCAGACCCTGGTCACTTCTGGCTTTCCAGCCTTGTCACCCCTCAGCCGCTTAATTATTAAATGGCCTGGCAGGGCTGAGGGACTGAGCCAGCTGCCTGCCTGGGTGGGGGCAGCCGTGCCTGCATGTCCTCCATTAGTGCATGGGCACACACGCCAGAGATCTCAGGTAGCACTTGCAGAGGTGAGGATGCAAAGAGCCCTTTCTCTAGCTCCCACTATTCCCAGAAGCCTTCATCAGCCTCAGCCTCAGGCTCTGAATTCCCACTGTGTGCCAGGCACGCTTTCGAGCACTTCACAGGATTAATCTACTCAATCCTCCTGACAGCCCCAAGAGCTGAAGTGCTATCATTAGCTCATTTTACAGATGAAGATGCTGAGGCTTAGAGAGCTGGAGTCACTGGTCCAAGGCCGCTTGCTAAGGAGTAGCAGGGCCAGGCAGCCACTTAACCACAGAGCAGCTATGATTCCCTGCACAACTTGAGCACCAGCCTGTGCCAGGTGGCACCACGAGCACCCGGATCATCCGACCAGGCAGCGGTTCTTGGCTGGGGGTGATTTTGCCCCCACAGGAGACATTAGGCTATATGTGGGGACATTTGGGGCTGTCACAACTGGGGAGAAGGTACTGGCGTCTGATGGGCAGAGGCTAGGGATGCTGCTCAATGCCCTACAGTGCACAAGACAACCCCCAGAGCAGAGAATTATCTAGGCCCAAATGTCAGTAGCACCAAACTTGAGAACCTTCTATAAAGTAAGTTCTGTTACAATCTCCATGTTATAGATGTGGAAACTGAGGCACAGAGAGAGGGTGCCACTATAAGGTAAGTTCTGTTACAATCTCCATGTTATAGATGTGGAAACTGAGGCACAGAGAGGGGGTGCCACTTGCACAAGAAGCCCACTTCATGCCCCTGCTCTTTCATAAGACCCCACTGCCAATCTGTGTTAAGACACCCCTGCATCCATTCCAAGCCTTCTAAGTCCTCACTTGCTCGGTACAGACGATGCTTCGCCTCCTCTCAATCTATGAAGGTAGTCTTAGTCATTGACGGAAAAAAAAGATCAAGCCACAAAGTCACTGGGAATGTACAAATGTCTTAAAATGAATCTGTATTTTATTCACGGCAGCACCGAGGGACATTTGAAATAAACCATACATGGATTCATGAAGCAAGTATTTTCTGAGCACCTACTATGTACCAGGCCCTGTCCTTGGTGCTGGAGATGCAGCTGAGAACCAGACAGACCCAGCCCCTCCTGGGTCTTTAGGAGGTGACAGTCTGGTGCGGAAGGCAGATGACAGATAAGAAAACAAACACGCAACCAAGGTCACTTTTGATTGTGTGAAATGCAACTTTGAGGCAGGAGAAG
The DNA here is from genome assembly GCF_000951035.1 of Colobus angolensis palliatus. NCBI lineage: Eukaryota > Metazoa > Chordata > Mammalia > Primates > Cercopithecidae > Colobus > Colobus angolensis. Next base: position 2,884,039 of record NW_012121820.1, on the reverse strand, counting down.
GGCCATTCTAGGGAGGGGGGATGTCCAACAGGGCCTCTCTGAGAAGATGAGACCCAAAGGAAGAGAAAGGTCCAGTCTTAGGAAGAGGCAGGAATGAAAAGTTCCAGGCAACAGGGTGCGTGCAGTGGCTCACACCTGTAATCCCAGCACTTTGGGAGGCTGAGGCAGGTGGATCACCTGAGGTCAGGAGTTCGAGACCAGCCTGGCCAACATGGTGAAATCCCGTCTCTACTAAAAATACAAAAATTAGCCAGGTGTGGTGGCACACACTTGTAATCCCAGCTACTTGGGAGGCTGAAGCAGGATAATTGCTTGAACCTGGGAGGCGGAGATTGAGGTGAGCTGAGATTGTGCCACTGCACTCCAGCCTGGGTGACACTTCTGAACTTCTGAGCACTGAAAGAAAGGAAAGGAGAGGAGAGGAGAGGAGAGGCGACGTGAGGCGAGGCAAGGTAAAAGGAAAGGGGAAAGGAAAGGGGAACAGGAAAGAGAAGAGAACGAGAAGAGAAGAGAAAAAAGAAAAGAGAAGCGAAGAGAAGCAAAGAAAAGAAAAAAGAAAAGGAAAGGAAAGAAAAAAGAAAAGAAAAGAAAAGAAAAGAAAAGAAGGCCGGGCGCAGTGGCTCACGCCTATAATCCCAGCACTTTAGGAGGCCAAGGCAGGTGGATCACAAGGTCACGAGTTTGAGACCAGCCTGTCCAACATAGTGAAACTCCGTCTCTACCAAAAATACAAAAATTAGCTGGGCATGGTGGTGCCTGCCTGTAGTCCTGGCTACTCGGGAGGCTGAGGCAGGAGAATCGCTTGAACTCAGGAGGTGGAGGTTGCAGTGAGCCGAAATCACACCACTGCACTCCAGCCTGGGCAACAGTTCAAGACTCCATCTCAAAAAGAAAAAAGAAAAAGAAAAAGAAAAGAAAAGAAATGAAAAGTTCCAAGTATAGCGAGCAGCATGTGCCAAGGCCCTGACGCAGGTGCTTGGCTGGAGTGGTGAAGTACAACCAGGAGGCCAGTGACTGGAGCCAAGTGAGGCAGGAGAGGAGAAGATGAGATGGGGAAGTCACAAGTGAAGAGATGTGTGATACCCTGTGACCACTGTAAGGGCTTTGCATGTGGGAAGTGGGAGCCATGGCAGGGTTTTGAGGAGAGGAGGCACAGGGTCTGATTCAGGTTCTAACAGGATCCTGTTGGATGCTTTGGTTAGCTGAATAGTGGCCCTCCAAAGATGTTCATGTCTTAATCCCCCGAATCTGTGAGTGTTACCTTATATGGCAAAAGGAACCTGGCAGCCATGATTCAGAAGGCTCTGAAGATGGGAGGATTAGCTTGGATCACCCAGGTGGGGCCAATTAATCACAGGAGTCCTTATACCACGGAGGCAGATGGAGACCTGCCTACGGAGGAGAGAGGAGACAGAATGACAGAAACAGAGACTGTAGTGATGTGCTTTGAGAGTGGAGGGCAGGGCCATAAGCCAAGGGCCACCAGCAGCCACTAGAAGCTGAAACAGACAAGGAGACAGATTCTCTCCCAGAGCCTCCAGAAGGAAGTGGTCCTACCAGGACTTCGACTTCTCACCTGCAGAGCTGTAAGAGAATAAATGTGTGTTGTTTGCAGCCACTAAGTTAGTGGTCATTTGTGTTGGCGGCAAGAGGAACTGAGTGTGATGCAGTGGGGAGGATAGACTGTAGGAGGGTGAGGGTGGGAGCAGGAGTGCCCATGGGGAGAGGCTGCTGTGATTGTCCAGGCAGGAAAGAAGCGCAGATGAAGAGAAGTGGATGCCTCACTCGGCCATCCCTGGGCTGGTGCCCAGGACACGGAGCTAGCCACCACATGGTTCTTGTTTTGAAGAAGACTTCAGCTAGAGGAGGCCCAAGAACAGTTCTGGGAAATGGGAAGGACAGGCTTAGCTGGGCTAGAACCTCATGTCGGTCAGGTCTCTGCCCCGATGTCCCCGTGGAGGGTGGTGTCCTGACCACCCTGGCCCGGGGAGCCCTCCCACGGCTCCGGCTCCCTCACTCGACTTCGGTTTGCTGTGTGTGTCCCATCGCCATCCCGTGTGCTACGCCTCTGTCTGTTTCTCCATTGTCCGGCCCCAGACGAGGAAGGACTTTGCCTACCCTGCTCACTGCATGTCTCCAGCACCCAGAAACGGCCTGGCACGAAGATGTGCTCAGCATATATGTACTGAGTGAACGAACCCACAAATGAACCCCCATTTTCCAACCAGGAAAATGATTGAAAACTATACCAGGAAAGTGACTGACACAGCACCACACAGTGGCTAACTATGGATCCAGGATTTGAACCCAGAACGGACTCCAAATTTTGCACTAAGTAGCCTACTTCCTTGTAACACCAAAGACACCTCTTGTGTTCCAGAAATTCCTACTTTGTGGGAGTAGTGCTGTATCCTTCTTGAGGGGTCAGACACTCAAAACACAGCACCTCGGGGAACCTACAGGACAACTGACCTGCTCAAGGCTATTATTAGATGAGGAAACTGAGGTTCAGAGAGGTTGGGGTCTTCCCTGAGGTGCGCAGCCAGCCAACAGCAGAGCCTAGAGCTGGGACTCGACCATTGTTGGATTGCATAGCTGGGGGCTTCTCCCATATTTTCCACCTTGCTCTGGGTCCCAGAGAAATAAGAAAGACTCTCCTGGCCTAAGAGGCAGAGTAGGTGTAGATCACACTGCTTGATGTCCGGGCTGAGCCTGGAGGAAGCCCAGAAACACCTCAAGCTGGAAGCTTCTGAAAAATGAGGCTGGGGTTTAGGATCTAGGCCCCTGGGGTGAAACCCCAGCTTTGCCCTCCCCTGCTGTGTGGCCTCAAGCAAGTGGTCTCCCCTCTCTGTGGCCCAGGTCTCCTCTAATAACTCCAACCAAAATTCTGGACAGAGTTGATAAAGCCCTATAGACTACATTTTAAAATCAAAACACCCAGCCAGGCCCAGTGCCTCATGCCTGTAATCCCAGCACTTTGGGAGGCTGAGGCAGGCAGATCACCTGAGGCCAGGAGTTTGAGACCAGCCTGGCCAACATGGCAAAACCCTGTCTCTACTAAAAATACAAAAATTAGCCAGGTGTGGTGGTGGGTACTTGTAATCCCAGCTACTTGGGAGGCTGAGGCAGGAGAATCACTTGAACCAGGGAGGCAGAGGTTGCAGTGAGCCAAAATCGTGCCATTGCACTCCAGCCTGGGTGACAAAGTGAGACTCCACCTCAAAAAATAAATAAATAAATAAATACAAATAAATGAAAGACCCAGTGTGTATTCTAGCTGACATTTTATATCACATTGTACTGCTTGGGGACATACAAATGTAGTCATAATAAAATGTAATAAATCCAATTTGAAAAAAGTTAAGAAATAAAAGAGGAGTTTCTTTTCCTCTCATGTGAATGAAGTCCAGATGTAGACAGTTTGGGATGGATTTGGTAACTCTGTGAAGCTCTCAGTGTCTCAGCTTCTTCCTGGACAAGAGTCTGCCATCTCTAGGTGTGGGCCCCACTTTCTCATGATCCAGGATGAAGGCCACTGCACCAGTCTTCATGTCTGCTTTCCAGAATGGCAGGATGGAGAAGGAAGGATGATGAGTAAAGGGTAGGCATCAATTAAATCTCTAGGAAAGATTCCAGAAACTGTCACACTACTAATTTCAACCCCTTGGCCAGAGCTCAGGCACACGGCTGCACCTAGCTGCAAGGGAAGCTAGGAAGGTCTGTGTTTATTCTGCACAGCCATGAACTCAGCTAGAAGCTGATTAAATATTTATAAATAAACAAAACAATTTGAGATAGTGATGCATCCTGAGAAGGAACAAAACAGGGTAATCTCTTGGACAATGAGGGTGGGAAAATGCCTCCCTCAGGAGGCAGCACAGCTGAGATGTAAATGATGATAAGGCCTGAGGGACAAGCACTCCAAACACAAGGAACAGACAAGCAAGCTGCCCTGAGGCAGAAACAAGCCTTGTATGGTAAAGAAACAGAAAGGCCAGCGTGACTGGAACTGGGACAGGGATGTGGTGGGGGGTGGGCACAGCTGGTAGGAAAGGAGGTCAGAGAGTTCAGCAGGTTAGGTCCTGGGGGAAACAGGAAGGACAAGGGGAAAGTCTGGATTTTTTTTCTCTAAGTACAGTGAGGCAATATTAGAGGGTTGGGCTGGTATGCTATCACTGATAGAGAAAATGCCGAGCTCCCTTGGCCCCTGGAGGATTTGCCATAACCCTTCTGAGGACTTCATTCACTCGCCAATTCATTCCTCTCATAAATATTCATTGCTGACCTGCTCTGTGCCAGGTACTGACTGACAGTAGCAGAAATGACTCCTCCAGTCCCCACCCTCAGGAAAAGGAGAGACAGACTGAGCAAACACAAAAGCCTATAAATACAGCTCCCAGATGGCTGCCAGTGGTTTGGAGGGAAGGTAAATGGGGCCACAAGAGGACCTGAGATCACCTGGGGATGGGAGGGGGTTTCCCACTGGAGGTGATGTTTGAGCTGAAATCGGAATGATAAGGACACTTTATCTTGCGGTCTAGAGACGAGGGAGCGAACATTCCGAGTAGAGGGAACAGCTTGTGCAAAGGGCTGGAGGCAGGAAGAGAACTGCATATATCCAGAAACTCACCAGGCTCTGGCCTGGCAAGAGTTGAGAAGGGTGAGAGGAAAGGTGTCTCAAGATGGCCCTGGAGAGGTGACCAGAAGTCAGATCACAGAAAGCCTGGAAGAGGCTGTAATCCCAGCACTTTGGGAGGCTGAGGCAGGTGAATCACTGGAGATCAGGAGTTCAAGGCCAGCTTGGCTAACATGGTGAAATCTCGTGTCCACTAAAAATACAAAATTAGCTGGGTGTGGTGGCACATGCCTGTAATCCCAGATACTTGGGAGGCTGAGGCAGGAGAATCGCTTGAACCCAGGATGGGGAGGCCGCAGTGAGCTGAGATCGCATCACCGCACTCCAGCCTGGGCAACGCAGACAGACTCCATCTCTAAATAAATAAATAAATAAACAAACAAATAAATAAATAAATAAAAGTGGAAGGAGGGTGAGGCTCAGGGATGCCGTGTTCTGGGAGGATGATTTATGAAGAACTTTGACCCCAAATCCCTGGGCGGGGCCTGTGGCCAATCCCAGACAAGCAGGGCCTTGGACGGTGTTTACAAGCTCGCTGATGACTCGGCCTTCTGCCGTCCTGCGGTTTGCTAATCACTGGGTGCTATGTACCGGGATGTTCTCCTGCTCCTCAGCCCTGAGACCACACTCTGACTCATGCCTCCTACCCCAGCCACCCCCTCCCATTACTACCAAGGCTGCCATCTCCCCCGTGACCCCCAAGGCCTCACAGAATCACATGACCCTGGCACCAGAAAGTGCACCTGTGTCTCCAGTCAGACCTGCCCATTTCACAGAGGGAGAAACTAAGGTCCCATGAGAAGAGCCTTTCCCCAAGTCTCACCCCAAGACAGGAATAGCACCAGGGCCTGGTCCCAGGTCTCCTGACACCTGGTCCTAATTCTTTCCACTGTTTAATGAAAGAAGAGAGGAAAGGAGAAGAAAGGAAGCAGGAAGAGGTGAAGGAGAAAGCAAGGAGGGAGGGAGGAGAGGGAGTGAAGGGGAGCTGGAAAAGCAGTGTTCAAATCCCCAGCTCCTAAGTGAGCCCTGGGAGGGGAGGGGATTCGCGTTTGTTGGACACCCACTGCATGCCAGGTGCCTCGCCTGTGTCAGCTCCTTCAGCAGAATCCTCACAGGAGAATGGATACAATTACATACTCTAAATGCTTTGGAAAACAGAGAAGCTGTGCAACACATCTACCATCACACAGCAGTTACCTGGCAGAGAGGAGAACGGAACCCAGGTCTGGCTACAATTGTTAGCCCCAAGGACACCACAGTCCGCAGGCTGCCTCCAGTCCAGCCTCTGCTCTGCTCCTCTTTTTGAGGCAGTTGCAGCCTCATCTTCCAGAGCTGATCAGCAGAAGCTTTCCCCTGGCTGCCCACAAGCCAGCAGACGGATTTCCTTTGGCCCACAGGGCATTTTAATTAAATTTGAGCTAATGTTCATAAATCAAGAGATTTCACATAAAAATTCAGATTTCTACCTCCCTTAAAACACTGTAAGATTTCACTGTGCTAAATCCACATTCCCACCTGGCAACCGTCAGCCAGGGGACACACCAGTTCTCCCACACTCCCCACCTCTCCTTATTGCCTCCCTGGTCCTGAGGCTGAATGTCGGGTGCCATTTATCACAATGCATACACTGTTGTTTTCTGAGAGCAGGGACGTATTTCTCTGTAATTGTATCTCTTTCAAAAAGAGGAAAACAACTACTAATCCAAAAGGAGTCAGGCTTCATGAAAAATGGGGGAATGTCTAATTCTTTGTGGAACCGAGAGATACTCCTTCATGTTTATTATGCAAACAAAGTGTGCCTGAGCCCCCACACCACTGCTTAGCTTCCTAAGCAGTGACTCTAGCAGGATGGTCAAATTTAGCAAATGAAAATATAGAATGCCCAGTTCAATTTGAATTTTATATCAATAACAATTTTCTCAGTATAAGTATGTCCTGTGCAGCATTTGGGACATTCTTACACTAAAATATTTTCTTTGTGTATCTGAAATTCTAATTTAACTGGGTATGCTGTATTTTATCTGGTAACCCTCTCTAGACTAGTCACCTTTCTGGGTGACTGATCTTGAGCAAGTCATCTAAGTTCTCTTGGTTTCAGGTTGTTCCTCATAGATAAGGTTAATAATAGTGTGACAGGTTGAGGTAGGAGGATCCTTTGAGGCCAGGAGTTTGAGACCAACCTGGGCAACATAGCGAGATTCCCCATCTCTACAAAATAATAATAATAATAATAATAATAACTTTTAAATTAGCCAGGTGTCGTGGCTCGTTCCTATAATCCTAGCTACAGGGGAGGCTGAGGCAGGAGTATTGCTTGAGCCCAGGAGTTTAAGGCTGCAGTGAGCTAGGATCACACCACTGCACTCCAGCCTGGGTAACACCGCAAGAACCTGTCTCTAAATAATAATAAATAACATGAGGATCTGATGAGATATTACACATGAAGAGCTTAGGACAGAGCCTGGCTCACTGTACATGCTCAGTAAACGTCAGCTGCTGGGGCAGGTGGCACTGGCTGCTCGCTCAACACCCAGTCCCTGCTTCCTCACTAACTGAGCCCTGGTTAGTGGCAGCCATAGTGCCTGGCCCCAGGGGATGAATGTGATTGGTCTAGTCAAGCATGCCACGTGCATTCCAATCTGCCAGTGATTGGACCAAGGTGAGCATGTGACCTGACTCTAGCCAATGAGGCACAACAAGAAGTCAGCTGGGATGAGTGCTCCAGGGAGACTTTCTCTCCCTAAGGAGTTGGCACTACTGCCCCTGTTCCTCCCTTTTTGTTTCAGACACATCCATTGGGAAAACAGGATACAGGATCCCAGCCCCCATCTTAAAACAGTGAGCATGGCCAAGGTCTAGGTTGCAGGACTCCTGGGCTGACAATGCCAAACTTCGTTTTAAGTAAATGATAGATGTCGTTATGGCCGAAGCCACTGCTAATTGGTTCTATAGTGTGGCAGCCCAGATATGTCACTGACTAGCTCTGTGCCTCAGTTTCCCTCTATGGAGAATGGAGGAAACGATAGTATCTGCTTCATAGGGTTGTTGTAAAGTTATTCAACGAGTTAGTGTAAATGAAGTGCTAATTACTGTACCTGGCAAGTTATACTCACCATATAATTGTTAGTCATTATAATTCTTCTGTTATTTGCATCCAAGTCTTTCTAACTGATGCAGTCACAAATTCCCTGAAAGCTGTGAATTCTGAAGTTTGATAATACATCAAAGAATCCAAGCCCCAAAATATAAGCAAATGTTGTGCCCCTTTAAGGTGAGTCAATGTCAAAGATTCATTCAAGAAGTTTCCTTATATTTCATTCACCCTGCAAAGGATCCAAGCATATTCAACAGGCTGTTCATCAGCTCCCAAGAAGGGGAGCTAGGAGATGGGGGTGTCAGCCAATCCTGAAAATAAAAGATGGTCCCATCATTTGGAATTTTGGGTAGAAACTGCAGGACCAAAATATGGTAGCCTGAGCACAAGTGTATTAGTTAGGAATGCCTTCTGCTGAAAGCTTCATAATGCCCCAGTCACAGTGGGTTAAACAGTAAAGGCATTCTATTATTTCACAGACAAAACTTTGAAAGTTGATGGCTTCAGGGTCAAAAAAGCATCTCAGTAATGTCTTTCAGCATCCAGCTACTTTCAGCCTTCATATTTGGCCATTCTGTGTTGGCTTTTTATCATTAGCCTTGTGGCCCCACAGTTACAATGTAGTTGCCACAGCCCCAAGCATCACATCCCTTAATGAAGTTCAAGATAGGAGTGTTGGGTGGTAAGTTAAAAAAAAAAAAATCTCGGCCAGGTGCAGTGGCTTACGTCTGTAATCCCAGCACTTTGGGAGGCCAAGGCAGGCGGATCACCTGAGGTCAGGAGTTCGAGACCATCCTGGCCAACGTGGTGAAACCCCATCTCTACTAGAAATACAAAAATTAGCTGGGCGTGGTGATACACACCTGTAGTCCCAGTTACTCGGGAGGCTGAGGCAGGAGAATCGCTTGAACCCTGGAGGCGGAGGTTGTAGTGAGCCGAGATCATGCCATTGCACTGCAGCCTGGCGACTGAGTGAGACTCCCTCTAACAACAACAACAACAACAACAACAACAACAACAAAAAACTCTCTCCTTGAGCTTTTTTTAGAGAGATTTTTGTTGTGTTTTGTTTTGGTTTTTTTAGATAAAGACAAGGTCTCACTATGCTGCCCAGGCTGGTCTCAAACTCCTGAGCTCAAGTGATCCTCCCACCACGGCCTCCCAAAGTTTTAGCATTACAGGCACGAGCCACCGTGCTTGGCCTCTCCTTGAGCTCTTTTAATCTGCAAAGAAAATCTTCCCCATGATCTCCCTGAAAGGACTTCCCTTCACATTTCATTGGCCAGAACTGGTCATATCTCTGCTCCACGCTGCAAAGGAGGCTGGAAAAGGGAAGTGGCACAGTGTGACTGTCACAGCCCAATCTTAATCCCTCTCCCCTGGCTGGTCCTATCACCTCCCACTCCCAAACTAAATCAGGGCTCTGCTGTTGAGGACTGAGGGTCCAGCGATTAGGCAGTCAGTAGAGGCTGTTGCCATAGTGTAAACCTCTGCTTCCTCCAGAAATCTCACTGGCAGGGTAAAAGGGCACAAACACACAGGGCAGAGAATAGGCAGAGGAAGAGGTGATGCTGCTGGGTTCTAAAAGCTGGACAGCAGCTGATGGGTGAGGGATCCCACTGAGTTGGCCAGAGAAAACTGGCAGCAAGTGCCTGCAGGAAGGTTAGGCAAGGCAGAGGCAGGTACATGGCACCCCAGAGCCCTGAAAAGACCGAGACCTCTGCAGGGAGCACGGAAACCTGAGGGGTGAGATGAAAGTCCCCAAGGACCCTCATCCCCCTTCATGCTCATAGAAGATTCTAAGGTGAAGTAGTTGAACTACGGATGCCCTGACCACAGGAACGGGGGTTCTACACAGAAAACAAATGTAAATCTATTTACTGAACAATGAGATCTGCAGACTCCTTCCCCTACCTGGCCCTCAGGAACGGCTGCGTAGGACAAGAGAGAAAGGCTTTCCTATGCTGGAAAGCGCCCCTGACTGAAGACAAAAGAGAAATCCTCTGGAAGATAACGACTTGGAGTTCCCCAACAAAGGGCCACGGCCCTACCCAGGCACCCCACCATGTGACAGGCCCTGCCCAGACACACAGAGCATGCAACAGTGATTGATTGCCTCACACTTAAACATCACGGAACATGAGACATTTGAGAACTGCAAACATGAGACACAAACAGGAAAAGGTCCTGGGGAAATGCCAGTGCTCCTTGGCTGGGGACCTAGTCTTGGATCTGTCAGAAGCTGGCTGTGTGGCCTCGGCAAAGTCCCGTCCCCTCTCTGGGCCTCAGTTTCCTTGTAGTTTAGGAAAATCTTTCTGGCCGGGAACTTGCTTCAACATATCTCCTACTGGGGTTTGTGAGTCCTTTGCTCTGCTTGAGAAATTATCCTGAAAATGGTTGGGTTATTTTGTGGATCTCACCTGGATGACCTAAAGGGTGTGGATTTCAAGGGCAGAAGAAAACTTATCAGTCCTCACGGTGCATGAAATTCCAGCATGCTCCTCTAAGGGGACCCTTGAAACAAATAAATTTCAATGGATAATACTCAAAGGATATGTGGGAAGAGAGTGGCTAGAGAAGGCTGGCTCTGAGCACTTAAACGTGCCTGGCACTTTACATACATTGTCTTATTTCCTTATTCTCTTTGTGACCTTGAGGAACCGCTTAATCATGAAATGGAATGTGGTTGAGACTGTTAATTGTCCCTAAGTATCTTCTCCTACTTCCACAGTAATGAACTCGTAGCTGAGCATAGAACTGTCTCAATAAAAAGTACATTTCCCAGCCTCCCTTGCAGTCAGATGTACCCATGTGACCAAGTTCTGGCCAATGGAATGTGACTCTAAGCTATGTGGCTGATTTCCAGGTTGTGCTTTATTTAATTTAATTTAGTTCATTAATTAATTAATTTTTGAGAGGGAGTCTCACTCTGTCACCAGGCTAGAATGTAGTGGTGTGATCTTGGCTCACTGCAACCTCCACCTCCTGGGTTCAAGTGATTCTCCTGCCTCAGCCTCCCAAGTAGCTGGGATTATAGGCACACACCACCATGCCCAGTTAATTTTTATATTTTTAGTAGAGACGGGGGTTTCACCATGTTGACTAGGATGGTCTCGATCTCTTGACCTCATGATCCACCCACCTCAGCCTGCCAAAGTGCTGGGATTACAAGCATGAGCCACTGCACCCAGCCTGTACTTTATTTTTTTAATTATTAATTTTAATTTTTTTAGAGATGAGGTCTTGCTATGTTACTCAGGCTGGTCTCGAACTCCTGGCCTTAAGCGATCCTCTGACCTTGGCCTAGAGTTACAGACATAGAGCCATGAGCCACCACGCCCAGCCAGGTGGTACTTTTTTTTTTTAGACAGGGTCTCACTATTTTACCCAGGCTGGAGTGCTGTGGCTATTTATAGGAGCGACCCCACTACTGATCAGCGTGGGAGTTTTGACCTGCTCTGTTTCTGATCTGGGCCATTTCAGCCCTCCTTAGGCAACCTGGTGGTTCTTCCCCTCTCTCAGGGAGATCACCATATTGATACCTAGCTTAGTGCAGACACCCGATTGACACAGCTCACTACAACCCAGAACTCTTGGACTCAAGTGATCCTCCTGCCTCAGCCTCCCGAGCAGCTGGGACTTCTGGCTCACGCCACCATGCCCAGCCCAGGTTGTACTTTAAAGGGAAAGGATATGCCATTCCCCTTTTCCTTTTCCCAATGGCTGGAATGTGGAATGTGACACCCTAAGGAGGGGAGAACAGCAAGTTAGCAGCCCGGGCACGGGCAGTGGGTGTCTGCACTGTCAGCCCGAGCCTCACACTCCGGGTGTGAAGCCTCAATGTGTTGAGACATGTAAATCACTTACCTCAGGGCTTGGAACAAAGTCGGCATTCTGAAAGTGTGAGCTGTTTTATTATAACCATCAACGTTATGATTATAATCATCACTCCAAATGGGCCTATGCAGGAAAGCCTCTTAAGGCCCATTTTTCAGATGAGCAAATGGAGGCTGAGAGAGGTTAAGCCCCTGCCCAAATGATCCCCGGGGGGAGGGTAGCAGAACCAGATCTGCCGGTCTGGGGAAGGAATAAAGAGAAGCAGTGGAGGGTGAAAGGGGGGGCAGTCCCAAGTCCTATGCCAGCCCAGCCCTTCTGTCTGGTTGATTTAAGGAGTTTTCTTCAGCGGGTGTAATACAGTGGGTCTTAACCAGGGACGCTTTCATACCCCGGGAGACATTTGGCAATGCCTGAAGGCATTTTTTTCTTTTTTCTTTTTTTTCTCTTTCTTTCTTTTTCTTTTTTCTTTTCTTTTTTTTTTTTTTTGAGACACACCCAGCCAATTTTTGTGTTTTTAGTAGAGACAGGGTTTCACTGTGTTGGCTAGGCTAGTCTCAAACTCCTGACCTCAAGTGATCCGTCCACCTCGGCCTCCCAAAGCGCTGGGATTACGGGTGTGAGCCACCGTGCCCAGCACTGCATTTTCAATCACCGCGACTGGGAGAGAAGGCCAACTGCTGACCCTAGTGGGTGACAGTCAGGGATGCTGCTCAGTACCCTACAGCACACAGCACAGCCCCTGCCAGAAAGAATCAACAGGGCTATGGGCGAGGAGCCCTGGTCTCAGGAGAGGATGCCCACCCTCACCTGGAGCCCCAGGAGGTGGGAGGCTTCGTGGGCTCCAGGTCTTGGGCAGGATTCTCTAATTTCTTCCCCTGGAAGGCGTCTCTCTGCCCTCACCGCATCTTCCTATCACTCACCCTCTCTGTCCACACAGGCCCATTTGTGGGGAGAGGGATTGTCATCAAGGGGAATCTCTAACCTCAGCCCATCCCTGCAACCCACCCCTGCCGCCTGCCCCGTTTCCGAGGCCGGGAACGTGCCCCAACAGTTCAGCCTTCCTCCCTACCCACCCGTCGCCAGTAAGGCCAGTTTCCGGGTGGTGGGTGGAGGGCATGGTGCCATCTGAATATGGTCCAGTTCTCCCTGGCACAGGAGGGAGAGAAGGATTTTGCTCTGGAATGCAGGGCCCACACCATCAGGGCTGCCCGTCTGTCTGTCTGTCTGTCCACGTGAGACAGGAGCGGGGACTGTTGAGGGAACTACTTTCAAATTTCTCCGCCCTCAGTTCCCAGGAGGTGGTGAGCCCCAGCCTCCTAGGATGGCAGGCCAGGCTTTCAGAACCTTCCATCTCAGCCACACAAAACCAAGACTCTGAAGCAAAAGGTAACCCCCTGAGGAACTCCAGGGGGTTGTGAAAAATTCAAGAGGGAGTGGTGCCCGGGCCTAATCCGCATGCAGAGGCTGTTCTGTTGGTGAGCAGTGGCTCATTTACTGAAATACAGACGGCACCCAGCGACCGCGGCAGCCACGCCCCTCTGCACCCACCAGTCCTGTGTGCTGGCCTAGGCTTCAGGCCACCAGCACCTACATCTTTTTGCCAAGGGCTTTCTCTGGCCACCACAGGCCACTGAGCCCATGCAGGACAAGCGAAGTACCTGAGAGATCATGCCCCTGGCAGCTGCCCTCAATCAACCACTGACAGGAGTTGATGGAGGAAGACACCCGTTTCCTTGCCCCTTGGTGGAAATAGCCTGGAGGCATGTTTACACTGGCTCCCAGAGTTCCCTAGTGGGATCGAGCCCCAGTTGCCCAGACCAGTAACTTGCTAAAAAATGTCCCCTGTGTGTGTCTTCTCATCTCTGTCTCAGGTCCCCACTCCCTTACTCCCTTACTTCCTAAGACCACCTCCCAAACAAACCACTTGCATCCTTGCCTCGGTGTCTGCTTCTGCGGGCACCTAACCTGAGACCAACACATTCTAAGAGTCAGAAACAGATATTTGCAGACCAGGATGAACGTGGCAGATCTAGCAACTCACAATCAGATGGAAAGCCCAGCACCACTCAGTCTCACAGATGCAGCACTGCAAATGGGGAGAAGGCTGAGACTGGGAAGCAACAGAGAACCTTGTTGTTAAAACCCTCCAATGGGCTGAGCACGATGGCTCACACCTGTAATCCCAGCACTTTGGGAGGCCAAAGTGAGCAGATCACCTGAGGTCAGGAGTTCGAGACCAGCCTGGCCAACATGGTGAAACCCCATCTCTACTTAAAATACAAAAATTAGCCAGGTGTGGTGGTGCACACCTGTAGTCCCAGCTACTCAGGAGGCTGAGGTAGGAGAATCACTTGAACCTGGGAGGCAGAGTTTGCAGTGAGCTGAGATCTTGCCACTATACTCCAGCCTGGCTGACAGAGCAAGTCTCCATCTCAAACAAACAAATAAATAAATAAAACCTTTCAGGCAGGGCACAGTGACTCACGCCTGTAATTCCAGCACTTTGGGAGACCTGAGGTCAGGAGTTCGAGACCTGCCTGGCCAACATGGTGAAACCCTGTCTCTACTAAAAATACAAAAATTAGCCAGGTTTGGTGACATGAGCCTGTAATCCCAGCTACTCAGGAGGCTGAGGCAGAAGAATCACTTGAACCTGGAAGACGGAGGTTGCAGTGAGTCGAGATCGTGCCACTGCACTCCAGCCTGGCCAACAGAGTGAGATTCTGTCTCAAAAAATAAAACATAAATAGAAATAAATTTTTAAAAACCCTCCATAGGCCGCCCTCCCCCACCAGGCCAGAGTTCAGGTCCTCAAGGTCCTGAACCATCTTCCACCCCTTCCCTTTCCTGTGCTTACCTCTCCCTGCCCTGCTCCAGCCATAATGGGCTGTTGGCTGTTTTTTAGTTGTGCTGGACATGTTCCTGCTTCAGGACCTTCGCACTTGCTGTTCTCTCTCTTCAGATGCTTTTCCCCAGATCTCCCCATGGCCGACTCCTCCTTCTAGTTCAAATCTTGATTCACATGTCACCTCCTCATGGGGTCACCTCACCAACCATCCCCCACCACCTCCCACCAGTCACTTTCTAACCATGTCACCCTGGTATATTGACTTCATAGCCCATATCACAGCCTGAAGTTATATTGTATACTTATGTGTTGAATGATCCCCAAATAAGGGCTCTGTGAATGTGGGCAGAGGCTGTGTCCCCGGTGCCTGGAACAAAACCTGGAGCAGAGTAGGAGCCCTATGGCTGTTTGTTGAAGAAGTCATTCAATGTTTAAGTGATGAGAGGGAAAACGAATGAAAGAATCATACAAAGACATTTAACAGGGGGACCCAACCTTGTCTGGAAAATCAGGGAAGGCCTCCCTGAGGAGGCGACTTGGAGCTGAGATATGAATGGAGATGGGGTATTAACTGAGCCAAAGGGACAGTGAGAGCTACTCAGGCAGAGGGAAGAGCACATGGAAATGTCCAAAGGATCCCAGAGGACACACCAGGACCGTGCAGGGGACAAGCCAGCTGTAACCAAAGGTTTTCCTAATATTTTTGAACCTGGCTGGGCGCGGTGGCTCAAGCCTGTAATCCCAGCACTTTGGGAGGCCGAGACGGGCGGATCACGAGGTCAGGAGATCGAGACCATCCTGGCTAACACGACGAAACCCCGTCTCTACTAAAAAATACAAAAAACTAGCTGGGCGAGGTGGCGGGCGCCTGTAGTCCCAGCTACTCGGGAGGCTGAGGCAGGAGAATGGCGTAAACCCGGGAGGCGGAGCTTGCAGTAAGCTGAGATCCGGCCACTGCACTCCAGCCCGGGCGACAGAGCAAGACTCCGTCTAAAAAAAAAAAAAAATATTTTTGAACCTATTATGTGTCCAGCTCACGGATACATGGAGAACAAAGCAGGCAAGTTGCTGTCCCCCTGGAGCTCCCAGTCTGGGGAGGAGGACAGACACCAACCAAAGAGTGGACCAACGTTTAGTCCCAAAGGTTCAGTTGCCCTTGCACGGCCTCCTCTTACAGTACACTGTCAATGCTTGTTTTCCAGAATACCCCATGAGATGCTGTGTAGAAACACACTTGGCATGAACACACACACACATACACATACACAATAAGTGAAGAATTCCCTGGATTTCCCACCGAAAGCGGTCAGAAAAGACATTCAGAGTAGCTCCTTTTTGTTTTTAATAATTTAATTAATCACCCCCTACCAATGTGATCACCATTAGCACAGAGCTGCAATTTCCCGAGTTCAAGAAAGAACGGAGCAGTTACGCCAACTGTATTACAGTGGATCCTCCCATAGAAAATTTAACCCCCACCACCCCGCCACGGCCACTAGTCTGGCAAGAGTCAAAGCCAGGCCCAGTGACCTAGTGGGTTCTATATGAAGTGCTGGGATGGTACCAGGTTTTACCTCTCGGCCTCCCAGTTCCGGGCTCATGTCTTGTCCCTCCCAGCAGTCAGAAAAAGGCTCCAGCTGGACGCTCAAGCCTCCCCTCCCCTGCGCGGCCACAGCAGAATTGGTTTTACTCCATTTGCATTTCCTACTGGGCTCCTAAAGCCTTTCGAGTTGTTGACCCCAGGATGTCATAGCAGGAGGGTCCCAGTTAGATACCTGTCAGGGAATTCTTCATTTGTATGCGTGTGTGTGTGTGTGTGTGTGTGTGTGCGCGCGCTTCTACACAGCATCTCACTGGGGTATTTTGCAAAATGAGCATCTAGGCCGGGTGCAATGGCTCACACCTGTAATCCCAGCACTTTGGGAGGCTGAGGCGGGCGGATCACTTGAGGTCAGGAGTTTGCGACCAGCCTGGCCAACATGGCAAAACCCCATCTCTGCCAAAAAATACAAAAATCAGCTGGGTGCACTGCTGTGGGCCTGTAATCCCAGCTACTCAGGAGACTGAAACATGAGACGCGCTTGAACCTGGGAGGCAGAGGCTGCAGTGAGCCGAGATCATGCCCTTGCACTCCAGCCTGGGCGACAGAGCGAGACTCTTTCAAAAAAAATAATTAATTAATTGATACATTAATTTTAAATTAAATTAAAGGGGCAGCTGCCACTCCTCGCTACCTGATCCCTGCCAATGAGGAACGCAGGCCCAGGGCTGCCAGGGTTTTCCCTTCTGTTTCAGAGAAGACAGAAATTTGAACTTTTTTGTGAAATTTCCCAATTTCTAAAGATTGATGATCAGTTTTGTGTGTGTGTGTGCGTGTGTGCACGTGTGTGTGTGTGCGTGTGTGTGCGTGTGCGCGTGTGTGCGTGTGCGTGCGCGTGCGTGTGCGTGTGTGTGCGCGTGTGCGCGTGTGTGCGTGTGTGCGTGTGCGCGTGTGCATGTGTGCGTGTGTGTGTGTGCGTGTGTGCGCCATTTCTTAACACTGTGAAGAACAATCACAATGCACATCCAGAGTTGGGACTGCCGTTCGTAACATCTGCATCACAGCGACTTGAAAAGGATGGTGCCCAGCTGTAGCCTAATTATCCAGATTTCAGAATAAATGTCTGTTGACTGAATGACCAGCAGTTATTCAGATTTTCACAGTGAACATCTCCAAAGCACACTGACAATCCCTGTCTCCATTTCAATGCAATTTTATTTTTCCCAATCACCCATGCCTCCAGTGCCTTTACATCTCCATAGCTATTCGCATTAACAAGCTGTTCAACTCATGAAATGCCTACTATGTGCCAGGCTCTGGGAAAAAAGTTTTATTTAAAGTTGAATTACCTGAGTCCCCACTTCCAAGTTGCCCAGAGAGGTGAGGGACCATCCCATGAACAGACAATCAGATGGAAGGACGTTGGCTGCTATGTTCACCCTGTGGCCTGTGTGCCTAGAACAGGGCCTGGCACATAGTAGGTGCTCATGCATTTTGTTCAACTGAATGAATACAGTCCAATGGGTGTTATACTAGCATGCATCCTTAACAGGGGCAAAATGTTTACATATTGCAATGGTTTGTGGCCCTTCAAAGGGCTGCAGTATGTAAACAAACAAGTAGTATAAAAATTACGTTTTTATGACGTTTGATTTAGCCATTCCACAATGTATGTATATTGCAAAACATCATGTTGTATATAAATTTATAATTTTTTTTTTTTTTGAGACAGAGTCTCACTCTTGTCACCCAGGCTGAAGTGCAGTGGCACGATCTCGGCTCACTGCAACCTCTGCCCCCCAGGTTCAGGCGATTCTCCTGCCTCAGCCTCCCGAGTAGCTGTAGCTGGGATTATAGGCACATCACCAAGCCCGGCTAATTTTTGTATTTTTAGTAGAGACGTTATTTCTCCATGTTGGCCAGGCTGTTCTCGAACTCCTGACCTCAGGTAATCCACCTGCCTCGGCCTCCCAAAGTGCTGAGGTAACTAGATGTGAGCCACCGCAGCCTGCCCAAATTTATAAATATATGCAAATACATCTATACAATTTTTATTTGTCCATTTAAAAAATACATGCAAGTTTTTGTTTGTCAATCAAAAAAATTTCATGAGGGGAGGGGGTTGGGCGATCAGGGAAAGATGTCTAAAAAGGCTCCTAGAGCTGGGAGAAACTCTGTATTAGAGGGAAACATGGGGCTATGGGAACACCAAACAGGACCCTTTAATCCAGCCTGGGAAATCACAGAATCCTTCCTGGAGGAGGAGGCCTTTTAACTCATTCTTAAAGGGTAAAGTCAGCTAGAGCAGGGATGAAAAACCTTTTCTGTAAAGGGCTAAATAGTAAATATTTATGCTTCATGAGTTCCTGTGACAACTATGATTACAGATCATAGATAAAACTGAAATAGATGTGGCTGCGTTCCAATAAAACTTTATTGACAAAAACCACAAGCTGAGCCACATTTGGCCCCCAGGCCATAGTTTACTGACCTCTGAGCTAAACGATGGAAAAGGAGAAAGCAAGCAAAGGAAGTCACTTGAGCAAAAGCTGAAGGTGTGAAAGAGCAGAGAATTAGGAAACAGCCACCTTGTGGTTTTCCTTCTCCCTGAGGCACAGAAGGAGTTGTCTATGTTTACACAAAGACTTGGGCTATGACACAAGCTGGGTGCAGGATTCCAAATTCACCCATCGACAAGTATTTATTGAGTGCCTACTAGGTGCCAGGTACTGTTCCAGGCACTGCAATCACACAGCAATGAACAAAACAGATGTTCTCCTGGGGAAGACAAACACTAAGGACACACAAGTGAACAAGCAAGCCAAAAACATATAGCTTCCTCACCTGCTGTGTGACCTTGAAGAAGTTCCTTAACCTCTCTGTGCCCCAGGAGGATAATACAATCAAAGTGCAGGCCCAGCACACAGTGGCTGTTCTATAAATATAGCTGCTGTTATTACTGTAAGTCAATATGCAAATAAATACACATTAAAAAAAAAAAAAAGGCTGGGCATGGTGGCTCATGCCTGTAATCCCTAGCTACTCAGGAGGCTGAGATGGGAGGCTGAGGCCAGAGGACCACTTGAGCCTGGGAGTCAGAGGTTGCAGTGAGCAAGACTGCACCACTACGACAGAGAAAGACCCTGTCTCAAAAAAACAAAAGCAAAACAGTGACACAAGTAGTACACAGGAACTGGGCAGGTGGATGAGATGAGGGTTGGGGGTCGACTTTGGATCAGGTAGTCAGTCCAGGAGGGCCTCTGAGGAAGTGGCAGTCAAAGACGCCCGGGATCGTGTTCTGTGAGTCCATATCCTAGAATTAGAATTTGCAGCCCCATGCCCTGCGGCCTCGCAAGAGCAGTTCATTAAAAATACCTGCCTCTCTGGAGAACAGGAAAGTGTCTTCTCTAATTAGTGTGTGAGTGTAAAGTGCTTTGAAATCCAAGGATAAAAGGGGAGTGAGGGGTGAGGCTCTGGTCACAGGGCCAGAGTGTCCCACTGGGAAGCGATCCATGAACCCGGAGGGCTAGACTCGGAGACCCACGCTGGTGCTCACAGGCCTGCGGGAGCCGACCGTCTCTCAGGTTCCAAGTGGAGTTTAGGGCAGCAGGAAATACGTCCACCTAGGGCGGGCTGAGAGGAGCAGAGCATGGATGTTAGCGCCAGACTCCAAGGTCATGTGCTTAAAGCCGTGGACCCAGCACGTGGCAGCTAGTGGTGCCAAGCTGGTATTAGCTGTTTCCAATCTGGTTACATGATCGCTTTTGTGTTCTTGTTGTTGTCACCTGCCACTTACTAGCCGGGTGAGCCTGGGTAAGTTACTGACCCTCTCTGAACCATGGTTTTCTTCTCTGAGCCTCAGGGTTCTCTTCGTTATAGTGGGACACTTGCAGCCCAGCAGTGCCAGGTACAGGCAACGCGTGTGGCACAGAGCAGAACGAACGCCACTTCTGCCCAGTCAGCCATTGCCTTGTGCCAGGCACTGCCTCAAGCATATTGTATGCATTCACTCATTTAATCCTCATAGACACTATTCCCATTTCCTGGAGAAGGACCTCAGAGCTACCAGGAATAGCCATGCACTGCCCAGCTCCAGGGGGTCCCAGCCACACAGACCACGACATGAACAGCAGCCCTGAAGCTGTAAAACTCAGACAGGTTAAGTTTCTCACCCAAGGCCACACAGCTAGTGCTTGGCAGAACTGGGATTAGATCCCAGACTGCCTGGCTCCAGAGCCGGGCTCCTGACCCTGGGTCAACGTTGGTCCTTGTCAAGGAGACGAAAGTAACAGAGGGTTTCTGAGCTGTAGAGAAAGTGGTTTTGCCTTTGCCCAGGCAAGCAGGCAGCAAGTCTCAATCTGCTGATGGCTCGTTTCTCTCTAGCCCAGGAACCTGTATGTTTCTGGGGATTTTTGATGTTTTGTTGTCTCCTAATTTTATAAGAGCAATTCTTGTATGTTTTGGTTTGTTGTGTATACTGAGATCCTGGGAGGCTCCTGAATATGCCATGACATCAGGCCTCAGACTGGCGCTGAGGAAGCACCAATAATCACATCCCCGTAATCGCATGCTCAAGGCCTTCACTTGACAGATAGGCTCAGAGAGGCAAAGTGACCCGCCAAAGGTCACACAGCTAGGAAGTGGCAGAGCTGAAATAGGACTTCTAGACTCCAGCTTCTTTCTTAATTCCCACGTCCGATGTCTCAAACTGGTGGCCCACGGGCCAAATGCAGCCTGTAGAATGTTTGATTTGGCCTGCGTGATGGTTTTGTAAAATTAGAATTTATCCTCAGTATGGAAAGAAAGGGATATTTCCAGGAATAGTATTCAAAATATTTAACCAGACTGGCCTGGGTATCAACCATTCGGAGTGGCTGCTGGTGGGATAGCAGAAGCCAATGGCTACCGTAAAAAGACGCCATAAAAAAATCAATCTGGAAAATGCAAAACTATGGAGACAATGAAAAGCTAGGTGGCTTCCAGGAGTGGGAGGGAGGAAGCGACGTCCAGGCAGGGCATACAGGACTTTCTAGGGCAGTGATATGACTGTGTATGATACGACAACGGTGGATTCCCGTCATTACACAGTTGGCTCAACCCACAGGATGCACAACACCAGGAGTGAACCCTAAAGCAAATTATGGACTTGGGGTGACAATGATGCATCCACGTAGTTCATTAATTGTATCAAATGCACCACCCTGGTGGGCGATGTTGGTAATAGTGGAGGCTATGCCTGTGTCGGGGGAGGGGGCAGGTAAAAAATCTCTGCACCTTTCTCTCCATTTTGCTGTGAGCCTAAAGTTTCCTTAAAAAATAAAGGCATTCTAAGTCACAGGATGAGAAAAGAGGTCAGCACAAAGTTCAGGTCATAAAGACCTTGCTGATAAAACAGGATGCAGTAAAGGAGCTGGCCAAACCCACCAAAACCAAAATGGCCACGAGAGCAACCTCTGGTCATCTTCACTGCTGCACTCCCACCAACACCATGACAGTTTACAAATGCCATGGCAACGTCAGGAAGTTACTCTATATGGTCTAAAAAGGGGAGGCATCAATAATCTACCCCTTGTTTAGCATATGATCAAGAAATAACCATAAAAGTGGGCAACCAGGCCAGGTGCAGTGGCTCATGCCTGTAATCCCAGCCCTTTGGGAGGCCGAGGCAGGCAGATCGCCTGAGGTCGGGTGTTCAAGACCAGCCTGATCAACATGGAGAAACCCTGTCTCTACTAAAAATACAGAAATTAGCCAGGCATGGTGCTGCACGCCTGTAGTCCCAGCTACTCGGGAGGCTGAGGCAGGAGAATGGCGTAAACCCGGGAGGCGGAGCTTGCAGTGAGCTGAGATCCGGCCACT
>NW_012121820.1:2851536-2861110 GCF_000951035.1 Colobus angolensis palliatus | reverse complement strand
CTGTAACCCCAGCACTTTGGGAGGCCACAGCAGGTGGATCACCTGAGGTCAGGAGTTCAAGACCAGCCTGGCCAACATGGCGAAACCCCGTCTCTACTAAAACTACAAAAATTAGCCGGGCTTGGTGGCGGGCACCTGTGATCCCAGCTACTAACGGGGGCTGAGGCAGGAGAATCGCTTGAACCTGGGAGGTGGAGGTTGCAATGAGCTGAGATGGTGCCACTGTACTCCATCCTGGGCAACAGAGCGAGACTCCATCTAAAAAAATATATAAATAAATAAATTAAATAAATAAAGTCTATTTTTTTTAAAATTCAGAAGGTCTGGCTACATGGCTCCTGCATTTGTGCAGGACCACGAGGGCTGCAGTAAGTTCCAGGTACCTCTGTAAATAAAGCGTGTGTGCCCGAGCCTGTCAGTCCCCTGAGCCTGCCTCCCTCTGCAGCATCAGCCGCCCAGTCCCTGTGAGCACCTGAGCGATGACTCAGGCATGAAGGGGATTCTTCGGAAGTTCCTGGTGAGAAAGAGAACCGGGTGAAAGTGTGGCCTGCGGGAGTGGCCAATGAGGAGGAAAGAGGAGGGTGACACCCGCCTGTGTCAGCCCCTGCTCATCATCTCCCGGGCGGGAGTCTCCTGTGCACTTTCCACAGGACAGAGTGAGCCACTCTTGATTCACCCTTCCTCTGCCCAGGCCTGCAGTGGGTGGGTGCCCACCGTGGTACACAGCCCGTGAAGCAGCCACGCTCTGCTGCTGAGGCTTGGCAGTTTGAATGGATGCCAGCCTATGAGATTAGAAGGAAGACGGGCAGGACGTGAAAAATCAGAAGCCGCCTAAGTACTCCTGGGAAATGGTTCCTGAGACCATGCCCTTCCTGCATCTACTTGTAGCATCACTCTTTCATTGACAAGCATGTATTGAGTACAAGGCAAGTCCAAAGGAGGCCTTGAAGTAGATACAGCAGGAAAGGTAAGGGGCTGGTTCCATGGCCAGCTGCTGTTTGTACCTGACCATTGTTCCTCCCCCATGTTCTGGTAACAGCACCCTTCCACCACTATCGCCCCATGTGCCTCCCCAGCCAGAGGGGGTGGATGAATCAGGCCTGGGAAGTCAGCATATTCCATCCCCCCAGTCCCAGGGATTGGTCTGAGATGGGCATGTGACCCAAGTCTGGCCAATCACAGTCAATCCCTAGGCATGTGCTGAGGCTACATGGAAAGTCAGCTTCTGCTCACGTGGCTTGTCTATCCGGCAGAGTGGAAGCTGGGGGATATTGGGGACTATTTTTGCCACCACATAAGGTGATCCTAACTGACACAGAGGAAAACAGAACCAGGAAGTGGAAACAGCATGCTCTAAACAACAGGTGCACACCTGGATCCAGCCATTCCTGAAGTTGAAACCATCTGGTCTTTTCATTTACATGAACCAGAACATTCACAGAAACACACACTATTTTTTTTTCTTAAGTCACTTTGAGTTGGGTTTGTTTCTGTCACTTTCAACCAAAAGACCCTGACTATACAAGTGCTTGTATAGCTGTTTCCAGGCTGGAAAACAAATAGCTATGGCAAAAGCAGACCATGAGACATCCATGTAAAATCTGGGAGTTGAGGGCTGGGTGCAGTGGCTCACACCTGTAATCCCAGCACTTTGGGAGGCTGAGGCAGGTGGATTTCTTGAGGTCAGGAGTTCAAGGCCAGCCTGGGCAACATGGCGAAACCCTGTCTCTATTAAATATACAAAAATTAGCTGGGCGTGGTGGCATGGACCTGTAATCCCAGCTACTGGGGAGGCTGAGGCACAAGAATGGAGAATTGCCTTCCTCTGAACTTTTTATTTGGTGCTATAAATAAACCCTTTCGGGTCTGAGCTGCAGTCAGGTGGATTTCCAGTTACTTGCAGCTGAATGCATTTCTACTTGTCACACCTCCTCAGGACCATAGGTTGCTCTGGATTCCCACCATACACATGGAGATACTGAGGTCTGGAATGCAGAGAAAACTTCCCCGGTGTCACGTGGTGGAGTCATGGGTTTACTGACTCACCACCCAGTGCTCTTTCGGCTCAAGACAACCTCGTGGTCCATTCCTTTCATTCAGGCTGCTGTATGCACGGCCAACAGCTACTTTGTAAATTAAACACTTCCCACGGAGGCAGTGATGATGATGAACTTGCCCCTGAATCTTTCCAACCTCTTATGTAAATAGCCCCTGGGTCACTGTCTCCTTGCCTTTGGACCCAGGACAGCTTCCCCACACCCTTTAAAACGATGAGATAACCAAATGCAAACCCAGTGCTGCTGGAAAGGTGTGAGTCATGCATCGTGGAACAGAAGGTTCACAGCCAGGAGTCTGCCTATCACGCTTGTCACCCAGCCTTCCAGGCTTGCGTGGAGCTTGTTCACTGAAAAGCTG
Source organism: Colobus angolensis palliatus (assembly GCF_000951035.1). Lineage (NCBI taxonomy): Eukaryota > Metazoa > Chordata > Mammalia > Primates > Cercopithecidae > Colobus > Colobus angolensis. Next base: position 2,858,695 of record NW_012121820.1, on the reverse strand, counting down.
ATTCATCTGCAGCTTGTGGTCAGCTCTGACCCTTAGATCATTTTGTGCTCATCTTGTGCCTGGCTAGTGGCCTTTAATTAGGTGCTGTCAACTTCCTGTCTTCCTGTCTCTGTCCATGTAGTCTTTCTCCCTATTTTAAAAGGACTGTATGAATACTAAAGACATAATGATGATGATGATGATGATGATAGCAGTTAGCACTTACTATATTCTAAATGCTGTAAATAAATTTAAAAGTTGTTTCTCAAAAGTCACTGTCTGAGATAACTAGTATTACTATTGCAGTTTTATGGACAGGAAAACAAGGGCTTAGAAAAATGAAGTCACTTGCCTTGGGCAACAGAGCCAGGAGTATTTGGTGGAGCTGGAATATGAACATGAGTGTGTGTGACCCTGGAGTCCAGCTCGAAAACACAAAGCCAGTTGGTCTATTAAGCTAGCTTCAGAGGCTCCACTATAGCAGTTTAGACCCTAATCACATTTACTGTTTGTTTTAAAGACTTCTGGAGCGACTGGAGACCTCATGGTGTATTTGTCATCTTAAAGTTGTCATAACGGACCCACAGCCTTTGCACTCTCCCTCTCCTCCGTCAACAACAAGTCAACAACTTATCCTCAGTCTGGTCTTCACATCACAGATGGCTGCCGCAGCTCACTCATCACCTCTTCACACAACAATGTCCAAAGCAGGCAGAGAAGGAAAGGGGCAAATAGGTTTCTCTTTATGTGCCTCTTTCTTGTCATAGAGGAAAGGCTTTCCTAGAAGCCCCCAGCTGAGTTTTCCTTTGGACAAAACTGGGTCATGTGACTCCCCCTGAGCCAATCACAGGTCCAGGAGAACAGGGTGGCCATGATCGGGTAAAGCAAATGCAGTTTTTCCCCTAGGACTGGGCACACAGCCAGCTGCACAAAGTCAGGGTTTTCTCAGCAGGAAAGAAGAGGGAAATGGCAGTTGGCAAGGCAACCCCCAGTGTCTGATACTCCAGCATTTAAAAATGTTTAGCACAGGCACCCATGTTGTTTGCAATGTGATCAGAGGTGGTACATGAATGAAGTGGTGTTTTAAAATAATTTTAGTATTTATTAAGTATTTAAATGCATTTGAGAAAAACTTGTAGGCCAGGTGTGGTGGCTCACACCTGTAATTCCAGCACTTTGGGAGACTGAGACTGGTGGATCACTTGAGGTCAGGAGTTCAAGACCAGCCTGGCCAACATGATGAAAACCCATCTCTACTAAAAATACAAAAATTAACCAGGCATGGTGGTGGTGTCTGTAGTTCCAGCTACTCAGGAGGTGGAGGCAGGAGAATCACTTGAACCTGGGAGGTGGGGGTGGAATGAGCCCAGATTGTGCCACTGCACTCCAGCCTGGGTGACAAAGCGAGACTCTGTCTCAGATTAAAAAAAAAAAAAAAAGAAAAGAAAACATGTTTATAGCTATCTCAACAACTATAAAACAACTACATTTAAGGTTTTTTGAAAAAAAATAGTTAAAGAAAAATATTAAGTAAATAATAGATCATTTGCTTCAAGATTTGGCAAATGTAAGGGTAGGAAATGCTGTTCTATGTTATCCTGCTTGGCCTTTTTTCCAACTTCTCAGAGGCGTTCTGCCTTCAAACTCCCTCTTGAGGAAAATAAACACCCACAAAGATTTTTGCATCATCTGCAGATATGATTCAAATAAAGCCTTGAGCTCAAATATAATCCAGGCTTCCTCAGCTGGGAAGGACAGGCATCTCAAGTCCAAGTCTTTCCTGGTATTTCACCTCTGTCTTCGTGGTTTTATGGTTTTACTGGGTCTGCCCCTCCTCTGGAAAGCCACCACAAATCCAATTTCTGAGAGAACAAGATATAAATAATAAACAGAATGACTCCTTGAGATTTCTTGTCCTTGTGAGGAATTTTCAGACGTTCCTAAGACATGAAATCTTTTCATTTAAATAAGAGTTTGGTAGTCCGTCATGAGAACTGGATAAATAATGGCCCAGTGACACAGGAACATATGTCAGAGACTTTATTCAAAGAAATAAAGTAGCTCAATATGTGCCAATAGCAAAAGGCGCATGGGATCTATTGTGATGTGAGACAGCTAGGTACAGAAAAATATGTGCAAGGTACAGAATCATATCTGCAGACTTTTTCTGTAAAGGGCTGCATAGAAAATGCGTTGGGCGTTGCAAGCCCTACAGTCTGTGTTGCAGCTGCTCAGCTCTGCCATCGCGGTTCACATGAAAGCCATCATAGGCAATGCACAAAGCAGCTGGGCTGTGTATCAATAAAACTTTATCTATGGACACAGATGTACATTGCATATAATTTTTGTGTGTCATAAAGCGTTCTTCTTCTTTCATGTTTTTTTTTTTTTTTTTTTTTTAGACAGAGTCTCTCTGTGTATCACAGGCTGGAGTGCAGTGGCATGATCTTGGCTCACTGCAACCTCCGCCTCCTGGGTTCAAGCGATTCTTGTGCTTCTGAGTAGCTGGGACTACAGGCACACTGCCACCATGCCCAGCTAATTTTTGTATTTTTAGTAGAGACGGGGTTTCACCATGTTGGCTGGGCTGGTCTCAAACTCCTGACCTCAAGTGATTTGCCTGCCTCAGCCTCCCAAAGTGCTGGGATTACAGATGTGAGCCACCACACCTGGCCTCAATTTTGTTTTGTTTTGAGACAGTGTCTCTCTCTGTCACCCAGGCCAGAGTGCAGCTGTACAATCATAGCTCACTGCAGCCTCAACGTCCCTGGGCTCAGGTGATCCTCCTGCCTCAGCCTCCTGTGTAGCTGGAACTAGAGGCCTGTGCCACCACCCCCGGCCAATTTTTGTATTTTTTGTAGAGATGGAGTCTCCTTATGTTGCGCAGGCTGGCCTCAAACTGCTAGGCTCAAGTGATCTGCCCGCCTCAGCCTTCCAAAGCGTTGAGATTATAGGCATGAGACAACGTGCCTGGCCTTTCTTTCAAATTTTAAAAATCATTTAAAAACGTAGAAAGCAGCCGGGCATGGTGGCTCATGCCTGTAATCCCAGCACTTTGGGAGACTGAGCTGGGTGGATCACCTGAGTTCAGGAGTTCAAGACCAGCCTGACCAACATGGTGAAACCCCGTCTCTACTAAATACAAAAAATTAGCTGAGCATGGAGGTGCATGCCTGTAATCCCAGCTACTTGGGAGGCTGAGGCAGGAGAATCGCTTGAACCCAGGAGGGAGAGGTTGCAGTGGGCCCAGATTGCCCAGCGCCATCATACTCTAGCCTTGGTAACAAGAGTGAAACTCTGTCTCAAAAAAAAAAAAAGTAAAAACCATTTGTAGCTTGCAGGCCATGCAGAACAGTGAGACAGATTTGGCTTGAGGACTGTAATTTGCCAATCCATCTATAAGCCTCTGATGCAAAACGAAATTGTAGAGAAACACCAGAAGTATAGAGAGGCATGCTACATGTGCATGCGTGCGCATGCGTGCGTGTGTGTGTGTGTGTACAGCTGGCCCTCCATACCCGTGGGTTCCACCCATCCATAGATTCAACCAGCCATGGATCACAAACATTCAAAGAGGCTGGGCGTGGTGGCTCATGCCTGTAATCCCAGCACTTTGGGAGGCCGAGGCTGGTGGATCACGAGGTCAGGAGTTCAAGACCAGCCTGGGCAACATGATGAAACCCCATCTCTATTAAAAATACAAATATTAGCTGGGCATGGTGGTGCACACATGTAATTTCAGCTACTTGGGAGGCTGAGGCAGGAGAATTGCTTGAACCGGGACCTGGGAGGCAGAGGTTGCATTGAGCTGAGATTGCACCATTGCACTCCAGCATGGGCTAGAGAGTGAGACTCCATCTAAAAAAAAAAAAAAATTCAAAGAGGCTGGGCGCAGTGGCTCACACCTGTAATCCCAGCACTTTGGGAGGCCGAGGTGGGTGGATCACCTGAGATTGGGAGTTTGAGACCAGCCTGACCAACGTGGTAAAACCCCATCTCCACCAAAAATATAAAAAATTAGCCAGTGTGGTGGCAGGTGCCTATAATCCCAGCTATTCAGGAGGCTGAGGCAGGAGAATCACTTGAACCTGGGAGACAGAGGTTGCAGTGAGCCGAGATCGTGCCACTGCACTCCAGCCTGGGCAACAGAGTGAGACTCTGTCTCCCTCTCTCTCTACATATATATATATGTATTCAAAGAAAAAAAAGTGTCTGTACTGAGCATGTACAGACTTTTTTCTTGTCCTTATTCACTAAACAATACCTTAAAACAACTATTTACATTGGCTTTACAGGGTATTACATATTATAAATAATCTAGAGATGATTTGAAGTGTACAAGGGAATGTGCATAAGTTATATACAAATGTTACTTTATTTTACATAAGAGATTAAGCATCTACAGATTTTGATATCTGTGGAAGGTCCTAGAATCAATCCCCCAGGGACAACTGGAGGGACAATTGGAGAGAGACGGGGAGAGAGAGAGACAGAGATTTGTTTATATCTCTAAAAGAACACACTAAAAACTGGCAACAGGAGGTGCTTCTGAAGAGGGGAACTAGGAACTGTCAGAGGAAATGAGAAGGAAGATATTTTTCACCACATGCCCTTTTACACTACTTGAGCTTTTCTCCACATGCTTGTGTTACTTTTACAAAGCAGAAAACATTCGCCAACGCAAGAAGGATTGCTATGCCACAGACAATGAAAATGAGACGCTATAAACAAATATGCACAGTCGTGCATCACATAACGACCTTGGTCAATGATGGACCACATATACGACTGTGGTCCGGTAAGGCTGTAAGGCGGTGTTTCTACTGTATGCTCTCTATGCTTAGGTATGTTTAGAGACAGGTACTTCCCATTGTATTACCATTGCCTACAGCAGGGGTCCCCAGTCCCGCAAGGTACCAGTCCATGGCCTATTAGGAACTGGGCTGCATGGCAGGAGGTGACAGGTGAGTGAGCAAAGCTTCATCTGTATTGACAGCCAGTCCCCATCGCTCACATTACCACCTGAGCGCCGCCTCCTGTCAGATCAGTGGCGTCATTCGATTCTCACAGGAGCTCGAACCCTTTTGTGAACTGCGCATGTGAGGGATCTGGGTTGTACACTTCTTATGAGAATCTAATGCCTGGTGATCTGTCACTGTCTCCCATCACCCCCAGATGGGACTATCTAGTTGCAGGAAAACAAGCTTAGGGCTCCCCCTGATTCTACATGATGGTGAGTTGTGTAATTATTTCATTATATATTACAATGTAATAATCATAGAAATAAAGTGCACAATAAATGTAATGCGCCTGAATCGTCTCGGAACCATCCCCCCACACTGGTTTTTCAAAAAAAATTTCTTCCGCAAAACCGGTCCCTGGTGCCAAAAAGGTTGGGGACCGCTGGCCCACAGTTTTCAGTACAGTCACGTGCTGTACAGGTTTGCAGCCTAGGAACCACAGGCTCCACCGGGTAGCCTGGGCGTGTGGTAGGCTATGCCATCTAGGCTTGTGTGAGTACGCGCTGATGTTCTCACCATGACGAAATCGCCTAACAACGCACTTCTCAAAACATAGCCCTGTCATTAAGGGAGGCGTGACTTCACAGGCAATCACAGCACAACTCCAGCGGGCGCCATTCACTGGGCCATTTGTAGAATGGAGCCATGGCACACCCCACATGGCAGTCCTGTTGGTAACAGAGCTAACACCAAGAGTTTCTATGAAGTGAAATTTGTGAGTAAATATCAAAAGAGCAGGGTCAGAGTGGAAGTTGTGGGAGGGGAATAAAATCTCACTCTTTCCGTTTTATGCTGTTCCTTATCAGGACCACAATAAAGCCAATCTTCTGCCAATATTTACTTTTGATTTTTTTCTCCAGAGTGGAAGAAAAATGCCCGGGCCTGACAGGAATCGGACAGTAAGACTGAAAGTTGGAACAAGAGCAGGAAGCTCACCCGGAAGTAAAATCATCTCCAGAACCTCACAATGAAAATGCTACTTACTTCACGGAAACACTCAAAAGCTGACTCCACTTGCGAGACACCCCTCTTGTAACTCCAGTCAATTTTCCCAGGTATATTGGGATTCCATAAAACCCATCTGCAAGCATTTTGACCCAGGCTGGAGTCTCAAACAGCAGCCTCCCACCTAAGAACATGGAAGATGTGGATTTTTGGTCAGCAGTGGTTTCAAAATCAAGACATTTCACATAAATGCAGGAGTTTCTGGCTTCCCTTGAAACACTTGGCTCTCTGGCCACCCTGAGCCCACATTCCCACATGGAAACTTCAGGCTGCAGTCAAGTGGTAATTGTTCCTTCCAGATGGGGCAAGAGCTCCCAGTTTTGCCACAGTCCCCACCACTCCCTATCACCCTCCATCAGGATCACTTCACTCAATTCTTTTTTTCATTTGTACTTCATTCACTCAACCAATATTTATTGAGCACTTACTATGTGCCAGAAAGCTGCAAACAAAACTGACACAAATTCCTCCTTCATGCAACTTATATTCTGGTTGGGGAGGTAATGAACAAAAAGAAGGAAAAACGTAAATGCCAGAGGGTGGTAAGTTCTGCTGACAGTGAAAATAGCGCTGCAAAGGTGAAGGCATGCTGGGTGTAGTCAGGGAAGGCCTTAGGAGGGAGGTACATTTGATCAAAGACCAGAAGCAGGTAAGGACAGCAAGCCTTGAGGATATCTGTGGAAAGAACAGTCCAGCCAGCAAGAACAGCAAGTGCAAAGGCCCTGGGGCAGGACTGTTCCTTGTGTGTCTGCAGAGCAGTAAGAAGGTCAATGCAGCTGGAGAAAAGTGAGTGAGGGGAAAGGGGGCAGAAATGAGGTCAGATAGGGGATGAGGTGCCAATCTTGTAGGCCCTCGTAGGATCTTTGGCTTTTACTCTAAGTGAGGTGGGAGCCGTGGAGGATTCTGAGAAGAGGGGCAATGTGGTTGTGTGGGTGACAGACTCCTTCTAGCTGTATGTGGAGACTGGACTGTGTGTGTGAAGCGGGTGGGGTGGGATGGTGGAGAAAGGTGGAAGCTAAGAGGCCAGCGAGGACCTACTGCAGTGGTCCAGGTGCAGGGTGGCAGTGGCAGGACAGGGTGGTGGCCATGGAGGTGGTGACAAGAGATTGGAGTCTGGACATACTGTGTTTCCCGGCTCTTTTTTTTTTTTTTTT
>NW_012121820.1:2847236-2851256 GCF_000951035.1 Colobus angolensis palliatus | reverse complement strand
TGCTGGGATTACAGGCATAAGCCACCACACCTGGCCTTCTTCTTCTTCTTCTTCTTTTTTTTTTTTGAGACAGAGTCTCACTGCGACACCCAGGCTGGAGTGCAATGGTGCAGTCTCAGCTCACTGCAACCTCCCCTTCCCAAGTTCAAGTGATTTTCCTGCCTCAGCCTCCCAAGAAGCTGGGACTACAGGCGTGTGCCACCACACCTGGCTACTTTTTGTATTTTTAATAGAGACGGAGTTTCACCATATTGGCCAGGCTGGTCTCGAACTCCTGACCTCAAGTGATCCTCCTGCTTCGGCCTCCCAAAGTGCTGGGATTACAGGCATCAGCCAACATGCCTGGCCTGTTTCCCAGCACTTTTTGGCACTTAGGAGAAACTCCCCTCACTCACTGTACTCCAGCCACATTGCTCTTGCATGATCCAACCTCGGGGCCTTTGCACTTGCTGTTCTCTCTGCCCTGCACACCCCGAACCCAGATATTCCCAAGGCTTCCTCCCTCCCTTTTCAGGGCTAAAGCTGCTGAAATCGCCCACATTCCTGACATCCACCTCCCTCGCTCTGCTGGGTTGGTCACTACAGTGAACCTCCTGGCCTCAATATACAGGAGACGTTTTTTCTTGTTGTTGAGTTGTCTATCTCCTGCCGTAGGACATCAGCTTGAGGAGGGAACCAGTGATGTCTCTTTTTTTTTTTTTTTTAAAATAGAGTCTCGCTCTGTCGCCCAGGCTGGAGTGTAGTGGCACAATCTTGGCTCACTGCAACCTCCACCTCCTGGGTTCAAGTGCTTTAGCCTCCTGAGTAGCTGGGATTACAGGCATGAACCACCACACCTGGCTATTTTTTTTATTTTTAGTAGACATGGGGTTTTACCATGTTGGCCAGGCTGGTCTCGAACTCCTGGCCTCAAGCAATCTGCCCACCTGACCCTCCCAAAGTGCTGATATTACAGGCATGAACCGTCACGCCTGGCCAGCAATGATTTCTCTCATTCATTGCTGTATCCCTGAGTCTAACTATGCCTGGAGCAGAGTAGGCCATCAGTGAGATTTGTAGGAAGAATGAGAGAAGGCGTCAGAGATGATTTTGTTTCTGCCACTCATTAGCGCATGACCTGTGCAAATGGCTTCTCCCTCCATCCCCAATATCCTCTTCTGTGAAATGGGTCTCTACATAACCTCTATAGAGCTGTTGTGAGGATCTGGGAAGCCTTAGGCAAAAAGCCTTTAGTACCATTCAGGGCTCTTAGAAGCTGTCTGTGTTAGGTGTTGCTATGAACCTTCAGAGGGAATGAGAGGATAGCTGGAAGAGAGTCACCCCTGCAGAGGCCAAGAAGGAAGAGAGAAACACATTCGTCCTAAGATGGGACAAGGCTGTTTTTTCCAGGATTTTCAGTAAGAAAACGAAACAGCATCCAAGAATCTCAGGGCACAGGCTTCAAGCTTCTTGGCTGTCTGGCCTCTGCCCGTCTTTCCTGCTCTCTGCTCCATCCTATAGCTCCCTTCCCCGCAGCCCTGCGAGCCCCTCAGCTGCCCCAGGACCCTCTGCTCCTCTGCTCCTCTAGGAATCCAGTCCCCTCTGGCTGAATGCCTCTCCTTCCCCTGGGGCTTGCTGCTCAGCCCTCTGCAGCCAACCCAGCTCCTGTGTGGAATTCCCTGGCAACTGGTATGAGAGGGTGCCCGGCATCCCCTCCTCAGCCTGTAACAGTGGATAAGGGCCAGCTGTTAGCATCATTGTTGTTATTACTATTACACGAACCCTTCCAATGGATCCACACCACCTAAACAACACCAGGAAGCCAGGGAAATGCCAGAAGCAATAACAGTCAGCAAGTGTTTAGTACCTACTGGGTACTGTGCTGCATTGCACATAGGTACCGTTCCAAGCCCTTCATGCTATTAACTCATTTAATTGTCACAACGTATGAGGTGGGTACTATGTTAACTCCATTTTACAGATAATGAAACAGATCTAGAGGGGTTAAGTAACTAACCACTGGGAAAGCTAGATTCAAATTTGAGGGTTGGCTCTAAAACCTGTTGTTTTAATTAACACTACACACTGCTGCCTTATGGCATTTTATCGTTTGAAATAATAACACTTTCTGAGCACTCACCATGTGCCCGTACTAGGCTCAGAATTACCTCTCTTCACCCCCAAAGACCCTATGAGTTCATTTGATTATTAAGTAGTCCCATTTTACAGAAGAAACTGAGGCATAGAAAGATAGTGCCTCACACAGTGTGGCAAATTGTGTTTTCTTTTCTTTTTTTTTAAATACAGTGTCTTGCTCTGTTGCCCAGGCTGAAGTCCAGTGGCAAGATCATAGCTCACTGCAGCCTCCTGGGCTCAACCCATCTTCCTGCCTTGGCCTCCCAAAATGCTGGAATTACAGGGAGTGCACCCAGCTGGGCACCGTGTTGTCTTAAGATGCTCACAGCAGCGTCTCTCATCCTCATGATCTGTTTCTTCTTCTTCTTATTTTTGTAAAAAAAAAAAAAAACAACCCAGCTTTATTGAGATATAATTCACATATCATAAAACTCACCCTTTTAAAGTACACAATCCAGTGGGTTTTGGTGTATTCACAGAGTTGTGCAATCATCACCACTATCTAATTTTAGAACACTTGCATTGCCCCCAAAAGGAAGCTCACACCCGTTAGCAGTCACTCCCCCTTCCCACCACGTTGTAAGGAAACCCAAACCAGCCCAAGTGAAGAGACCACACGGAGAAGTCATGCACAGGTGTCTTTCTGATGGCCCAGCTGCGGCAGCAGCTGCCAGACACACAAGTGAAGACTCTCCGACCGAGGCCAGCACCCCAGCCACCAAGTCACCCTCAGCCTCCAGGCTGTCCCAGCTGAGGCCCCAGACACTGTGGAGCAGAGACAAGCTGTCCTGCTATGCCCTGTCTGCATTCCTGACCACAGGATCTGAGAGATATCATTCCAGGTGAGTAGAATGGCTGCTTTACCCCGCTGTGTTCTGGGGTGGGTTTGTTACACAGGAGTAGTAACCAAGCCACAGCTGGTAAGGGGCAAAGCTCGGGTTTGAACCCCAGTCCATCTGGCTTTGGGGCTGCCCCTTAAACCACATATAGGCTGAATGATCCCCTGGATGTGGAGGAGTCAGTGTTCCCTTTCTTGTGCAATTGACTCAGTGCATCGGGGTGATCAGTGCATCGGGGTGACATGCCCTTTCTCTAGCTGACCTTCCAGAAGCACAAAAACGGGGACAGAAATGCTTTCTTTTTGTTTTGTCAGTTTATTGCTGTGCTGCTGCTGCAGTTGTTATTTAATATATATGAATTATTGTTCTTATTTTTTGCTAGTTAGAGTAAGGCTGGGCGTCGCGGCCCTCATCTGTAATCCCAGCACCTTGGGAGGTCAAGGTGGGCAGATCGTTTGAATCCCAGAGTTTGAGACCAGCCTGGACATGGTGGTGAAACCCTGTCTCTACCAAAAAATATAAAAATTAGCCGGGCACGGTGGTATGTGCCTGTAGTCCTACCTACTTGGGAGGCTGAAGTGAGAGGATGGCTTGAGTCTGGGAGGCGGAGGTTGCAGTGAGCCAAGATTGTGCCATTACATTCTAGTCTGGCCGACAGAGTGAGAGCCTATCTCTCAAAAAAAGAAAAAAAGAAAGAAAAGTTAGAATAAATAGATAAGGAAACACAAAAAATCCACATGCCATCCCCACCATGCAGGAAAATCCTCCACATAACACTTGAATCTTGTAGAATTGTATCTCCCAGGCATTTAATTCATGCAATTTCACTGTGCATCAGTGGGCCAAAAAGGGTGACAGAGAGAGTGACAATCTTTTCTTTCTTCTTCTTCTTCTTCTTCTTCTTCTTCTTCTCCTTCTCCTTCTTCTTCTTCTTGTGTTCTTCTTTCTTCTTCTTCTTCCTCCTCCTTCTCCTTCTCCTTCTCCTTCTTCTTCTTCTTCTTCTTCTTCTTCTTCTTCTTCTTCTTCTTCTTCTTCTTCTTCTTCTTCTTCTTCTCCTTCTCCTTCT
>NW_012121820.1:2824517-2847145 GCF_000951035.1 Colobus angolensis palliatus | reverse complement strand
TCTTACTCTGTTGGTCAGGCTGGGGTGCCGTGGTGCGGTCTCGGTTTACTGCAACCTCTGCCTCCCGGGTTTGAGCTATTCTCCTGCCTCAGCCTCCAGAGTAGCTGGGATTACAGGCGCACAACACCACACCTGGCTAATTTTTGTATTTTTCGTTGAGATGGGGTTTCACCATGTTGGCCAGGCAGATCTCAAACTCCTGTCTGCCCGCCTCAGCCTCCCAAAGTGCTGGGATTTACAGGCGTGAGCCACAGAGCCCAGCTGAGAATGACAATTTTTATATGGCAAGTGAGTGTAGCTGGCAGATCCTACTTTTTGTTCAACATGGCCCCAAACACAAGATGACCCCCCCCATCCAGAGGCTATTTTGATTTGCTACGTGTTTATAACGCACCACAGTTGAGAGGAAATTTAACATATTTTTCAGGATCATTTTTTATTCTAAATAAAAAGAGACCTTTTTTATCCCTTCCCAAAATGGGACTGAGCTACACAGATGGTTTTGTACCTGACTTTTTCACGTAACAACGTACTTTGAACTGTCTTTGTGCGAGCGGCTTTCTCCTGGCCTTCATTATGGGATGGAGGCACTCTGGGAGTCCACCTGCACTCTCGCAGTGTGGCAGTCAGGGTCTACCGGAACTCCCCAAGCCGTGCAGTCAGGATGCTGAGCGAAAGAAGCCAGATGGGAAGAGCACACACTGTGTACTTCCCTTTGTGGAAAGTTCAAAACCAGCAAAAGTCATCTACGGGGTTAGAATTCAGGACAGCCGTTAACCTTGGGGGTGGTGGTGGGGAGGATTTACCAGGAGAGACATCAAGGGGGCTTCTGGAATGTCCTGTCTATATCTGGGTGCTCATTCCACGAATGTGTCCACTTGGCGAGAATTCACTGAGCTCTTTATGTATGCTGTGTGCACTTTTCCTTGCAATTAAAACTCACATACAAACACGCAGATGCATGTGTGAGTGCACCACACACACACACACACACACACACACACACACACACACACACACAGTGTTCTTAGAGCACAGGTTGTGCTGTCTGGAAATACATGTTTAATGCTTTTGCCACATATGGGCATAGGTGAATGTTGAGAGGACTGGGTATGAAGTTGGGAGCCCAGGTCTGAATCCTGGCTCAGCCATTGTTAAATGCGTGACTTTGGGCAAGTTACTTAACCTCTCTGAGCCTCAGTTTCCTCATTTGGACTCTGTACCAAGCCCACAAGACCACAGGAGCAGCCCCTGCTCACCTCTCCATCTGGCTTTTCCATTCTTCTCTGGCTGTCTCTCTAAGCCCGCACCACACTGGCCACCATTCTTGTTCCTATCACAGCAAAGCTCAATGTGGCCTCAGAGCTTTTGCCCTAGCTATTCCTGCTGCCTGGAGTTACCCTTTCCCTGATTTTCTTGTGGTTGGTTCCTTTTCCTCCTTCATGTCTCAGTTCAAAGGTTACCTTCTTAAAGAGGAGAGCCCCTCACTGACCACTCTCCACCCCAGCCATCATCAATTTCATTCCCTGGCCTCAGTTTCTTCCCAGTGCCTCTCAGGTTCCGAAAGGGTCGTATTTGTTTTTTGCATGTTGTTGCTCTTTACTTGTTATCTGCTTGGCACTCCCCCTAGACTCATGGACTCTAAGAGATGAGGAATCATGATTGTCTTGTTCATTGCTACATCTCCATCACCTAAAACAATATGTATTTGTTGAATTAATCAATCAATCTCTACAGTGATCTGATGCTACTTTATGGAATTCTCGGGAAGTTTTGAAAGTACATTTTAAACAACCAGGTTTATAAGAATGAGGGAACTTTGAAAGCTCTGTTTGAATGTGGTTAACTCTACCGAAAAGAATCTAGATAGGCCCAAGATGCTTTGTGAGCTATGTCTTCCATAATCTCATCTACACTGAAAGTCACTATACCTTTTGCGACCACCCACCCCCCCACCTCCACCTTTTGCTATTTGCACCTTTTGTTATTGGCCATTTGGCTAGAACAAAATCACTAATATTCTTATTAGTTTATTTGTTTCTATATTATATTAACTTTTTTTGTTTTGAGGGTTTTTTTTTTTTTTTTTTGAGACGGAGTTTCACTCTGTTACCTAGGCTGGGGTGGAGTGGCGTGATCTTGGCTCACTGCAACCTCTGTCTCCCGGGTTCAAGAGATTCTCCTGCCTCAGCTTCCTGAGTAGCTGGGATTATAGGCACATGCCACCAAGCCCTGCTAATTTTTGTATTTTGTAGAGACAGGGTTTCACCAAGTTGGTTAGGCTGGTCTCAAACTCCTGACCTCAGGTAATCTACCCACCTTGGCCTCCCAAAGTGTTGGGATTACAGGTGTGAGCCACCACACCTGGCCAACATGGTTTTAAGATGGTCAAAAGGTACAAAGAGTGTACAAAGAGGAGTCTGTCTCCCTCTGACTCCTGCCCTAGAGCCAGTTAGTGTTTCCAGGTACCTAGTAAGTGCTTCCAGAAATGTTCTGTGCAGAAATAGGCATATGGGCTATATCCTCATCTTTCCTGTTTACACAGAAAGGATCTAGTTCAATACACTGTTTTATATCTTTGCTTTTTCTTTTTTCTTCTTCATAATTGATCTTGGAGCTGTTTCCATATCACACATCGTTATGTGTGTGTTTTAGTTGTACAGAAAACTGTATGCATCAAGAGCTCAGAGTAACTGGTCTCTCTCTCTCCCTCTCTCTCTCTCTCCCCATGTCTTTCTCTCTCTCTCTTTCTCTCCCTCTCTCTCTCTCTCTTCTTTTGAGACGAAGTTTTGCTCTTGTCACCCAGGCTGGAGTGCAGTGGCCTGATCTTGGCTCACTGCAACCTCTGCCTCCCAGGTTCAAGTGATTCTCCTACCTCAGCCTCCTGAGTAGCTGGCATTACAGGCGTGCACCACCACGCCCAGAGAATTTTTGTACTTTTAGTAGAGACAGGGTTTCATCATGTTGGTCAGGGTGGTCTTGAACTCTTGACCTCAGGTGATCTGCCTGCCTCAGCCTCCCAAAGCGCTGGGATTACAGGCGTGAGCCACCGCATCTAGCTTTTTTTTTTTTTTTTTTTTTTTTGAGACAGGGTTTTGCTGTGTCACCCAGGCTGGAGTGCAGTGGCACGATGTTAGATCACTGCAGCCTCTAAGTCCCGGGTTCAAGCAATCCTCCCAGCTCAACTTCCCGAGTAGCTGTGACTGCAGTCATTATTTTTTAAAAAACCGTAGAATACTGATGGACACCTCAGGCAGCTCCAGTCTTTTGCTTCTGCAGGCAGTGCTGCAGTGAAGGTCCTTGCATGCACCTTTGGGCCCAGGAAAATCACTGAGTCCTTTTGAATCTGGTAAAGCAGCCTGAGAGTTTACCACTCCCCAACCTCATCTTCACCCCTCAGCCCACCCCACCCTTGCTGGTGTTTGTGATTTGGCCTTTTAAAGACTTTTTCAAAATTGACTTTGGCTTCTTGGCCTGAACTCTGAAGTGTTTGAGCTGATAAGATAGCAGGCTTGGCTGAGGGGGCCGGGAGTAAACAGTGACCCTGGGGGCCTCCGCCCCAATGCAGGAGGGGCCATGGCCCCAAGTCTGTCCCGTCTCCAGCTGTGGGAGCAGGCGGTGTGTCTGGAGGAGGAAGCTGAATTGCGCTGGGCTCCAGACGGGTTTGGGAACCGGAAGGAAGTGGGAAGCTGGCCCCACACGGAACCACTTCTCTGGGCCTTTGAGAACAGTGCCAAGAGGTGCAACATGGGCTCGGTATTTGCTGGGGCCTCTCCTAAACCAAACAGGACACCATGGGCAAGCTGGAGCACAGTCCTGCAAACCTGAAGACACATCCCGTGGAGTCCCAAGAAGCCGGGGGTCACAGGAGGGGCCCTGCCTCCAAGGCCGTGGCAGACAGAACTGGCACCATCTCCACACGGCGACTGTAACTGCCCCGCTCTGATCTAGGCCACAGAAGTGAACAGATCAGCTTGGATTCCCACCCTCTAGAACTTTCTTCAGTTGAGGAGGGAAGAGAGAGGATAAACAGGCAAAAACTGGCCAGGGTGCAGGGGGCTACAATGGAGAATGGCCAGGCTGCGGGGGCAGAGCAGGAGCACTGCCCAGCCTGGAGGGGGAAGCCCTCCCCAGTCATGCCTGGTCCCAGCTTAAAATGCTTTGGGGCCTCCCAGTGTTTCTCAGGGCTCCTGAGACCATGGCCTCTGCGTGATCTTCCCTGCCCACCTCTACCAGCAGGGTAAGTGGTGCCAGCTTGGCAACACTTGCTGCCCATATCTACCTGGGGTCCCTGCATGCCTGCTCCCTCTGCTGGCAGCGCCCTCACCTCCCACCTCCCACTCATGTTTCAGCTCTCAGCTGAGATGTCACCTTCTCCAGGAAGCCTTCCTTAATGTCCCTGGATGGTCTTGGGGCTATCACATGCTCCTGTACATTCCTCATCCCTGCTTCAGTCACTCTGGATTGGGGTTACTTGTTTGCGGGTGGCCCAAGGTAGCCCAGCATGGCCAGAACCCACCCCGTGGCTGACCCTGCTGGATTCAAATGCTAGCTCCACCTCTTAGCTGTGCAACCTTGGGCCTCAGTTTTCCCATCTGGAAAAAGGGCATAGTGATGGCCTCTACCTCACAGGGTGGTTGTGAGGAAGAAGCAATTTAATACAAGTACTTAGAAAGACATCTGGCACCAAGTTTGCACTCAGTAAATGTTGGCTGTGCCATTCTGCCTGTTCTCTCTCCCACAGAACACAGTGGGTGCCCACTTCGCATGTGCACGCTAAACCAGTGCAGCCCTTCAAATATGCTCAATGCGGGGAAAGGCTTAGGTAATTCAGATGCTCCTCGACTCGGGTTGGGGCTGCAGCCTGATAAACCCACTGTAAGTGGTTTTATCGTTAAGTCAAAAGTGCATTTAGCACACCTAACCTACTGAACATTATCATAGCTTAGCCTAGCCTCCCTTAAAGGTGCTGGAAACCTTTACATTCACCTACATCGGGCAAAATCATCTAGCACAAAGCCTATTTTATAATAAAGTGCTGAATATTTCATGTAAAATTATTGTACTCCGTATTGCTAGCCTGATAAGAGATTAAAATTCAAAATTCAAAGTATGATTTCTACCAAATGCCTATCTCTTTCATACCATCATAAACTCGAAAAATCCTAAAATGAACCATTGTTAGTTGAGGATCATCCATAATGGAAAAATTTTTAAAAACACAACAGTAAAGAGTGGAACAGTAATGATTTACAACTATGCAACACACACACACACACACACACACACAGTCCAATACCCTGACTTGGGGAAAAGAAAGAAACAGACTGTTTAGTGTGGTTTTGTTAGAAGGATGGGGAAAAAATAATTTTTCTTCTTTCTTGTTTGATGTGTTTTTTTTTCCTAATCTTCTTTAATAAGCATGGTTTCCATTTAAATGGGAAAAAAATAACAACAAATCTAGAGAAGGAACCCGCAAGTCCTTTCTGCTCCACACAGTTTGCCCACAAACTGGGGCAGGGGGTGGGGGAGGTGGGGTGTGGCAGGGTGGTCAGAGAAAGAGCTGGCCTTTAGAAATTAAGCAAGAGCAGGAAAACCATCATGTGCCAGGTGGGGTAGCGTGTCAGCTTGACCAGGGGAAGCTGTGGCGACAACAAAGCAACTCCTCTCCCAACTCTGGACATGGCAAGACATGCTGGATGCCCCCACTCCCCAGACCCCAAGATGGAGCTAGCAACCCTGCCTAACGCCACAGCCCTGTGTTTCCCTGCAGCATAACACATGTCACATGGCAGCGTCTCTAAAGAAAGGGCCTTGCCACCTGCCCCTACTCGCATATGTTACCTCGCCTCGCCTGCCTAACCCTGAAGACCTGCCTGCAAGGAGTAAGGTACTACTGTTAGCCCCATTTCCCAAAGGGAGAAACTGAGGCTCAAAAGGTGTAATAATTTGCCCGACGTTGCCCAGTTGATCAATGACAGAGTCTGAACATAATACCATTTGGGCTGGATGCGGTGACTCAGACCTATAATCCCAACACTTTGGGAGGCCAAGTCGGGAGGATTGCTTGAGTCCAGGAGTTCAAGACCAGCCTGGGCAACATAGTGAGATCTCATCTCTACAAAAATTAAAAAATTAGCTGGGCATGGTGGCATGCACCTGTATTCCCAGCTACTAAAGAGGCTAAAGCAGGAGGATCTCTTGAGCCCTGGAGGTTGAGGCTGCCGTAAGTCATAATGGTGCCACTGCACTCCAGTCTGGGTGACAGTGAGACTCACAAACACACACACACAAATTTTAACACCATTTGGTTTTATCATTGTCTGTGGTGTCTGATTTGTCATCTTTTTTTCATTTCCACCAAAGTAGATGTTAACAAATGGAAGGCTGGAAGAATGGATGGATGAATGGGTGGATGGATGGATGGATGGATGGATGGATGGGTGGATGGGCCGGTGGATGAATGGAAGGATGAACAGATGGATGAAAGGAAGGATGGATGGATGGATGAATGAATGGATGAGAGACAGATGATGGCTGGAGAGATGGGTGAATGGATGAATGGATGGCTGGCTAGGTCAGGGATGGATGATGGATGGAGGGATGAATGAATGGATGGGTAAATGAATGAATTAATGGATGACTGGGTGAGTGGAATGCATGCATAGAATGCATGGGTGGCTGAATACATAAAAGAACTAACTAAATAAATAATGATGAAAGGCAGGGGGCACTAAGAGGGTGAAAGGGTTTATTCCTGGACATTGAATGTGCCCTTTGGAAAGATTGCAAACTGGCAGTTATCAGGGTAAATTGAGCTGCAAACATATTTTGTTTGATCTTCACAGGGTTTTTAATGTTTTTGAATTGTCATTATTTTAAAATCAGGAAATTTCACATTAAAAATCTAGATTTCTGTTTTCTCCTGCAAAATTGGGCCAGTACCCATACCAGGAAATAATATACCAGGACTGACGGGGCTGAGCCCTCTGAGTGCTCACAGTCCCCACTGCTCCACAATGCAGCCCTGCTATTGAGGTTGTGTCCGCTGCCATTTATCATGGCTGTTTGGGCTGGTGTTTTTCTCAGTACCATTACAAAGAAAAAGAAAAATCTCTTACAGGTGGCTCTTCGTCAAAAGTGGAAAATGAACTTAGGTAAAGAGGAAATTGGGGGAGAAGTATTTATTTGTCGCCATGGAGACTACTCCTGTGGATTCAATGGACCAGCAGTGCATCTTGCCTGAGAAGTTAGGGGCACAGGCGCTAGAGCCTGATGGCCTGGGTTCAAGCCCCGGCTCTGCTACATACTGGCTGTGTGGCCTCGTGCAAGTCACTGAACGTTTCTGGCCTCCGTTTCCTCATCTGTAAAGCAGAGGTGGTGTCGGTCCCCGCCTCACAGAGTGTCAATGATTTTCTCCCTGTGGGGCTGTCGAGGTGTGAGCTGCTATTATCTGACACAGGGCTGGCTCCCGTCATGCATGTGGCCTGCCCACCCTGGGCGTCCACAGCAGCAGTTCTCAACAGAGGGCAACTGTGCCCCCCCAGGAGACATCTGACATTGTCTAGAGACATCTTACTTTGTCACAACTTGGGTGGGGAGGGGCTACCAACATCTTATGGGTAGAGGCCAGGGAGACTGTGAACAGCCTACAAAGCTCAGGACAGATCCCTGCAGCAAAAGATTCTGCTGCCCCGTGTACTCCACCCCGTGTACTACTGCTCAGGCTGAGGAACCCGGATCTACAGGAATCCAAGTCCGCACAGGGGCTGAGCCATGGCCAGATATCTAGGAGTCCCTGAAGGCTACCAGAGGTGATTTCCTCCAGACGTGGCGGGAGCCATTTCCTCTGGCCTGAGCCACCTCAGCCCTCAGGATCATCAGGCCCCAAGTAGTGCCCCGTCCCAGGGTGCCTGGCCCCAGCCGGCTCCCAGCCCCACACAACAGGCAAGAAATGTGTCCCTAGTGCCTCCTGGTGGCCCGGCCCTAAACTACATGACTCTTCCCAGCCCAGGGTGGTGGGAGGGGAGGATGGGGACGTACCTTCCGGATGTTTAATCCAGACTAGTTGGGAATGTGGGGATTTAAGGTCATGGAAGGCGGTAGCCAATGTTTCAAACACAAACTGACTTGGATTTGAATCTCAGATCTTCCACTGACCATCTGGAAGGCCTTGGGCAAATCCCATGACTCTCCTGGGCCTCAGTTTCCTCATCTGGAATGGGGATGATGTCATTTACGTCACAGTTTTGTTGGGAGGATTAAATTGAGTGCATAAACAGATGAAACACACGAGATGCTTCACAAGCCTCCTCTTGGATACTTGTTATTACTGTGTTCATTGCAATTCAGAGCCACTTGTGTTTGATGAACTTCCAGTGTACTCAGAGGGATTTTTCTCGCTAACTATCAACAAATAATTTTGCTCAAAGAAATACAGATATGGGAAAGGATGCACAATATATTATCAAATGACCACAGGCCTCAGAAACATTGTATACAATGAGATCTCATTTTCTGTTTGATATATCTATATCTGTGTGTGTGTGTGTGTGTGTGTGTGTGTGTGTGTGTGTGTGGACAGAGAGCAAGAGAGAGAGAGAGAGAATCTTGCTTGTTACCCAGGCTGGAGTGAACACGACTCACTGCAGCCTCCACCTCCCAGGCTCAAGCAGTCCTCCCACCTCAACCTTCCAAGTAGTTGGGACTACAGGCACCTGCCATCATTTTTAGTAAAGACAGGGTTTCAGCATATTGCCCAGACTGGTTTCGAACTCCTAGACTCAAGTGATCCTCCAACTTTAGCCTCCTAAAGTACTGGGATTACAGGTGTGAGCCACTGCACCCGGCCTGATATATCTATATTTTAAAAATATGAACACTTATAACATGTATGAGAAACAAATACCTCATTTTCTTAGTATATAAAAATCCCTAGCAGATCAACAAAAAGACAATTATCCAAGAGAAAAATAGACAAACAACTTGAATGCTTTGCCATCAGAAAAGAAATATAAACGGTCTTTGAACATATTTTTTAAATGTCCAATCTAACATATAAGCAATGAATATGTAGATTAGAACTATGGTGAACACCTTTTCCCCCTATCAGCAAGGCCACGATCAAGAAGTCCAATAATACTTGGCCTTGGCTAGAATGTGAGGAAACTGGAGCTCACGTAGGTCGCCGGTGCAAATGACGACTGGTAGGTACAACCTTAGAGAGTATTTAGACAACTAGCGTCAAAATGTTTAAATGCACCTGCCCTATGACTGGGCGATTCAGTTGCTAAGAATGTATCCATCAGAAATAGCTCTGAATACATGGAAAGACTTCTGTGAAAGGGATGCTAATTGCAGCATTGCTTGTTGCAGCAAAACCCTGGAAATACCTCCGTGACTATCACCAGAAAACTTGTTAGATAAATTATTATATTCGGACAATGGAATGTGCGAAGAATGCTCTCCTAGTGCTGATCTGGAAAGATCTGGCAAGGTACATTGCTAAGTTGAAAAAAACAAAATCCCAGTGCAGAACAGGGTGTGTGGTGTGCTTCTATTTAGAGAAGTGAGTACAGGAATCCATGCACATATTTGCTTATCTATGTTCTGGATGTCTCTGTAATGATCCCCAAGAAATGATAACCAGAATGGATTATGGGGAGGGAAGGATTAGAGGGAAAAGACCCACTGTAAATCTTTTGGTATCTTTTGAATTTTTGCATATGAATACATTCCCTCGTTAGTTTTTAAAAACTGAACTTTTTAATGCGTTGATAGATGACAGAGAGAAAAATGCCTTGAAGGATATGCTCCAAGATGTCAACAGCACTTATCTCTGGGTGGCTGATGTGAATTAAAAGCGACTTTTATTTTGTTCTTTTTTATTATTTCTCTAATCAATTATTTATTTTGAGACAAGGTCTTGCTCTGTCACTCAGGCTGGAGTGCAGTGATGCGATCACTACTCACTGAAACCTCTGCCTCCCGGGCTCAAGCAATCCTCCCACCTCAGCCTCCTGAGTAGCTAGAACTATAGGCACTTGCCACCATACCCAGCTGATTTTTAATTTAATTTTTTTTTTGTAAAGACGAGGTCTCACTAAGTTGCCCAGGCTGGTCTTGAACTCCTGGGCTCAAATGATCCCTCTGTCTCAGCTTCCCAAAGTGCTAGGATTACAGGTGTGAGCCATTGTACCTGGTCTGTTCTTTTTTAAAAATACAGAGCCAGGGTCTCTGTCACCTCGGCTAGAGTACAGTGACACAATCATAACACCCTGCAGCCTTGACCTTCTAGGCTCAAGTGATCCTCCAGCTTCAGCCTCCTGAGTAGCTGGGACCACAGGAATGCACCATCACTTCTGGTTATATTTTGTTCTTTTTACTTAGATTTTCTAATTTTAAAAAATAATTACTGGCTGGGTGTGATGGCTCATGTCTGTAAATCCTAGCAGGAGACCAAGGTGGGAGGATCATTTGAGCCCAGGAGTTCGAGACCAGCCTGGGCAAATAGTAAAACCTCGTCTCTACTAAAAATACAAATACAAAAAAAAAAATTAGCTGGGCGTGGTGGCGCTCACCTGTAGTCCCAACTACTCAGGAGGCTGAGGCAGGAGAATTGCTTGAACCCGGGAGGCAGAGGTTGCAGTGAGCTCAGATCACACCACTGCACTCTAGCCTGGGCGACAGAGCGAGACTCCGTCTTAAAATAAAATATAATAAAATAAAATAAATAATTATCAAGGTATATTCAGATAATTAAAAAAAAATTAAGTAAGTAAACACCTCAGTGTTCTCTTGGTAGTCAGGGAAAAACTAACTTCTACATGAAAAAAACAAAAGACCAAAAACACATACACTTTTCTAAACAGGCAGATTATTTTCATTGCCAAGGACATTTACAGAAACTGAGGTCAGGTGGTTGGAAATACATTCTATGAAAAATCGAGAATTAATACAACTGTCCTACCATGCACTTTCTGGGCATCAAAACGCCAAGCTTCTAACTCAGATCTGAGTTCAAATTCTGACTGCCACTTACTAACTGGGCAAGTTGCCCCTACGCTGTCGGCCTGTTTTCTCATCTGCAGTCTGAGACCACATTGCTGCTGGCAGGCTCGAGCGAGATCATGCCTGTGAAGTGCTTGGCTCAGGCGTACTCAGAGACCCAGTTCAAACAGGGAACAGGAAGAAATTCTGCACCCCCCAAGGGTGACGGGGCGGAGGGAGGACAGGAGGGGCCCCTTTGCCAGACTGAGGATCAGTGTGCAGCTAGCTGGGCCCGGAGTCCCTCACAAACCCGCCAGCTCAGGGGGTCTTCCGACAGTTTGGAGAGAGTGACACCAAGTGGCCAAGTCTGAAAGTACACCTTCAAGCCGGAGGGTTAGAATCTCTCTCCCGGAACCCCCTCCAGCTGCTGTCCTGAGCCAGGCACTGAACTTCCCTGAATCTCAGTTTTTTTCAGCTGTGAAATGGAGGTAATGCTGCCTACCTGGCAGAGAGGAGGTGGAAATTAAATGAAGTAACCCGCAGAGAGTCTCTCCAGGACCGCCATGTTGCACAACTTCAGGGGCCCCATTCATGAAATTGTGCAAGGCAGCGGAACCCCTAACAGGTGACTGTCTGTATCATCGCTCCCTCAAACGCCGAGTTTCCTTCTGTACTCCCCTAGAGCGATTCTGAAGCCGGGTCTTCCAGAGTGCAGACCAAGTACCAGTGGGGATTCGTGGGGAGATCTTGGTGGGCACAGCACCCCAGTATGGAATAACATTTCATTCTCTGTCAATCATTCTGATCGCATCTAGGCGGCAGTCTCAGTTTGATAGGAACACAACGTTAACGCCTTTCTAACACTCACCTGCCTCCCTTCCGAACTTCCTGTTTGAGAGTGGGCCTCAGACTTAGTGCCTTCAGAAGGCAAAATGATTTGGCTAGAATTTAATAAAGTTACATGTTTTCGTAATATTTACTTTTTGTGGTCACCTTCTATTGAGAGCGAGTGGTGCTGGTTTTCCCTTTACAGTAGATGTGGTAGATTGTATTATTGTCGAAGTATTTATCCCATTGCCAATTCCCTGGTGACCTTCCCGACTGAAGTCAGGCTTGGCTGTGTGACTTCCTTTGGGCAACAGAGTGTGAGCTAAACTTTTGAGAAGTGGCTTTGTCGTGTGGTTTCTGTCTGCTATGGGAATGGCCTGCCCCAGGAATGGGCTGTACCTTTAACCTATGACCCAGAGCACAGCTGCAGTGATCCACAACCAACAAATAATGAGACGGTAACTGAGGATTCATATCCTCAATCTGAATAAGAAATCGACCTTTGTCATTAACGAGCTCCTGAGATGCTGGGGCTGTTTGTTAACTGCAGTAAAACATAGCTTGAGTTGACTGATGCAGTAGAGATATCAAGTTTCCTTTAAAAGTAAATATACTGGGCCAGCGCAGTGGCTCATGCCTGTAATCCCAACACTTTGGGAGCCAAGGTGGGTGGATCATGAGGTCAGGAGTTCGAGACCATCTAGGCCAACATGGTGAAACCCTGTCTCTACTAAAAATACAAAAATTAGCTGGGTGTGGTGGCGCGCGCCTGTACTCCCAGCTACTCAGGAGGCTGAGGCAGGAGAATCGCTTGAACCCAGGAGGCGGAGGCTGTAGTGAGCTGAGATTGCGCCACTGTACTCCAGCCTGGGCGACAGAGAAAGACTCTGTCTCAAAAAATAATAGATAAATAAATAAATAAATAAATAAACTGGCCTGGTGCAGTGGCTCACGCTTGTAATCCCAGCACTTTGGGAGGCCGAGGCAGGCGGATTACCTGAGGTCAGGAGTTTGAGACCAGCCTGGGCAACGTGGTGAAACCCATCTCTACTAAAAATACAAAAATTAGCTGGGTGTGGTGGCACGCGCCTGTACTCCCAGCTACTCAGGAGGCTGAGGCAGGAGAATCGCTTGAACCCAGGAGGCGGAGGCTGCAGTGAGCTGAGATTGCGCCACTGCACTCCAGCCTGGGCAACAGAGTGAGACTCTATCTAAAAAATTAATAATAAATAAATAAATAAACTGGCCTGATGCAGTGGCTCAGGCCTTTGGGAGTCAGCACTTTGGGAGGCCAAGGCCTGTGGATTACCTGAGGTCAGGAGTTTGAGACCAGCCTGGACAACATGGTGTAACCCCTGCATACTCCTGCCCTCCTTATCCGGTTTGGTTTTTGCTGTTGTTGTTATTGTTGTTTGTTGTTTGGTTGGTTGGTTTTTTGAGACAGTCTCACTCTGTCACCCAGGCTGGAGTGTGGTAGCATGACCTCAGCTCACTGCAACCTCCACCTCCTGGGTTCAAGCAATTCCTCTGCCTCAGTCTTCAGAGTAGCTGGGATTACAATTGCCTGCCACCATGCCCAGCTAATTTTTTGTATTTTTAGTAGAGATGGGATTTCACCATGTTGGTCAGGCTGGTCTTGAACTCCTGACCTCAAGTGATCCGCCTGACTCGGCCTCCCGAAGTGCTGGGATTACAGGTGTGAGCCACCACACCCGGCCTTTGCTGTTTTGTTTTGTTTTTTCTCCATATCACCTATCATCCTCTGACCATATTTCACACGTATTTGTTTATTTTCTGTATCCCTGTCCCCATTAGAATGTCAACTCCCTCCTTAAAGGCAAGGATTTTGAGGGTTTGGGTTCCCCCCCGCCCGGCACTTTATAGCCCAGTGCCTAGAACACTGCCCGGCACATAGTAGGTGCTCAGTAAGTATTTGCTGAATGAAGGAATAAGTACATGATGGCAAAGGTAGACAACAGCAGCTCCAGGCCCATGCTGCACTAGCTTCAAGTCCAGCTGAAAACACTTCTCTTTCAGCTGGGCGCAGTAGTTCATGCCTATA
Source organism: Colobus angolensis palliatus (assembly GCF_000951035.1). Lineage (NCBI taxonomy): Eukaryota > Metazoa > Chordata > Mammalia > Primates > Cercopithecidae > Colobus > Colobus angolensis. The sequence goes on along the minus strand of NW_012121820.1, from coordinate 2,833,266 downwards.
ATCCCAGCACTTTGGGAGGCTGAGGCTGGCAGGTCACTTGAGGTCAGGAGTTCAAAACTAACCTGGTCAACATGGTGAAACCCTGTCTCTACTAAAAATACAAAAAAATTAGCCGGGCATGGTGGCAGACGCCTGTAATCCCAGCTACTTGGGAGGCTGAGGCACGAGAATCGCTTGAGGCCTGGGAGGCAGAGGTTGCAGTGAGCCGAGATCACTCCACTGCACTCCAGCCTGGGTGACAAAGCAAGTCTCTGCCTCAAAAACAAAAAACAAAAAACCTCTTTCCCAGTGTTCTGAAAAAAGTACAGGATTGAATCCTTGAAGTGGAGCACACTGATTATCAGGCCTGGGTCGGATGCCTGTATTTAAAGTAGGCTCAGCCCCATTTAACCAGGTGAACTGACAATGAGCCAGGAGTCTTCTCTGCAAAAACTGTGATGCTGTTACAGAGGCCGAGGAAATGGGAGCCAGGTAGGTAAAAACAATAGTCACCCATCACAAGAAGGAGGCTTATTCACCCAGCTGAGTGCCTAGGACTTAGTATGGGTCCCATGAATAATTTGTGTTCACTTTCCTTCTTTCCTTATTTGGAATCAAGTTGTATTCAGGTGGTGGTGGGGGCAGGGATAGTCTGTTAATACCAAAGATTAGACTAGAATAAGGGGCAGGCGATTCAGGCCTTCCCTGGACACCAACATATCTATGGAATTCAAATACTGCTGGAAAAAAGTAGACGCCTAGAACCAAAAAAAAATCTTGGTTTTTCTACATGTAACTTCTTACATAATCAGCAAAATATTAATTAACCTCTCTTCTGACACTGACAAAGACACCCTTGAGAAGAAATTTAAAAAGAAACATTGTTGGCTCAAATCTATTGCTGTTGATTAGTTTGTAATCCCACATGTGCTTATTGCATTATGCAACCATAAGGCATATCACAAACCCCAAGACCAGCCAAGTGGGCCTCCTAAAGTTGGCAGTCATGGTCAGCTAAAATTCTGAAACCGTATGGTATAGTGCTGTTATTGGGAATGAGTAATCTATTTTGTTCCAGAATCTAAATTCTAAGCTCTTTAATAATGCCTTCAGTTGTAGAGTCTGAGAGTTGTCTCCAGTATCAGTTTTTCCCTTCTACAGTGATAAATGTTCCATGGAAACACATGGCTAGTTGCAATAAAGACTATATTTCCCAGCCTCCCTTGCAGCAAGAAGTGGCCATGTGACTGAGGTATGGCCAACATGTGAGCAGAGCATGGGACAGCAAACATGGTGATCAGGCATTTGGAACTCTGGATGGGGTCAACATGCTGGTGAGAATGGGACAACAAGTTAGGGGCCCAAGCCTCTGACAACTTTCTGGTACAGAGCCACCACCCGTCTCAGACATCCCTGTGAAAAACAAATAAATGCTTATCATATTTCAGTCTCTTATGTTGTCTCTGGGCCCCACAGATGAAATTATATTCTAATAATACACCTCTAAAGAAGTTGGCCTGGCATACATAAATAAAGCTCTTCCTCCTTCTTTTCTTCTTTTTCTTCCTCCTCCTCCTCTTCCTTCTTTTTCCTTCTCCTTCTTCTTCTTCTTCTTCTCCTCTTTCTCCTCCTCCTCTTCCTCCTCCTTCTTCTCTTCTTGACTTTTCTTCTTTTGGTTTGTTGGTGTTTTTCTGAAACAGAATCTTGCTTGACACCCAGGCTTGAGTCCAATGGTGTGATCATAGCTCACTGCAGCTTTGAACTCCTTGGCTCAAGTGATCCACCTTGGCCTCTTGAGTAGCTGAGACTATAGGTGTGCACCACCATGCCTGGCTAATTTTCTTTGTAAAATTTTCTTTAGAGATGCAGTCTCACTGTGTTTCCCAGGCTGGTCTCAAACTCCGGGACTCAGGTGATCCTCCCTCCTCGGCTTCCCAAAGTGCCTGGGATTACAGATGTGATCCACCGCACTTGGCCTTCTTTTTTTTCATTTTTATTTTTTAACAGAAGGAAGTATACAAGTTTGATTCACTTATATCAGTTTATTCCTGTTCAACAAATACCTAAGACCTTCTAAAGGAAGATGCCTGCCAAGGAGGCCCCTATGTTATAGCAGCATTAAAAAAATTAACAATAACTTGGCCAGGCACAGTGGCTCACACCTGTAATCTCAGCAATTTGGGAGGCCAAGGTGGGAGGATTGCTTGAGCCCAGGAGTTCAAGACCAGCCTGGACAACATAATGAGAACTCTTCTCTATTAAAAATAAATAAATAAATAAATAAATAAATAAATAAATAAATAAATAAATAAATAAATAAAACCTACTCTTTGGCACCTTTAGCTTAAGTCCTCCAGGGAGCTGGTTTCTAAAACTGGCTGACTATCAGCAGCATATGGGGAGTCTGAGATTCCTGGACCTTGGCCAGTTCATTGGAAGATGTAGGACATTGGAAATTTGTAATTTTAAAAACACTCCCCTTCTTACCAGCTGTATGACTTTGGGCAAGTGATTTAACTTCCGAGTGCTGCCGTTTCCTTATCAGTGAAATGGGGAAAATAATCGTACCTATAATCATACCTACCACATAGGTCTGTTATGGGCGTGAATGTATTTCATATGTACAAAGCCCTGAGCATAGTGCCTGGAACAGAGCAAGATCTCTATGTGTGAGTTATCATTATGTCTGTTGGTGGGAATATAGATTAATGCAAACTGGCCGGGTGCCATGGCTCACACCTGTAATCCCAGCACTTTAGGAGGCCGAGGTGGGAGGATCACTTCAGCCCAAGAGTTCAAGACCAGCCTCTGCAACATAGCTAGACCTGGCCTCTACAAGAAATTAAAAAAAAAAAAAAAATAGCCAGACGTGGTGGGGCATGCATGTGGTCCCAACTACTTGGGAGCCTGAAGTGGGAGGATCACTTGAGTCTAGGAGGTCAAGGCTAAAGTGAGTTGTGATTGTGCCACTGCACTCCAGCTTGGGTGACAGAGTGAAACCCTGTTTCAAACAAAATAAAACAAACAAACAAAAATTGATGCACACTTTCTGGAGGACAGTTTGTGCTATCTACCAAAGTATTAAATATGTACTCTTTGACCCAGCAACATCGTAGCTCATCCAGGGCACAAGAATGCTCATTACAGCTTAGATTTATTCAACAAGTTTTTATTGAGCACCTACTACAGTACTTTAGTCAGAATAAAATAGGCTATACTGCAGGGACAAAGCCAGCATTGCAGTAACTTAACGCCGCAAAGGTTCATTTCTTGCTTTTGCATTATGATACAAATTGAGTACTTTTCTCCATCTGGAACAGGCTGATGCAGATGAATCCCAAAATCAGGGCTCAGCCTGGGAGGGTTCTTGGCTTCACTCAGGAAAGAATTCAAGAGTGAGCCAACAGTGAAAGAAACAAGTTTATTAGAGCAGCAGTGTGCAGCAGAGGGACTGCTCTGCAGATAAAGCAGGGCTACTCCATAGGCAGAGCAGCCCAGAACAGCAGCAGAGACCACAGCCCAGCACAGCAGTCCCTGCAGACCAGGGCTGCCGATATTTATACCCACTCTTAATTATATGCTAATGAAGGGGCAGGTTATTCAGAATTTTCTAGAAAAGAGGCAGAGGGTTCCCAGAACTATATAAGGTAACTTCCGGGTCATTGCCATGGCGTTTGTAAACTGTCCTGGTGCTGGTGGGAGTGTCTTTATGCTAACGAGCAGTGAGGACAACTAGAGGTCACTTTTGTCACCATCTGCTGGTTTCAGCCAGTTTCTTTACTGCATCCTGTTTTGATCAGCAGGGCTGTGATTTGTGCTTGGAAAATAAGTCCTACTGATCTCCTACCTCACTTTCTTTATCTGGAACAGGAAGTCTTAGAGACGAACACAGCAGGCAAAGAAAGAGCTAGAAGGTAACATGGAATTTTTTAACAGCCAGACCAGGAAGTAGCTTCCATCACTTTTGTATATCCCACTGGGCATAAATGAGCCATGTATTTCCAACCTTACTGCAAGGAAGGCTGCGAGAGGTAGAAGAGATGTAGATATTGAGTGAGGGTTGTCTTTTTGACATCGACTATGTTCAAAGGACAGTGCTAGGAGCTGGCGCAGTCACGGGGAAGCAAGACCAACAAGATTCCTGCCCTCATAGGTCCTCCCTTCTAATGAGGGAGATAGACAATAAACCTCTGCTCTAAACACGACCCCAGATATATGTCATTTTGCACTTGAGCAAGAATATCTGACAGATACATTTTCAGAAGCTGTGGCTGCTGCATCAAAGAGTATATATATATTTGTCATTTCAACAGATATGGTCAAATTGTCCTCCACAGGATTGTGCCAATTTCCACCTCCACCAACAAGGTACAAAAGTGCTTTTTTTTGCCTGCAGCCTTGCCAACACAGTGTGTTATCAGACTTTGGGATTTTTGCCAATCTGATAGGCAAGAAATGATCTCTGTGTACTTTTAATTTGCATTTTTCTTATTATAAAGGAAGTTGAACATCCTTTCATATGTTTATGAGCTATTTGTATTTCCTTTTCTGTGCACTTGTGTGTATATATCCCTCATCCATTTTCCTCTGAGTCATTGGTTGAGGATATTACTAAATGAAAAAGTGAAGGGACAGAACAGAATGCATAGTAGAATCATTTTTGAAAATGAAAAGTGAAACAATATGTTGGCATGTACATGTAAATAAACTCACATAGGCATAAAAATGTTCTATTTTACTTTCTTTTTCTTTTTTTTTTTGGCATAAAAATTTTCTAGAAGCAGCCAGGCATGGTGGCTTATGCCTGTAATCCCAGCACTTTGGGAGGCCAGGGCCGGTGGATCACTTGAGGCCAGGAGTTCAAGACCAGCCTGGCTAATATGGTGAAACCCTGTTTCTACTAAAAATACAAAATTAGTTGGGTGTGATGGTGGGTGCCTGTAATCCCAGCTACTCAGGAGGCTGAGTCAGGAGAATCACTTGAGCCCAGGAGGTGGAGGCTGCAGTGAGCTGAGATCGTGCCACTGCACTCCAGCCTGGGCAACAGGGCAAGACTCTGTCTCAAAAAAAAAAAAAAAAAAAAGTAGTTACCTTTATGGGCAACTGGGGCCCAGTCCCAGAGGGGCCCTCGGGGGATAATGTGAAGTACACCTCAGGATTATCTCAGGAAGTGTTGGAGAAGCTGTGCTGTTTATCCGCAATGACCACTCTCAGTGGTTGAAGGTGGTGCCTGGGGCCATCAACTCCAACACACTTCCCTTCCCACACATGTGACCTGCCATGTGCACATCAAACACACAGGCTTTGGACAGAGAGATGCGGGTGCTGGAAGTTGGATATACGTCACCGGCATTTATAGAACTGTCCATCTAGCTTCAGGCAGCTCTCTGGAGTAGGCTGAGGAGGATGAGTGAGGACTGATGCTGGCCAGGAAACTTAAGAGAAGGAGGGGAAAGGGAGAAAGGAACAAAACTAACATTCATAAAGTGCAGGGTAGTTGCCAACCATTAGCACAGTTCCTTTCGTTTTCTGATTCCCATTTTACAAATGAGAAAAACTGAACTCAGAGAGGGGAAGCGACTTGCTCTTGGCTATGTGACAGTTAAGTGCTGGAATTCCAGCTCAGATTGAGTCTACAAAGACAGTGTTCTCTATCTCCCTCTTCCTTTTCTCCTTGTTCTCCTCCTCTCTCCTTTTCTCTCCCTCTCCCTCCTCCCCACCCCCTCATTTATTTTTTTCCAAATAATATTTAGAGTTACCAAGACAGTAGTCAAGAGGAAAGCTTTCTGGTGTCCTCAAAGATATGCTTTATGAAAGATAGTTGCCATTTGCTCTTTTATTCATTCAACACATTTATTAAGCACCTATGATATGCAATATATAGAGAACAAGACAGACACAATCCTTGCCCCTTGGGCTTTATACTTTAGCAGGAAAAAGAGGCATTAAACAACTAAATACACATGGTGGGGAGGGGGCAAGGGAAGCCTAGATGGGGAAGTGGGGAAGTGAGATGGGAACAGGAAGGCAGTCATGAAAAGCAATTAGTTGATTACGTTGTGATACTGGTTTCTCAACCTCCGCATTAGTGAAATTTTGACTGGATCATTCCTGTAGGCTGTTCTGGGCATTGTAGGATATTTAGCAGCATCTCTGGCCTCTACCCACTAGGTGCCAGTAGCATTCTTACCCTGGTTGTGACAACCAAAAATGTTTCCAGGCATTGTCAAATGTCCCCGGGGGGGCAAAATCACTCCCAGTTGAGAACCACTGTGGTAAATAAGAAAGGCAGGTAAGAAAACATGTAACAAGGAAATAGAACCTAGGCATACCCCCAAGAAAGTGCCTTCAGGACAAGATCCATGTGACAATAGGCATTAGCCAGGCAGAAAGCAGGAATGGCATCCTGAGTAGAGTAGACAGCATGTACAAAGGCCCTGTAGCCAGACCTGAAAGGAGACTGGAGAATAGAGAGTGGCCTGGTGAAATGGGCAGGGCTTAGTCCACACAGAGCCTTAGAGTCTGAATTATAAATTTTAACCTTTATCCATGGTCACTTTTCCTTTTTTTTTTTTTGACAGACTTTCAGTCTTGTTTCCTAGGCTAGAATGCAATGATGCAATCTCAGCTCACCACAACCTCTGTCTCCCAGGTTCAAGCGATTCTCCTTCCTCAGCCTCCTGAGTAGGCATGTGCCACCACACCCAGCTAATTTTGTATTTTTAGTAGAGACGGGGGTTTCTCCATATTGGTCAGGCTAGTCTCGAACTCCCGACCTCAGGTAATCCACCCGCCTTGGCCTCCCAAAGTGCTGGGATTACAGGTGTGAGCCACCACGCCAAGCCATTTTTACTTTTAAAATCCGTTTCAGCATGGTTAAAATAATGAAGATAAACTAAATGACAACAGACAACATCAAGTGCTGACTAAGACGCAGAGCAACTGGAACTCTCATGCGCTGCTGGTGGAAATGCACAATGGTACAGATTTTTTGGTTGTTTTTCTTTTCTTTCTTTTTCTTTTTTTTTTTTTGAGACAGAGTCTTGCTCTGTTGCCCAGGCTGAGGTGCCTAGGTACAAGGGATTCTCATGCCTCAGCCTCCTACAGTACAGTTTCTTTGGAAAACAGTTTGGCAGGTTTGTTTGTTTGTTCATTAGTAAAGTTAAACCTATGGTTATCATACAACTCAACAATCCTGGCCAGTCATGGTGGCTCATGCCTATAATCCCAGCACTTTGGGAGGCCGAGATGGGAGGATTGCTTAAGGTCAGGAGTTTGAGACCAGCCTGGTCAACCCAGTAAGACCCCATTTCTATAAAAAAAAAAAAAGTAAAAATGCCACTTCTAGAAATATACTCAAATGAAATAAAAACTTTTTATTTAATAAAACACAAAAACCTGTACAAGAACGTTTATAGTGGCTTTATTCATAAAGGCCAAAATATGGGAAACCATCTAAATGCCCCTCTACTGAGGAAAGATTGAACAAATGGCAGTACATCTGTACAATGGAATACTACTTACCAATAACAAGATAAGAACTCTTTTTTTTTTTTTTTTTTGAGACATAGTTTTGTTCTTGTCACCCAGGCTGGAGTGCAAAGGCATGATCTTGGCTCACTGCAACATCCGCCTCCCGTTTGCAAGCATTTATCCTGTCTCAGCCTCCCGAGTAGTTGGGATTACAGGCACCCGCCACCATGCCCAGCTAATTTTTCTATTTTTAGTAGAGACAGGGTTTCACCACATTGACCAGGGTGGTTTTGAGCTCTTGACCTCAGGCGATCCAACTGCCTTGGCCTCCAAAGTGCTGGGTTGACAGGCATGAGCCATCACGCCCAGCTGAGAACTCTTAATACACACAATGATGTAGATGAACCTCAAAAGCATCATGCTGAATTACAGAAGCCAGACTCAGAAGGTACATGTTACACGATTCCATTTATACGGTCTTTCGCAAAAGGGAAAATTATAGGAACAGAAAACAGATAAGTGGTTGCCAAAGGCTGGGGGTGGGCACAAGGGTAGACTACAAAGGGTCCCCAGGAAATTGGGAAGACAAGTAATAGAATGGTTCTAAACCTTGATCGTGGTGGTGGTTAGATGACTGCATTTGTCAAAAAATACAGAACCTGGCCAGGTGCAATGGCTTATACCTGTAATCCCAGCACTTTGGGAGGCCGAAGTGGACAGATTGCTTGAGCTGAGACCAGCCTAGGCAACATAATGAGGCCCCATCTCTACAAAAAATAGAAAAACTTAGTTAAGCGTGGTGGCGCCTGCCTGTAGTGTCATCCCAGTTACTTGGGAGGCTGAGATGGGAGGATCACTTGAGCCTAGGTGGTTGAGGCTGCAGTGAGCCATGACTGCGCCACTGCACTCCAGCCTGGGCAACAAAGCGAGACCCTGTCTCAAAAAAAAAGAAAAAAAACCCCACAGAACTGTACACTAGATAGGATAAATTTTACTGAGATAAATAATGCCTTTATTTTTTAAAAGTAAAAAGTTATTATAAAGAAGACTCTACAGTAGGTCTATCAATTGCACATTTGGGGGGAAATCAAGCTGGGTTCTGGTTCAAGGGAAAAAAATAAGAAAGGTAAGAAGAAAAAGAAAATAAATTTTAAAATCTAAAAAGAAAAAGAAAATAGTCCAGGTGTGGTGACTCAGGCCTATAATCCCAGCACTTTGGGAGGCCGAGGCGGGCAGATCACCTGAGGTCAGGAGTTTGAGACCAGCCTGGCCAACATGGTGAAACCCTGTCTCTACT
>NW_012121820.1:2814238-2824467 GCF_000951035.1 Colobus angolensis palliatus | reverse complement strand
GGAAAAAGAAAAAAGAAATCGTTTCTCTTGATAAATAATTAACAACAAAAACAACAAAATGTAGGTAGGGTTTACAGAACCCAGGGATGCTGCATCACTCCAGGGATAGTAACAAGGGAAGTTTATCACAACTAGATACTAACAGAGGGGTCCTTAGCACCCCCATATAGTAACAGTGGCCTGGAGGAGCAAAGGAAGAAGTGGTCTCCAGGTCCAGAGAGAGGGAGCTCTACAAAGAGGCCACCCAACAGAAGCTGTGAACTCCTTCAGTCAAGGAACACAGTAGACCATGGTGACCCCACAGGAGAGCTGGGGGAATAAACAACTCCTCTGGAATTGAGATGTTCATTGAGCCAAGTGCATTTGTTAGCTCCTCAACCACTCTAAGCTCATGAGGGAGCAAGAGAAAGCATGTCTTCCTAGTAGCTACCAAACAAATCCTGAGATGAACTCTGATTGGACCAATTTGTACTACATACCCATCTCTAAGCCAATCATCATAGTTTTTTTGTTTATTTGTTTGTTTGAGATGGAGTCTTGCTCTGTCACCCAGGCTGGAGTGCAGTAGCACAATCTTGGCTCACTGCAACCTCCACCTCCCAGGTTCAAGCAATTCTCCTGCCTCAGCCTCCCGAGTAGCTGGGATTACAGGCTCCCACCACCATACCTGGCTAATTTTTGTATTTTTAGTAGAGACAGGGTTTTGCCATGTTGTCCAGGCTGGTCTTGAACTCCTGACCTCAGGTGATCCACCCACTTCAGCCTCCCAAAGCACTGGAGATTTACAGGCATGAGCCACCGTGCCCGGCCAAACATCGTAGTTATTGTACCCCCGCTGCTCTGGTTGGCTGGTGCTAAGTCACATGCTCCTTGTTGGGTTACAGGCTCAAAGGAACTTCTTAATGGACAGAACTTCCAGAAGGGATGGTTCCCAAATGGAAACTCAGGTTACTTGGCATGGAAGAGAGTGCCATAGATGCAGGGTGGCCCCAAATCAGCAAACATCCATTATATTCACGTTCTAAAATGAAAGAACATTCAGAAAACAGCATAAAGTAGCATGATACCATTGGTAGGCACTCTGGGATTTCCCATCAGCCATCCGCAAAACTTATTTTTGGCAAATGAAAGTATTGGACTAGGGTAACTCTTCCCTGCCAACATTCAACATGTGTGACTATCCCCAGAAAGTAACTACATAGGAACAAGAACAAGAGATGCTCCCAGCTGGAGCCCCAACGGGTATTTCCAAAGCTACCAACAGAGCGTCCTCTGTGTTTCAGTAGGGGTAACTTTCTGCAAAATATAACAAAGATGTTCATGTGAAATAAAGGGAGTGATTTATGTACCAAAGGGTGGGGTGTGAGGCTTGTGAATGCCGTGGGAAGATGAGATCCTTCCACTCAGGGAATAGGAGCCCTGTGGTTTGGCCCCAGATGGTAAACAGGAGTGCTGTTTAGTTGAAGAACAGCATGTTCCATTCTGTTCTTTTGGGGAGATTTAAAGAAAGACTGTTAGCAATTGGATCTAATTGATAAGTGTCTTAGTTTGGAATCCCTTGTTAGCACGCCTCATATCTTAGTTTAGATTCACCAGATACAGATCCTGAGACAAAGGCTCAAGGACACATCACTTCTTTGGGAGGCAAAAGAAACATGAGTAGAGAAGAAAAGAGACCCAGGGAAAGGACGACAACCAATATTAAGCAAGTTACTGCCCTAGGCAAGTGAAGCTTAATTCCACCTGTGTAGAACACATATCTCAGAGTTATCCTACCTGAAGGATCAGCGGGGAGGCTAAAGCAACTCCATCTTGGAAGCTAATCCACCATGTCGGCTTCTGATTAAGCCCTGTTCCAAGAAGGCCTCTAAGATTTCTAGTTTATCTATTATTCCTTGTGTAAGAGCAGGTCCTGACCCTAAATCCTGTCCTTAGGTCAAACAACCTTGATGTTATCTTACTTCAATTGTCCTACACATCCCTTCTGAACCACCCCTCTCCAATGGTATAGAAGCCCTGGGTCTGGGAGATAATGGAGTGGGGATCCACCATCTTGTCTAGCCACTGCAGGAGACACAGACATGGCATCTGTTTCTAAGTTTCTATTAAAAGTTTCTTTCTAAGGAACTGAGTATGTCAGCATCATCTCTTCAGCCTCTCAGCTTCCTTGGACTTTGGAATAAGTCTGCATAGACCTGCCCACTGCAAAACAATCAAAAAGCTGGGGTATTTACATACCACCTCTATCCATTCCTTGGTTGAAGGCAGCTGGAAAGAAGAGAAGGAGTATTCATTCTCCAACCTCCTTTAGGCTGCTTTACTCCAACAACCAGAAGAAAAAACAAAAAAACTCATAAAAAAAAAAGATGCACATGCTACCAGTTAGAAGATGGGAAGATGGCCGGGGGCGGTGGCTCATGCCTGTAATCCCAGCACTTTGGGAGGCTGAGGAGGGTGGATCACCTGAAGTCAGGAGTTCAAGACCAGCCTGGCCAACAGGGTGAAACAAAATACAAAAATTAGCCGGGCATAATGGTGGGTGCCTGTAATCCCAGGTACTTGGGAGGATGAGGCAGGAGAATCGCTTGAACCTGGGAGGCGGAGGTTGCAGTGAGCCAAGATCATGCCACTGCACTCCAGCCTGGGCAACAGGGCAAGACTCTGTCTCAAAAAAAAAAAAAAAAAAAAAGAAGGTGAACACAGCTGCAGATGTCCACCATGAACACTTCCTGTGTGCAAGGCACTGTGGAAGCTGCTGGGGATACAATGGTGAACGAGATATGCGGGCCCCTGCCCTCAAGGAGCTAACATCTTAGAGGGTAAAAGAAGAAGGGAAAATTAACAAATGTTTTAGGTCAGGCGCGGTAGCTCACACCTGTAATCCGAGCACTTTGGGAGGCCAAGGTGGGTGGATTGCTTGAGCCCAGGAGTTCGAGAACAGCCTGAGTAAAATGGCAAAACCCCATCTCTACAAAAAATACAAAAATTGGCCAGGTGTGGTGGTGCACGCCTGTAGTCCCAGCTACCAGGGAGGCTGAGGTGGGAAAATCACTTGAGCCCAAGAAGTTGAGGCTGCAGTGAGCCGTGATCATGCCACTGCACTCCAGCCTGGGCATCAGAGCGAGACCCTGTCTCAAAATAAAAGATCAATAACTCAGTGGGAAAATGGCCAAAAAAAGGTCAAAGAGAGGAAAAAGCAAATGGCTGTTAAGCATATCAAAAGATGCTCAATTTTGGCCAGGCACAGTGGCTCACGCCTGTAATCCCAACACTTTGGGAGGCCAAGGCTGGCAGATCACACAAGGTTGGGAGTTCAAGACCAGCCTGACCAACATGGAGAAACCCTGTCTCCACTAAAAATACAAAATTAGCCAGGTATGGTGGTGCGTGCCTGTAATCCCAGCTACTTGGGAGGCTGAAGCAGGAGAGTCACTTGAACCCGGGAGGTGTTCTGGTGAGCCAAGATCGCACCATTACACTCCTGCCTGGGCAACAAGAGCAAAACTTCAACTCAAAAAAAAAAGCTCAATTGCATGTATAAAAAGAAAAATGAGATACCATTTCCCACTGCCACCCCCTCCCCCCCACACACACCATTGCATTGGTTTAACCAAAGTCTTGAACTGACAATCCACTGTGTTGGTAAGCGTGTCTGAAAATGAGCACATGAACATTATTCATGAAGTTTAAAATGACCATAGCTGTTACCACGGCAATTCTGCTTTTAGGAGTTCTTCCTGCAGATTTATTCACACACAGCATGGACTCATAACATTTTAAGGGAGTGGAGAGGAACAGAATATATATTCACATTTGCTTGTACATGCATAAACCATCTTAGAAAGATATGCAATGGACTAATAACTGATTGTGGGAAGAAACAGCATATGCAAAAGGCCCCAGGCTGCGAAAGAGGTTGGTGTACTTCAGGAACTAAGAGTGTGCCTGGGAAAGATGACATGTGACAAGTGGTGGCCTGAGGCTGCTGAGCCTTGTAGATCACCACTTAGGAGTCTGGTCTTGAGTCCAAATGCAGTGGGAAGACATTCAAAAGAAGATGATCTGATTTCCATTTTAAGAGCATCTTGCTGCCATTTGGAGAAACTACTGGAGGAAGGCAAGACACAAATCAGGAGACTGCTCAGCAGGCTGGACAGTTCCCTGAGGGAGGGACAGGGAGCCAGGGGCTGCACCTGAGAGGTGGCAATGGTGAGGATGAGCAGGCAGATTGAAGACAGTTTGAAATTGCAATGGATGAGTGGGATGTGGCCCAGGAGAGGTAACGGAGCAGACTCAAGGAAGACTCAAGGCTGACTTCTGGCTTACATGGCCATGTGGGTGGTGATGGAGTCTACTGGGCTGGGAAGCTAGAGAAAGGTGCCCAGATTTTGCTTGGGTACCCCAGGGCGAGGTGTGTTAAGGTTGAGAAGTCAATAAACATCTGAGTGGCAACTTCCCCCTGTCTCTCCACTTCCCCAACCCTGCCTAGGGTCATGGTGAGGGTGGGGAGTGGGAAAAGGGCAGGGCATAAAAATAAAAAATAAAAGGCCGGGCACAATGGCTCACACCTGTAATCCCAGCACTTTGGGAGGCCGAGGTGGGCAGATCACTTGAGGCCAGGAGTTTGAGACCAGCCTGGCCAACGTGATGAAACTGTCTCTACTAAAAATACAAAAATTAGCTGGGCGTGGTGGTATATGCCTGTAATCCCAGCTACTAGGGAGGCTGAGGCAGAAAAATTGCTTGAACCTGGGAGGCAGAGGCTGCAGTGAGCCAAGATCGTGCCACTGCACTCCAGCCTGGGCAACAGAGCAAGACTCTGTCTCTAAAAGAAAAGAAAAGAATGTTCATAGCAGCTTTATTCATAATAACCCAAAACTGGAAATGGCCCAAGTGTTCAACAGCAGAATGGATAAATGTTTACTATATATATATATATGAATGTGTACATATGTATGTATGTGTGTGTGTATATATATACACACTAATATATTATTTAATATATAATCTGGGAAGTTTACTAAAATAGTCTAAATATATTATTAGTATATATTATTTTAGTGCGTATATATATATATACACACACATATATTAAAAGAATGAAAATGAACAAACTACTGATACAGCCCACACAAATCAATCTCACAGACATTCTGTTGAGCAACGGAAGCCAGACACCAAGGAGTACATATTGTCTAATGCCATTTATTCATTTAATTAAATTAATTAATTTATTTATGTATTGAGATGAAGTCTCGCTCTGTTGCCCAGGCTGTAGTGCAGTGCCACGATCTCGGCTCACTGCAACCTCTGCCTCCCGGGTTCAAGTGATTCTCCTGCCTCAGCCTCCCAAGTAGCTGGGGCTACAGGCGTGTGCCATCACACCCGGATAATTTTTTGTATTTTTAGTAGAGACAGGGTTTCACTGTGTTGGCCAGGATGGTCCCGATCTCCTGACCTCGTGATCCGCCCGCCTCAGCTTCCCAAGGTGCTGGGATTACAGGCGTTAGCCACGGCGCTCGGCTGTCTAATGCCATTTACACGGACTTGTGGAATCAGCAAATCTAACTCGTGATGAAAGTCAAAACTAAGAAACCAAGTTTCCTGGAAGCACAAAAGGCAAGGCAAGATCTATTTTGAAGCAAGCTCAGTGTGACGGCAGATTATGTAGGGGCCACAAGGCAGCCTTTAAGCTGCACCTCAAAAATAGTATCTGTCCCCTGGATATTTTAAGAGTGTCCTCTGCAGGGCATGGCAGGAGCCAAGGGCCTGTTTGGGCATCTCCAAGTGTGCACCTAAAGAATTTATCACCCGGTCGGGCACAGTGGCTCACGCCTATAATCCCAGCACTTGGATCACCTGAGGCCGGGAGTTCGAGACCAGCCTGGTCAATGTGGTAAACCCCGTCTCTACTAAAAATACAAAAATTAGCCAGACAAGGTGGTACATGCCTGTAATCCCAGCTGCTGGGGAGGCTGAGGCAGTAGAATCACTTGAACCCAGGAAGCGAAGTTTGTAGTAAGCTGAGATTGCGCCAGTCTAGGTGAGAGATGGAGACTCTGTCTCAGAAAAAAAAAAAAAAAGAAAAAAAGAATGTATCACCCCGCCTCCCTTTGACCCTGAGCACCACCCAGCTCCGAAGCTGTGTCAGCAGCAATATAAATGGTGCAGAGATAAAGGGAGACATTTAATTAGAAGATGATTTGGAAATCATCTTCTAATTTAGGCATCAAGTTGCAAAATATCTTTCTCCTTTAATGGCACAAATGGGGAATTTGGACTTTGAACCTTTTCTCTTGTCAGGCCACCAAAAATGTCTTCATGTATTAATAGAAGGCAAATGTAAGGATTCAGGGCCAGGAGGGCTGTGGGTTGTGGGTCTTGGATTGTGCAGAATCGGAACATTAAGAACATGAGAGTCCTTTCTGGACCTTTTTGTTTATGTGGGGCTTCTGCTGGGGCTTATAATCACCTCATCACTGCTGTTATTTTTGTGGTAATTATTGAGCACTTTAATATGTGCACAGGGCATGTGCAGTCCTTCAGTTACACTGCTCCTGCCTCATTGTCGGGAGGCAAGTTGGAATTGTTCTCCTTGTTTTGCACAAAAGAAAGCAAAGGCCTGGGTGAATGAACAAGTTCAGGGTCAAATATGAGTCAGCACAAAGGAGATGGCAGGAGGTGGGTGGAAACCCAGCAGGCACTAGTTCCCGCCCAGCTTGAAGTGCTTGCAGGTCTAAATTCAAGGCGTGTGCTACATCCTTGAAGAAGTGATCGAGGGCCGGGCGTGGTGGCTCACGCCTGTAATCCTAGCACTTTGGGAGGCCAAGGCAGAAGGACTGCTTGAGCCTAGGAGTTTGAAATCAGCCTGGGCAACGTAGTGAAACCCTCTCTAAAAAAAATAAAAATAGACCAGGGATGGTGGCTTATGCCTGTAATCCCAGCACTTTGGGAGGCCGAGGCAGGCAGATCACTTGAGGTCAGGAGTTCAAGACCAGCCTGGCCAACATGGCAAAATCCCGTCCCTACTAAAAATACAAAAATTAGCCAGCCATGATGGCAGGTGCCTGTAATCCCAGCTACTCAGGAGGCTTAGGCAGGAAAATCGCTTGAACCCAGGAGGCAGAGGTTGCAGCGAGCCAAGAGCATGCCACTGCACTCCAGCCTGCGACAGAGCGAGACTCCATCTCAAAAAACAAAACAAAAAAAAATAAAAATAAAAATAAAAAAAGAAATGATTGAGGAGTATGTGCATGCGTGTGCGTGTGCGTGTGTGTGTGTGGTGTCTGTTTCTGTGTGTATATCTATGTGTCTGTATGCTAGAATCTCTGTGTAGTGTTTCCTGAGTCAGTCTATGTATGCTTGCGTGTGTCTGTGTGTATTTCTGTGTTTGTATGTTTGCACGTGTGCTTCTCTGTGTGTCTGTGTATCTGTCTATGTGTATAGAAGGAGGGACAGTGATGGGAGAGGGAGAGTATTCAGGAATCAAGGAGAAGATCCATTTAGTAGACCTTAGAATGGCAAAGATGAAACCCTCTTAGAAATCATCTGGTTCAGGCCGGGCATGGTGGCTCATGCCTGTAATCCCAGCACTTTGGGATCACAAGGTCAGGAGATTGAGACCGTCCTGGCTAACATGGTGAAACCCCGTCTCTACTAAAAATACAAAAATTAGCTGGGGGTGGTGGCGTGCATCTGTATTCCCAGCTATTTGGGAGGCTGAGGCAAGAAAATCGCTTGAACCCAGGAGGCGGAGATTGCAGTGGGCTAAGATTGCACCACTGCACTCCAGCCTGGGCCACAGAGCAAGACTCCGTCTGAAAAAACGAAAAAAAAAAAAATCATCTGGTTCATACTAAGATGTCATTGTTAATTTTGGAAGGTGTGCTAATAGCATGGTGGTTTCATAAAAAAAAAAAAGAACAACTTAGTATCAACTACTGGTGAAGCAACAAAAGGCTTACAATGAAATTGACAAAATGTGGATAATTGCTGAACGCGGATACTGGGGAGTTAGTTATATGACTCTATTTTTGTAGATGATGTTTGAAATTTTCCATAGTACATGTTTTGAAATTATATAGACTAAATGTTGCAAACTTGTATCTTGTGGGTAAAATGCTGCTCATAAAAATCCTGTACCTCCTTTAGATGGGTCCTTGGCTCTCACTGTGCCACAGTCCCCACCTTCCCTATTATAGCCTGACACTGTTTATCATCACTCTTGGGTCACTGTTTTGTTTAAGTAGAATTAAAAGGAAACTGAATGAGTTCTCTTGGGGCAAGACTGTTATTTGCCATCCATATGTCCAACCTCTACTTCTTTCTTACTTATAGAAACTCCTACACTATTGGCAATGCATTTTGAAATAACATTTCCCAGTTTCTCTCGAAGCTAAGAATTGCCCAGTGTTTCTCAGTCAGAGGCAATTCTGTCCCCCAGAGGATGTTTGGCAAAGTCTTGGAAAACAGTTTTGATTGCCACAACAAGGGCAGAGAGGGAGGCAGGAAGTGCTCTACTGACATCTGGTGGGTGGGTAGAGGCCAGGATGCTGCTAGACAGCCCTCCAATCCCCAGGTCTCCCTCCCACAACAAAGAATTATTCAGTCCAAAATGTCAGCAATGCCTGATTGAATGGCCAATGAATGATAAGTGGAAGTTGATGGTGGGGTTTCCAAGAAAGCCCTTTGGTGTCCTGCCATTCTTCCTGGAATATAAACATGATGACTGGAGTTTGAGCGGCCATTCTGTGACCTTGAGGAGGGAGGTTCTATGATAAAGATGGAAGGACATGGGATCCCTAACAACATCATAGAATTGCCGTATCTGTTCTTTGGAATGCAGATTTTCAGACATGTTTTTATGTGAAAGAAATATATCTCTAATATGTTTAAGTCACTGAAATCAAGTCTCTGTTACTGTCAGCCAAGTGCAGTTTCTAAATGATTTGTCTCTGTGCCCAGTTCTCTATGCTACTGGAGAAAGGAAAGATAGACTAAGAGGGCCACATGTTTAAAGAAAAATAAAATAAAATAAAAGGCCTGGGGCGAACTGGCTGTTGCCTGGAATCACAGCACTTTGGGAGGCCGAGGCGGGTGGATCACCTGAGATTGGGAGTTTGAGACCAGCCTGATCTACATGGAGAAACCCCGTCTCTACTAAAAAATACAACATTAGCCGGGCGTGGTGGCGCATGCCTGTAATCCCAGCTACTCAGGAGGCTGAGGCAGGAGAATTGCTTGAACCAGGACCCCGGAGGCAGAGGTTGCAGTGAGCCGAGATTTCGCCATTGCACTCCAGCCTGGGTGACAAGAGCGAAACTCCGTCTCAAAAAAGAAAAGGAAAGAAGACGAGAAAATACGTTTCTTCATAACAATGAAACAGTTCATTCCCTTCATTTATGTCATTTCTTGATCCCTGCAGGCATTTGAGTTTGCAACTCCTGGACTGGTCCTTAACCAAAAAGATGAGGAAACTGAGGCCCTCAGCAGGTTAATGATGAGTTAGGAGCAAATCCACAACCTAGTCCCTCTCCCCACATTTCTAAGGTACCAAGGCCTGTGCACTGGTGAAGAATATGGTTTCTACAGCCAGACAGACTTTGGTTCAAACACTGGTACCGACAGCGGAAAAGTTTCCTTATGCTCCTGGAAGGGCATACGATGGGGGTGTGGCTCACTTCCTCAGTGCATCGCGGCTCAAAACCCCTAGGGGGAGCAGGCAGACGGGCAGGTTGTGGGGCCTCGCAGTGTCTAGGCGTGAATGTTTACAGCTCCTGAGGCCCCAGTGGGTGTGTGTTGCAGGGCGCTCTTTTCGTTTAACTGTCCATAGACATCTTTTGTTAGCTCAATTAGACCCCCGGCCTTATCTCAAGGACAGAGGGCTTTCTGTATCCTGGGGTTTCTTGTCTTGGTGTATGTGAAGAATTGGATCACACGTGGGCTTGGAGAATGAGCACAAAGTTTCATTGAGTGGAGGTAGCTCTCATCAGTTGGGAGAGCCAGAAGGGGATGGAGTGGGAAGATGGTTTCCCCTGGACCTGGGCCGCCAAGTGGACCAGGCTCTCCTCCAACCACCCCAGCCAAACTCCACGTGGTTTCACTGGTTGATGGCCTGCCGGCATCTGCAGGTGCCTGACCGTGTGCTCTTATGCCGGTTCCTTCTTCTCCAGGTCTAGTTGCTTGTGTCTTTGTGCATTTTGTTTTTTGCTTTTTTTTTTTTTTTTTTT
>NW_012121820.1:2809590-2814188 GCF_000951035.1 Colobus angolensis palliatus | reverse complement strand
AGCACTTTGGGAGGCCGAGGCGGGCAGATCACCTGAGGTCAGGAGTTTGAGACCAGCCTGGCCAACATGGTGAAACCCTGTCTCTACTAAAAATATAAAAATTAGCTGAGCATGATGGTGGGCACCTGTAATCTCAGCTACTTGAGAGGCTAAGGCAAGAGAATTGTTTGAACCGCCAAGATTATGCCACTGTACTCCAGCCTGAGTGACAGAATGAAACTCTGTCTCAAAAAAAAAAAAAAAAGAAAGAAAGAAAAAAAAAGAAAATAAATCAAGCTTGGTAAGAACTATGAAGCAAATCTTGACTCCTGGGGGGACTCGGGTAACAGGAAGCTAGAAAGTCCAGGATTTGGCCATGCTCACCACTGGAACCACACTTACCTACGAGCAAATGAGAGAAAGATAAGGCAATGCAGACATTTGTTGCTGGTTGAGAGGAATGACTGTTTTCCAGCACATACACAAAAGATTGTTCCAAACAGGTAAATGCAAAAGCACTCTGGGGAGACACTGCTGGGTTCCACACTTACCTTTGCGAGCTCAGCTCACGGATAGACCAACCTGCAGGAGGAAGGGAAAGCTCAACTGAGCAGAAAATAATCCTCAGACTCTTGGCCATCTTCAGAGTAGACATGTGTTTAATCTTGACTCCATTTCAGGAGCTTTGCAGATTTTCTATAAATGTATCATGAAAATTCAATCTCAAAAACAGGAGGTTGACATAACAGTGAAAATTCAGCAGATCTTCAAAGTTACATCTGGCCCATCCAAACCCCAGATCGAACTTGGATTTCATCTTTTTAAATGAAACCCTTTGGTGCCAGTGTCAATAAAGACTGTCTAAGCCTGGCATGGTAGCTCATGCCTGTAATTCCAGCACTTTGGGAGGCCAAGGCAGGTAGATCACTTGAGGCCAATAGTTCAAGCCCAGCCTGGCTGACATGGTAAAACCCCATCTCTACTAAAAACACAAAATTATTAGGGTGTGGTGGCAGGTACCTGTAATCCCAGCTACTTGGGAGGCTGAAACATGAAAATCTCTTGAACTGGTGAGGTAGAGTTTACAGTGAGCCGAGATCGTGCCATTGCACTCCAGCCTGGGCAATAGAGCAAGGCTCTGTCTCCAAAAAAAAAAAAACACAAAAAACTGTCTAGTGAGTCAATGACCCTTGCAATTTCAAAACTGCGGTTTTCATCTGATGGCTGGTGGGACTTCCACAGAACTCACAATGTTAATTCCAGAAAAAAACAATGAAAAAAATAGCAAATGACAGAGGCATAGACCAATGTCTGTATGTTTACATGAATCCAGACAAACCCTACATAAGTGGTGTTTTCAGTACCACCATAAATCGTAAGGCTGGCATATGTCCCTGGCTCTGCAAGTAGCAGCTGTGAGGCCTGAGGAAGTCCCTTCATCTCTCTGAGTACCAGCTCTCTCATTTCTGAAATGCTGATGGTAATAGGACCTGTCCCTCAGGGCAGCTGTGAAAATTAAATAAGATGATGTGTGTAAAATGCTCAGTAAGGTGATGTCTTAGTTTTCTATTGCTGCTATAAGAAATTACCATACATTGAGTGGCTGAAAGCAACACAAATTTATTATTGTATAGTTCTGGAGGCCAGAAGTCCAAAAATGGGTCTTGTGGAGATAAACTCAAGCTACACTCATGCCTTGCTTCTGGGGAAGAATCTGTTTCCCTGCCATTTCCAGCTTCTAAAGGCCACTTCCAGTCCTTGACTCATGGTTGGTCCATCCTTCATCTTTAAAGTCAGTGGCATAGCGTCTTCCAGTCTCTCTCTGACCCTGCTTCCTTCCTTCCTCACATGGCCTTCTCTGATTTTGACCCTCTTGCTTCCCTTTTATAAGGACCCCTATGATTACATTGGGCCCACTGTGCTAACTCAGGGTAATCCCCCACCACCCATCTCAAGATCCATATTTTAATCACATCTCTAAAGCCCCTTTTGCCATATAAAGTAACAGTCACAGGTTCAAGGGATTAGGGCACAGACATCTTTGGAGGAGACCATTATTCAGTCTACTACAGGTAGCTCTTATGTCTTGCTGGTTATGAAGACGCTGTGACCATGTAGAATAATAATGATGACATAAAAGGAAAGAAAAAAAGAGATGCTCTCAAACTGCTGGATTGAAAACTTGTGTAAGAAAAAAATAGTGGAAGAATACACAACTAAATGCTGATTGTGATTAGAGTTAAATCTGTGTAACTAGAGGTGTTTGTTTTTTCCCAAATTTTCATGATGCCTTTTTACGTTTATAATAAAAATATTTTTAACTAAAATATGAGTGATACAGTGGATATTCATGTCCTCCAAATCTCAAGTTGAAATGTGATCCCTAGTGTTAGAGGTGGGGCCTAGTGGGAGGTGTTTGGGTTATGGGGGCAGATCCCTCACAGATGGCTTGGGGCCCTCCCCATGGTAATGGCTGAGTTCTCACTCAGTTCGTTCACTTAAGAGCTGGTTGTTTAAAAGAGCCGGGCACCTCTCTTGCTTCTTCTCTCACCATGGGACATGCCTTCTCCGGCTTCACCTCCTGCTGTTAGTAAATGCTAGTGCCATGCTTCCTGTGTAGCCTGCAGAACCATAAGCCAGCCAAGTACACATTTTCTTTATAAACTACCCAGCCTCAGGTATTCCTTTTTTTTTTTTTTTTTTCAGGCAGGGTCTCACTCTGTCGCCCAGGCTGGAGTGCAGTGGTGCGATTGTGGCTTATGCAACCTCCACCTCCCAGGCTCAAACAATCCTCCCACCTCAGCCTCCTGAGTAGCTGGGACTTACAGGTGCACGCCACCACACCCAGCTACTTTTTGTATTTTTAGTACAGAAAGGGTTTCACCGTGCTGGCCAGGCTGATCTCAAACTCCTGAGCTCAAGTGACCTGCCCCCTTCAGCCTCCCAAAGTGCTGGGATTACAGGCATGAGCTACCATGCCCGGCTAATTTTTTAATTTTTTGTAGAGATGCGGTTTCACCATGCTGCCCAGGCTAGGTTTTCCTTTATAGAAATGCAAAATTAGCTAATATGATTAGTAAATATGAAAATAGAAATATCTTTATTTTATATGTATATTATATTGATGTATTTTTCCAGTTATCAATTGCTGCATGACAAACTACCTCAAAATCTAGTGGCTTAAAAACAACAATTATTTAGTACCACTCACAGTTCTGTGGGTTGACAGCTTAGCTGAGTGGCTCTCACATGGGTTCTCTCATACAGTTGGCTACTGGGGCAGGAAGTTCAGAACCGACCCAGCATCATTTCCCTTATTTTCTATTGGTCAAAACAGTTACAAGGTCAAGCCCAGGCCAAATTCAAGGAGGTGGATGGGCAGATCCCATATCTCAAGGAGGAGTGACACATATATACGGGGAGGGAAGGAATTGATGACAGTCATCTCTAAAGTCAAGCTACTAGGCTGGCCAACATGGTGAAACCCTGTCTCTACTAAAAATACAAGAATGAGCTGGGTATGGTGACGCATGCCTGTAATCCCAGCTACTCGGGAGGCTGAGGCAGGAGAATCACTTGAACCTGGGAGGTGGGGGTTGCAGTGAGCCAAGATCGTGCCACTGCCCTCTAGCCTGGGCAACAGAGTGAGACTCCATCTCAAAAAATATATATAAAAATAATCAAGTCAAGCTAATATATATCATACTCTCCCTCTCCCCACCCCTCCCCCATATCATTCCAGGATGTCTTCCTTTTCTTTGTAAGAAATGTCACTGAGGAAGTTCATCCCAGTTGAGGTGGGTTTTTTTGTTGTTGTTGCTTGTTTAACATCCGTCCCACTTCCCATGCCAGTATCCCAAGCTTCCTGTGAGGGAACTTCAGGCCAACTACAGTGCCTTGTCCTCTACTAGTCTGTAAGTGGGCATGTGACCCAGGCCAAGCCAAACAAACCCTCTCTGAAATTTCAATCTCAAACAGAATGACAAAAAAAAGTTCTGAAAGAAAGTTTGCAGCAGAAACTGTGGATGACTCTCACTAGGCTATTATACTCCAGGAGCAGGGATGTGCCTGATTTGTCTAAGCCAAGGTTTCTCAATCTCAGGACTGTTGATATCTGGGGACAGTTCATTCTTTTCTGTGTGTAAGGGATGGGAAGGAGCTGTCCTGTCCGTTATAGGATACATAGATGCATCCCCAGATTGTACCCACAAGATGCCACTAGCACCTCTCCTAGTTATGATAACCAAAAATGTCTTCACACGTTGTCAAATGTCCCCTGGGGACCAAA
Organism: Colobus angolensis palliatus; assembly: GCF_000951035.1. Lineage (NCBI taxonomy): Eukaryota > Metazoa > Chordata > Mammalia > Primates > Cercopithecidae > Colobus > Colobus angolensis. The sequence goes on along the minus strand of NW_012121820.1, from coordinate 2,809,921 downwards.
ATCATCCCTTTTGCCTCTTGCTGATGATTCGTTCAGGAGTGAACAGGCCCAAGCCCGTCTTGCCCAATAGGACACCAGGAAAGCTGGCTGCAGTGGCTCACACTTGTAATTCCAGCACTTTGGGAGGCTGAGGTGAGAGGATCACTTGAGGCCAGGAGTTCAAGTCCAGCCTGGACAACATAGTGAAACCCTGTCCCTAGGAAAAAACATTTTTCTAATTATCTGGGTGTGGTGGGACACTCCTGTAGTCCCAGCTATTCAGGAGGCTGAGGTGGGAGGATTGCTTGAGCCTTGGAGGTCGAGGCTGCAGTGAGCCATGATCACGCCACTA
>NW_012121820.1:2808226-2809540 GCF_000951035.1 Colobus angolensis palliatus | reverse complement strand
GCCTCAGCCTCCAAGTAGCTAGGACTGCTTGGGTGTGTACCACCATGCCTGGCTAATTTTTGTAATTTTAGTAGAGTCAGGGTTTGACCATGTTGGCCAGGTTGGTCTCGAACTCCTGACCTCAAGTGATCTGCCCGCCTCAGCCTCCCAAAGTACTGGGATTACAGGCGTGAGCCACTGCATTCAGCCGTCGCTTGTGTCTTCTTCTGCCAATGTGTTCTTCTTGGCATCCAGCCACTTGTGTCTCTGCCTGCTAGGGTCTCGGGGTTTCTATAGGCATAGGATGGGGGCATGGCAAGCCAGGGTGGTCTTAGGAAATGCAACATTTGTGCAGATAAACAGAAATGCCTGTCCTCACCTAGGTCCGTGGGCACAGGCCCAGGGTGAAGCTCTACCCAGGTACCACGCCCTTCCCTTCCCAGCACTTCCCTGCCCCTACTCCCATATCGGTACCACCAATTACTAGCTCTGTGGCTTTACGAAGCTCACTTAGCTTCTCTGTCTCTCAGTTTCTGATGTGTAAAACAAGGATGAAATAAAGGCACCTATTGCCTAGGGCCATTAGGTGGATTCACACAGTCTGGGCCCTGGCAGGAGGAGAGTTTTATGAATGGACTGTCTATAAAATGTGGGTGGGGACCATCCATTTCTCCATCAGCCAGGAAGGATGTTGGTGTTGAGGTTGACATACCTATCAAGGACAGTAACGGCCATGGCTTCCGGTGCGTTGACAAAACCGCCGATGCATGGCCTTCTTGTCAAGCGTCTGTGATTTCATATTGTTGGACTATTCATGGTATCCCTGGCGGTTGCAGCTTTCTATAAGATTGCTATGGCTGAACCAAGAAAGAAGGCATATGCAGATTTCTACAGAAATTATGATTCCATAAAAGATTTTGAGATGAGGAAGTCTGATATCTTTCAAAGTGCAAAGTGATCTTAGACTATGAAGAATTTCTTTGAGTTGAAATACCTAGAAGTTTGCCACTGACTTGTGTTCCTGAACTATGAAACATGAATATGTGAGCTAAGAAATAGTTTCTCTTGGTCAGGCGCCATGGCTCACACCTGTTATCCCCGCACTTTGGGAAGCTGAGGTGGGCAGATCGCTTGAGGTCAGGAGTTCGAGACCAGTCTGGCCAACATGGCGAAACTCTGTCTCTACTAAAAACACAAAACTAGCTGGGCATGATGGACACCTGTAATCCCAGATTCTTGGGAGGACGAGGCAGAATAATTGCTTGAACCTGGGAGGTGGAGGTTGCAGTGAGCTGAGATCGCAGCACTGCACTCCAGCCTGGGCAACAGAGCCAG
>NW_012121820.1:2805556-2808171 GCF_000951035.1 Colobus angolensis palliatus | reverse complement strand
GCCCAGCTAATTTTTTGTATTTTTAGTAGAGATGGGTTTCACCATGTGGCCAGGCTGGTCTTGAACTCCTGACTTCAAGAGATCTGCCCACCTCGGCCTCCCAAAGTGCTGGGATTACAGACATGAGCCACCACACCCGGCCTGACCAGAACCAATTTCTGTGATATGCAATGGAAGAATTCTGTTACCTCAGTTGGCTAATTTCAGCAAAAAGCCCCAACATTCTTAGTCACCATAAAACTCGTTTGCTGAGTATGACTGACTCACCTGGTATTTCATAAAGTGCTACTTATGAGACCCACAAGAAAGATTAAGCCAAATGTGAACAGGCTGATGGGAAATCCACACAGAAAATATTTTGGTGAGTTCTAAAGCAGCACCACATGCTTTAGAAGGTCATGCCAAAGGCAGTCCAATGGGGTCATCCCCGTGCATCCTAAGGACCACCAGCTCCGGTAGGAGAATTAGGTAAAAGGGCAAGGAGAATAGCACACAGGGTTGCAGAGACCCTGGCTCCACCACCAACTTGCTCTGTAACCCTGTGGAAATGAGTTGAGGGAGTGCATTTCTTCTCCCTCTGAGCCTCAGTTGCCTCAATTGTCAAATGAGCATTCACTTCTCAGGGTTGATGTGAACTTTAACTGAGATGACACATGTTAGAAACGTCTCTCAACAAGGGACACGTCTCAACTTGTTGAGGTGTAACTATGAAACCACTTTATTTTTACAATAATTGCTACCAAATGGTCTCTGTTGAAATTTCCTTTTTCCCTCTGGGGAATGATCAGAATAACAGAGTAGTGGTAGTCAAGGCAAAAGCAGAGGTAGTGGCAAGCTCCCAGGTGGCCCTGCCTCTGTGCCAGGGACTTGCCTCTGCTCTTGGCAGACATTACTCATCGAATCTTCACAATGAGTTTCTGAGATAGGGACCAATAGCTATCCCCCTTTTACAGAAATAGAGAAAAAAGAACATAAGTGAGTTGTCCAAAGTCATGGAGCTATTAAAGAGTGGGCTTCCTCAACCGACCTCTCAACAATTCCACAGCACGCCTGACTGACTCTTTGGTTACCAAAGCTGTCTATTTCAGGTCTTAAAACCCAAACCTCCTCCAATTAGAATGCCAGTCTCAACCAGTGAAGCACAACGAGACCCAATCTCACAGTCGTGATGTCGAACAAACGAAGACAGATACCAAAAAGCACGCATGGCATGATTTCATTTATGTGAAGTTCAAAAACAGGCAAAAGCAATCCAGGGTGTTAGCAGGATAGTGGTCACTCTTGGCAAAGGGTAGTGACTAGGAGGGGTACAAGGTAGCTTTCTGAGGGGCTGGGAGAGTTCTGTATCTTGATCTTGGTGCAGGTTATGTGAGCATGTTTAGTCTGGGGAAATTCATTGAGCTGTGCACGTATGATATATCTGTGTGTGTGTACATACATATACTTTTCTGTGTATGTTTTATAGTTCAATGTAAATTTCCTTGAAAAAAACTTCATTCTCAAATTTGATTCAAAGTTCTTCTAGATCCCCTGGCCCCATGTCACCCAGTTCAAGCCAGACTCATGATTCTAGTGGCTTGGAGCTAGGACAGTGGGTAGGGGGAGCAGAAACAGCAAGGCGTGCTGTCTTTCCCCTTCTCCTTGATGCCCGCATAAGGATGGGCATAAGGATGGGCTGCTATTCTGCTGAAATGACTCCACAGCAAACAGTGAAAGAAGGTGGCTGACCCCAACTACTGAATGACCTTTGAACTTACGCCAAGAGACTCAGAGCACCCCTAACATCATCCTGTGGCACATGTAAAGTGCCTGGCACAAAGTAGGTGTGTAATGTGGGGGTGCTAGATGGAGATGCAATATTTTTGATATCTTGAGGACTAAAAGTTGGGACGATCTGCTCTTTTAAATATGCCAGAAATTTTTGGATTCACAATCAGTTGAAGAAGAAACTTCTGTTTGAAGCCTTTTAGTTAGACAAAAGGAAAAGTGAAAAGTCTGCCATCTTCATCTGAGTTCCTCCAAAAGCCAACTCTGAGACAAGGATTTAAATGCAAGTAATTTATTCCTGGGGAGATCCTTGAAGGCAGTGGGTGAGGAGTGGGAAAGTGGGGAGCTAAGACCACAAAGTTTCTTATTTAGGACAGTGGTGACAAGTTGATGCAGGTGGCTTCTGAAAGATCTTGACTTCCAAGGCAACTAGGGCTCCGGGGAAGGAACATGACTGAACTTCAGACCCATAGGGCTAGAGGAAGATAGAGACAGAAGACAAAGACCATGTACCAGTTAGCATGCTCGCAACTACAAGTAATAAGTCAATCCAAAGTGGCTTAAACAGTAAAAATGCTCCTCATGGCTTCAAATAATGTCTTCAAATAATGTCTGGGAAGGGACATGAATGAGCAGGTTCCCACTGGGCCAGTGGGGCTCAAACCCACCCATGCGAGGGCCATGCCTCCATATTGCCATACCTGAGAAGCAAGGAGCTGGGGTATTTATCTCTTTCGCACTTTGGGAGGCTGAGTGGGCGAATCACCTGAGGTCAGGAGTTTGAGACCAGCCTGGCCAACATGGTGAAACCCTGTCTCTACTAAAAATACAAAAAATTAGCTGGGCGT
>NW_012121820.1:2803702-2804996 GCF_000951035.1 Colobus angolensis palliatus | reverse complement strand
CCCCGTCTCTACTAAAAATACAAAATTAGCTGGGCGTGGGGGTGCACGCCTGTAATCCCAGCTACTAGGGAGGCCGAGGCAGAAGAATCGCTTGAACCTGGGAGGCGGAGGTTGCGGTGAGCCCAGATTGCGCCATTGCACTCCAACCTGAGTAACAAGAGTGAAACTCCGTCTAAAAAAAAAAAAAAAAGTAAAAAAAGTAAGTTGTGTATAATTTATATGCACTTTTCAAGTTTTCTTCATTAAATGCGTATTCCTTTTGTGATGAGAAAAAGAAATAAGAACAACAAAAATGTCCTACCTCCAATGCTAGAACTTCCAGCTCTGCGTGTGAAAACACCCACTTTAAATTTTTTCTCTCTTTAGTTCATCCATGTTTCCTTCTCTCCCTCCTTCCTTCCTTTTTCCTTTTTTTTAAAGGAGACCAAAGTCAGAGTTGCTCAGTGCTGACCCACCGTTGAGGTTGAAAGTGGGTAGATTAAGGGTAATTTAAGAAGGCAGGGATTAAAAGCTGCTTTGGAAATGAGAATTGGGTTAACCTCTTCTTCATCCTCACTCTCTCTCTCCCTGCAAGAACCATCTTGCCCTAGAGGAATGCAGGAAGGCAGTGGGGAGGGAAATTGACTCTGTTTCGAGAGGTGATAAAATGGGATGTGATGATTAATTCTTCATATATTTATTTGACAAGCATTCAGGAAGCACCTCTTCTCGCCCAGGTCCTGGGCTAGACCCTGGGGATATAGAAAGATGAATACTACAGGATCCACAACCTTGAGGGCTGAGAGTCTGCAGAGAGAGACATACGTGCAGGTTGCTAAGACCAATATAAGAAGATCATTCTGTACCCAAATACAGAGTTGCAGGAAGGCTGAGGTTCTGCTTTCACCCCACCAGATACCAATCTCGCTCCTGAAATGAAGAAGTAAGGAGTGACCAGAAAGAATCTTATTTAGCGGGCAGTGATGATAAGTTAATACAGGTAGTTTCCAAAAGATCTTGACTTCAAACAACTGGTGCTCTGGGGAAGGAACGTGTCTAAACATGAGATCCATAGGGCTGAAGGAAGGTAGAGACAGAAGACAAAGACCCTGTATCAGTTAGCATGATCTCAGCTGCAGGTAACAAAAAACCAACCCAAAGTGGCTTACATAGTAAAAATATTTATGATGTCTTCAAGTAAGTCCAGAGCTGGGCAGTCCCAGGGACAATTCGATAACTCAGTGATGTCAAGGACCTAAGTGCTTTTTTATCTTTTTGCTCCTCTATCTTAGCCTGGTGTATAAAATAAATAAAT